>NC_081322.1:91404728-91714728 GCF_026419965.1 Kogia breviceps | reverse complement strand
GCCCTTCGCCGGGCCGACAGGCCTGAAGCCTGAGGCCTAGCCTCACGGTATGCGCCGCCCTGCACCGCACACGCCCCCTCACACGTGTCCGTTCCCCTATCTCGAGCCTCAGCCTCACCGGGGGCCTAACCCCAACCCTAGCTCCAGCCCTTCGCCGGGCCGCCAGGCCTCAAGGCTGAGCCCTAGCCTCACGGTATGCCGCGCCCTGCGCCGCACACGCCCCCTCACACGTTTCCGTGCCCCTATCTCGAGCCTCAGCCTCACCGGGGGCCTAACCCTAACCCTAGCTCCAGCCCTTCGCCGGGCCGCCAGGCCTCACGGCTGAGGCCTAGCCTCACGGTATGCCGTGCCCTGCGCCGCACACACCCCCTCACACGTTTCCGTACCCCGATCTCGAGCTTCAGCCTCACCGGTGGCCTAAACCTAACCCTAGCTCCAGTCCTTCGCCGGGCCGCCAGGCCTCAAGCCTGAGGCCTAGCCTCACGGTATGCCCCGCCCTGCGCCGCACACGCCCCCTCACACGTGTCCGTACCCCGATCTCGAGCCTCAGCCTCACCGGGGGCCTAACCCTAACCCTAGCTCCAGCCCTTCGCCGTGCCGCCAAGCCTGAAGCCTGAGGCCTAGCCTCACGGTATGCCGCGCCCTGCGCCGCACACGACCCCTCACACGTGTCCGTACCCCGATCTCGAGCCTCAGCCTCACCGGGGGCCTAACCCTAACCCTAGCTCCAGCCCTTCGCCGTGCCGCCAAGCCTGAAGCCTGAGGCCTAGCCTCACGGTATGCCGCGCCCTGCGCCGCACACGCCCCCTCACACGTTTCCGTACCCCGATCTCGAGCCTCAGCCTCACCGGGGGCCTAACCCTAACCCTAGCTCCAGCCCTTCGCTGGGCCTCCAGGCCTCAAGGCTGAGGCCTAGCCTCACAGTATGCCCCGCCCTGCGCCGCACACGCCCCCTCACACGTGTCGGTACCCCGATCTCGAGCCTCAGCCTCACCGGGGGCCTAACCCTAACCCTAGCTCCAGCCCTTCGCCGGGCCGCCAGGCCTGAAGCCTGAGGCCTAGCCTCACGGTATGCCATGTCCTGCGGAACACACGCCCCCTCACACGTGTCGGTACCCCGATCTCGAGCCTCAGCCTCACCGGGGGCCTAACCCTAACCTTATCTCCAGACCTTCGCCAGGCCGCAAGGCCTGAAGCCTGAGGCCTAGCCTCACGGTATGCCGCGCCCTGCGCCGCACACGCCCCCTCACACGTATCCGTACCCCGATCTCGAGCCTCAGCCTCACCGGGGGCCTAACCCTAACCCTAGCTCCAGCCCTTCGCCGTGCCGCCAGGCCTGAAGCCTGAGGCGTAGCCTCACGGTATGCCGCGCCCTGCGCCGCACACGCCCCCTCACACGTGTCCGTACCCCGATCTCGAGCCTCAGCCTCACCGGGGGCCTAACCCTAACCCTAGCTCCAGCCCTTCGCCGGGCCGCCAGGCCTCAAGCCTGAGGCCTAGCCTCACGGTATGCCGCGCCCTGCGCCGCACACGCCCCCTCACACGTGTCGGTACCCCGATCTCGAGCCTCAGCCTCACCGGGGGCCTAACCCTAACCCTAGCTCCAGCCCTTCGCCGGGCCGCCAGGTCTCAAGGCTGAGGCCTAGCCTCACGGTATGCCGTGCCCTTCGCCGCACACACCCCCTCACACGTTTCCGTACCCCGATCTCAAGCCTCATCCTCACCGGGGGCCTAAACCTAACCCTAGCTCCAGCCCTTCGCCGGGCCGCCAGGCCTCAAGCCTGAGGCCTAGCCTCACGGTATGCCGTGCCCTTCGCCGCACACACCCCCTCACACGTTTCCGTACCCCGATCTCGAGCCTCAGCCTCACCGGGGGCCTAAACCTAACCCTAGCTCCAGCCCTTCGTCGGGCCGCCAGGCCTCAAGCCTGAGGCCTAGCCTCACGGTATGCCACGCCCTGCGCCGCACACGCCCCCTCACACGTGTCCGTACCCCGATCTCGAGCCTCAGCCTCACCGGGGGCCTAACCCTAACCCTAGCTCCAGCCCTTCGCCGTGCCGCCAGGCCTGAAGCCTGAGGCCTAGCCTCACGGTATGCCGCGCCCTGCGCCGCACACGCCCCCTCACACGTGTCCGTACCCCGATCTCGAGCCTCAGCCTCACCGGGGGCCTAACCCTAACCCTAGCTCCAGCCCTTCGCCGTGCCGCCAGGCCTGAAGCCTGAGGCCTAGCCTCACGGTATGCCGCGCCCTGCGCCGCACACGACCCCTCACACGTGTCCGTACCCCGATCTCGAGCCTCAGCCTCACCGGGGGCCTAACCCCAACCCTAGCTCCAGCCCTTCGCCGGGCCGCCAGGCCTGAAGCCTGAGGCCTAGCCTCACGGTATGCGCCGCCCTGCACCGCACACGCCCCCTCACACGTGTCCGTACCCCTATCTCGAGCCTCAGCCTCACCGGGGGCCTAACCCCAACCCTAGCTCCAGCCCTTCGCCGGGCCGCCAGGCCTCAAGGCTGAGGCCTAGACTCACGGTATGCCGCGCCCTGCGCCGCACACGCCCCCTCACACGTTTCCGTGCCCCTATCTCGAGCCTCAGCCTCACCGGGGGCCTAACCCTAACCCTAGCTCCAGCCCTTCGCCGGGCCGCCAGGCCTCACGGCTGAGGCCTAGCCTCACGGTATGCCCCGCCCTGCGCCGCACACGCCCCCTCACACGTGTCCGTACCCCAATCTCGAGCCTCAGCCTCACCGGGGGCCTAACCCTAAACCTAGGTCCAGCCCTTCGCCGGGCCGCCAGGTCTGAAGGCTGAGGCCTAGCCTCACGGTATGCCATGCCCTGCGCCGCACACGACCCCTCACACGTGTCCGTACCCCGATCTCGAGCCTCAGCCTCACCGGGGGCCTAACCCTAACCCTAGCTCCAGCCCTTCGCCGGGCCGCCAGGTCTGAAGGCTGAGGCCTAGCCTCACGGTATGCCACGCCCTGCGCCGCACACGACCCCTCACACGTGTCCGTACCCCGATCTCGAGCCTCAGCCGCACCGGGGGCCTAACCCTAACCCTAGCTCCAGCCCTTCGCCGGGTCGCCAGGCCTCAAGCCTGAGGCCTAGCCTCACGGTATGCCACGCCCTGCACCGCACACGACCCCTCACACGTGTCCGTACCCCGATCTCGAGCCTCAGCCGCACCGGGGGCCTAACCCTAACCCTAGCTCCAGCCCTTCGCCGGGTCGCCAGGCCTCAAGCCTGAGGCCTAGCCTCACGGTATGCCGCACCCTGCGCCGCACACGACCCCTCACACGTGTCCGTACCCCGATCTCGAGCCTCAGCCTCACCGGGGGCCTAACCCTAACCCTAGCTCCAGCCCTTCGCCGGGCCGCCAGGCCTCAAGCCTGAGGCCTAGCCTCACGGTATGCCGCGCCCTGCGCCGCACACGCCCCCTCACACGTGTCCGTACCCCGATCTCGAGCCTCAGCCTCACCGGGGGCCTAACCCTAACCCTAGCTCCAGCCTTTCGCCGTGCCGCCAGGCCTGAAGCCTGAGGCCTAGCCTCACGGTATGCCGCGCCCTGCGCCGCACACACCCCCTCACACGTGTCCGTACCCCGATCTCGAGCCTCAGCCTCACCGGGGGCCTAACCCTAACCCTAGCTCCAGCCCTTCGCCGTGCCGCCAGGCCTGAAGCCTGAGGCCTAGCCTCACGGTATGCCGCGCCCTGCGCCGCACACGCCCCCTCACACGTGTCCGTACCCCGATCTCGAGCCTCAGCCTCACCGGGGTCCTAACCCTAACCCTAGCTCCAGCCCTTTGCCGGGCCGCCAGGTCTGAAGGCTGAGGCCTAGCCTCACGGTATGCCGCGCCCTGCGCCGCACACGCCCCCTCACACGTGTCCGTACCCCGATCTCGAGCCTCAGCCGCACCGGGGGCCTACCCCTAACCCTAGCTCCAGCCCTTCGCCGGGTCGCCAGGCCTCAAGCCTGAGGCCTAGCCTCACGGTATGCCGCGCCCTGCGCCGCACACGACCCCTCACACGTGTCCGTACCCCGATCTCGAGCCTCAGCCTCACCGGGGGCCTAACCCCAACCCTAGCTCCAGCCCTTCGCCGGGCCGCCAGGCCTGAAGCCTGAGGCCTAGCCTCACGGTATGCGCCGCCCTGCACCGCACACGCCCCCTCACACGTGTCCGTACCCCTATCTCGAGCCTCAGCCTCACCGGGGGCCTAACCCCAACCCTAGCTCCAGCCCTTCGCCGGGCCGCCAGGCCTCAAGGCTGAGGCCTAGCCTCACGGTATGCCGCGCCCTGCGCCGCACACGCCCCCTCACACGTTTCCATGCCCCTATCTCGAGCCTCAGCCTCACCGGGGGCCTAACCCTAACCCTAGCTCCAGCCCTTCGCCGGGCCGCCAGGCCTCACGGCTGAGGCCTAGCCTCACGGTATGCCGTGCCCTGCGCCGCACACACCCCCTCACACGTTTCCGTACCCCGATCTCGAGCTTCAGCCTCACCGGTGGCCTAAACCTAACCCTAGCTCCAGTCCTTCGCCGGGCCGCCAGGCCTCAAGCCTGAGGCCTAGCCTCACGGTATGCCCCGCCCTGCGCCGCACACGCCCCCTCACACGTGTCCGTACCCCGATCTCGAGCCTCAGCCTCACCGGGGGCCTAACCCTAACCCTAGCTCCAGCCCTTCGCCGTGCCGCCAAGCCTGAAGCCTGAGGCCTAGCCTCACGGTATGCCGCGCCCTGCGCCGCACACGACCCCTCACACGTGTCCGTACCCCGATCTCGAGCCTCAGCCTCACCGGGGGCCTAACCCTAACCCTAGCTCCAGCCCTTCGCCGTGCCGCCAAGCCTGAAGCCTGAGGCCTAGCCTCACGGTATGCCGCGCCCTGCGCCGCACACGCCCCCTCACACGTTTCCGTACCCCGATCTCGAGCCTCAGCCTCACCGGGGGCCTAACCCTAACCCTAGCTCCAGCCCTTCGCCGGGCCTCCAGGCCTCAAGGCTGAGGCCTAGCCTCACAGTATGCCCCGCCCTGCGCCGCACACGCCCCCTCACACGTGTCGGTACCCCGATCTCGAGCCTCAGCCTCACCGGGGGCCTAACCCTAACCCTAGCTCCAGCCCTTCGCCGGGCCGCCAGGCCTTAAGCCTGAGGCCTAGCCTCACGGTATGCCATGTCCTGCGGAACACACGCCCCCTCACACGTGTCGGTACCCCGATCTCGAGCCTCAGCCTCACCGGGGGCCTAACCCTAACCCTAGCTCCAGCCCTTCGCCGGGCCGCCAGGCCTCAAGCCTGAGGCCTAGCCTCACGGTATGCCGCGCCCTGCGCCGCACACGCCCCCTCACACGTGTCGGTACCCCGATCTCGAGCCTCAGCCTCACCGGGGGCCTAACCCTAACCCTAGCTCCAGCCCTTCGCCGGGCCGCCAGGCCTCAAGGCTGAGGCCTAGACTCACGGTATGCCGCGCCCTGCGCCGCACACGCCCCCTCACACGTTTCCGTGCCCCTATCTCGAGCCTCAGCCTCACCGGGGGCCTAACCCTAACCCTAGCTCCAGCCCTTCGCCGGGCCGCCAGGCCTCACGGCTGAGGCCTAGCCTCACGGTATGCCGTGCCCTTCGCCGCACACACCCCCTCACACGTTTCCGTACCCCGATCTCGAGCCTCATCCTCACCGGGGGCCTAAACCTAACCCTAGCTCCAGCCCTTCGTCGGGCCGCCAGGCCTCAAGCCTGAGGCCTAGCCTCACGGTATGCCACGCCCTGCGCCGCACACGCCCCCTCACACGTGTCCGTACCCCGATCTCGAGCCTCAGCCTCACCGGGGGCCTAACCCTAACCCTAGCTCCAGCCCTTCGCCGTGCCGCCAGGCCTGAAGCCTGAGGCCTAGCCTCACGGTATGCCGCGCCCTGCGCCGCACACGCCCCCTCACACGTGTCCGTACCCCGATCTCGAGCCTCAGCCTCACCGGGGGCCTAACCCTAACCCTAGCTCCAGCCCTTCGCCGTGCCGCCAGGCCTGAAGCCTGAGGCCTAGCCTCACGGTATGCCGCGCCCTGCGCCGCACACGACCCCTCACACGTGTCCGTACCCCGATCTCGAGCCTCAGCCTCACCGGGGGCCTAACCCTAACCCTAGCTCCAGCCCTTTGCCGGGCCGCCAGGTCTGAAGGCTGAGGCCTAGCCTCACGGTATGCCGCGCCCTGCGCCGCACACGACCCCTCACACGTGTCCGTACCCCGATCTCGAGCCTCAGCCTCACCGGGGGCCTAACCCCAACCCTAGCTCCAGCCCTTCGCCGGGCCGCCAGGCCTGAAGCCTGAGGCCTAGCCTCACGGTATGCGCCGCCCTGCACCGCACACGCCCCCTCACACGTGTCCGTACCCCTATCTCGAGCCTCAGCCTCACCGGGGGCCTAACCCCAACCCTAGCTCCAGCCCTTCGCCGGGCCGCCAGGCCTCAAGGCTGAGGCCTAGACTCACGGTATGCCGCGCCCTGCGCCGCACACGCCCCCTCACACGTTTCCGTGCCCCTATCTCGAGCCTCAGCCTCACCGGGGGCCTAACCCTAACCCTAGCTCCAGCCCTTCGCCGGGCCGCCAGGCCTCACGGCTGAGGCCTAGCCTCACGGTATGCCGTGCCCTTCGCCGCACACACCCCCTCACACGTTTCCGTACCCCGATCTCGAGCCTCATCCTCACCGGGGGCCTAAACCTAACCCTAGCTCCAGCCCTTCGTCGGGCCGCCAGGCCTCAAGCCTGAGGCCTAGCCTCACGGTATGCCACGCCCTGCGCCGCACACGCCCCCTCACACGTGTCCGTACCCCGATCTCGAGCCTCAGCCTCACCGGGGGCCTAACCCTAACCCTAGCTCCAGCCCTTCGCCGTGCCGCCAGGCCTGAAGCCTGAGGCCTAGCCTCACGGTATGCCGCGCCCTGCGCCGCACACGCCCCCTCACACGTGTCCGTACCCCGATCTCGAGCCTCAGCCTCACCGGGGGCCTAACCCTAACCCTAGCTCCAGCCCTTCGCCGTGCCGCCAGGCCTGAAGCCTGAGGCCTAGCCTCACGGTATGCCGCGCCCTGCGCCGCACACGCCCCCTCACACGTGTCCGTACCCCGATCTCGAGCCTCAGCCTCACCGGGGGCCTAACCCTAACCCTAGCTCCAGCCCTTTGCCGGGCCGCCAGGTCTGAAGGCTGAGGCCTAGCCTCACGGTATGCCGCGCCCTGCGCCGCACACGACCCCTCACACGTGTCCGTACCCCGATCTCGAGCCTCAGCCTCACCGGGGGCCTAACCCCAACCCTAGCTCCAGCCCTTCGCCGGGCCGCCAGGCCTGAAGCCTGAGGCCTAGCCTCACGGTATGCGCCGCCCTGCACCGCACACGCCCCCTCACACGTGTCCGTACCCCTATCTCGAGCCTCAGCCTCACCGGGGGCCTAACCCCAACCCTAGCTCCAGCCCTTCGCCGGGCCGCCAGGCCTCAAGGCTGAGGCCTAGACTCACGGTATGCCGCGCCCTGCGCCGCACACGCCCCCTCACACGTTTCCGTGCCCCTATCTCGAGCCTCAGCCTCACCGGGGGCCTAACCCTAACCCTAGCTCCAGCCCTTCGCCGGGCCGCCAGGCCTCACGGCTGAGGCCTAGCCTCACGGTATGCCGTGCCCTGCGCCGCACACACCCCCTCACACGTTTCCGTACCCCGATCTCGAGCTTCAGCCTCACCGGTGGCCTAAACCTAACCCTAGCTCCAGTCCTTCGCCGGGCCGCCAGGCCTCAAGCCTGAGGCCTAGCCTCACGGTATGCCCCGCCCTGCGCCGCACACGCCCCCTCACACGTGTCCGTACCCCGATCTCGAGCCTCAGCCTCACCGGGGGCCTAACCCTAACCCTAGCTCCAGCCCTTCGCCGTGCCGCCAAGCCTGAAGCCTGAGGCCTAGCCTCATGGTATGCCGCGCCCTGTGCCGCACACGCCCCCTCACACGTTTCCGTACCCCGATCTCGAGCCTCAGCCTCACCGGGGGCCTAACCCTAACCCTAGCTCCAGCCCTTCGCCGGGCCGCCAGGCCTCAAGGCTGAGGCCTAGCCTCACGGTATGCCGCGCCCTGCGCCGCACACGCCCCCTCACACGTTTCCGTACCCCGATCTCGAGCCTCAGCCTCACCGGGGGCCTAACCCTAACCCTAGCTCCAGCCCTTCGCCGGGCCGCCAGGCCTCAAGGCTGAGGCCTAGCCTCACGGTATGCCGCGCCCTGCGCCGCACACGCCCCCTCACACGTGTCGGTACCCCGATCTCGAGCCTCAGCCTCACCGGGGGCCTAACCCTAACCCTAGCTCCAGCCCTTCGCCGGGCCGCCAGGCCTGAAGCCTGAGGCCTAGCCTCACGGTATGCCATGTCCTGCGGAACACACGCCCCCTCACACGTGTCGGTACCCCGATCTCGAGCCTCAGCCTCACCGGGGGCCTAACCCTAACCTTATCTCCAGACCTTCGCCAGGCCGCAAGGCCTGAAGCCTGAGGCCTAGCCTCACGGTGTGCCGCGCCCTGCGCCGCACACGCCCCCTCACACGTGTCCGTACCCCGATCTCGAGCCTCAGCCTCACCGGGGGCCTAACCCTAACCCTAGCTCCAGCCCTTCGCCGTGCCGCCAGGCCTGAAGCCTGAGGCCTAGCCTCACGGTATGCCGCGCCCTGCGCCGCACACGCCCCCTCACACGTGTCCGTACCCCGATCTCGAGCCTCAGCCTCACCGGGGGCCTAACCCTAACCCTAGCTCCAGCCCTTCGCCGTGCCGCCAGGCCTGAAGCCTGAGGCCTAGCCTCACGGTATGCCGCGCCCTGCGCCGCACACGCCCCCTCACACGTGTCCGTACCCCGATCTCGAGCCTCAGCCTCACCGGGGGCCTAACCCTAACCCTAGCTCCAGCCCTTTGCCGGGCCGCCAGGTCTGAAGGCTGAGGCCTAGCCTCACGGTATGCCGCGCCCTGCGCCGCACACGCCCCCTCACACGTGTCCGTACCCCGATCTCGAGCCTCAGCCTCACCGGGGGCCTAACCCTAACCCTAGCTCCAGCCCTTCGCCGGGCCGCCAGGCCTCAAGCCTGAGGCCTAGCCTCACGGTATGCCACGCCCTGCGCCGCACACGCCCCCTCACACGTGTCCGTACCCCGATCTCTAGCCTCAGCCTTACCGGGGGCCTAACCCTAACCCTAGCTCCAGCCCTGACCCTGACCCCTAGGCCTCCCCCGCAGCCTGAAGCCTGAGGCCTACCCTAACGGTACGCCGCGCCTTGTGCCGCACACGCCCCCTAACACATATCCGCACCCCGATCTCGACCCTCAACCTCACCGGGGGCCCAACCCTAACCCTAGCTCCAGCCCAGACCCTGACCACGGGACCTCACCCGCAGCCTGAAGCCTGAGCCCTACCCTAACAATAACCCATACCCTGGCCCGTACACTCCCCCTAGCACGTATCTGTACCCCAATGTTGTCCCTAACCCTCTCCCGGCGCTAAGCCTAACCGTAAGTCCTGTTCGTGAGACTCGTACAATTAAGACCTTAGTCCCTTTTTTCACCATTTTTGTGCAACCAATCCAGTTAAAATAGGAGGCGTTAACAACTGTAAAATTAATATTAAAAAGATCTCATTCTCTTAGGATTTCAGGAGCGTAATTCTGAAAGCTGGTCTGGAACTGACACTGGCACTGAGAGACTTCGTAGCCAGTTGTCTAATTCTACCTAAGTAGGTTTTAACTTCTGACGTAGTATTGATGTATCCATAACAGTCGCTAATGACCACTACACATATTTCTCTTCTTTCTATTAGTATCTGATCTAACATCATTGTTTGGAATTTAATAGTTAAGAGAGGATTCCTTGAAAACGTATGGTTGCAGCTATCAGCAGACATTATTTTGAGAATGGCTAGTGGCATCCTGAGTGTGATATAGCTAAGAAATTGAATTTCAACAATACAGGAATGTGGGGACTTACCTGGCGGTTCAGTGTTTAAGACTTCACCTTCCAATGCAGGGGTTGCCAGTTGGATCCCTGGGCAGGGTGCTAAGATCCCACATGCCTCGCAGCCAAAAAACCAAAACATGAAACAGAAACAATATTGTAATAAATTCAATAGAATTACAAAATGGTCCACATCAAAAAAAAAAACTTAAAAAGAAAACAAAACAAAAATTACAGGAATGCATCTAAATCACATCTACAATGGTCACTTAGGTTTATCTTGGGTGTCTGAACCCTAGTTACTCCTTTTTGACTGTCAAATGCATTCCCGTCCTCAATGCCAAAGCAGATGTACAATTCGTATCCAAAAGACCATAAAACGGGCCACGTTGGTCAGTAAAATTTAAGTTAAACCAGGTATAAGCCAGAGTGACTTCCTCACACCTCAATACGTGAAGAGTTTTTTTCCCTTTTCATTACAAGTCTTTCAATAGAAAGCATTGGTGATCAAAATGTCAATCCATCAGTGTCAGAATGATTCAGCTGTTTGGCCCATGTGTAGACCATGTCCCTCAGCACTAGGCCTCCTTTATATTTGCCTAGTTAATCCACATTGGGGGAATACTGATCAGCTATCGTGAACATGCTCAGAGGTATGTTAATGAGAAAACGCTTTATATAGGCCATACATTTTATTATTCATACCCAATTGTCACACAAGCATTGTACATGTGCTTTTAGCAGTAGACCTAAAGCAAACAGTGAAACATCATGAGTAAGTACATTCTGATCATTTCACTAGATAGTTTTCCTTTCCTCTTAAACATCAGGGCAAAATGAAGCCAACACAGTAACCTTCATAAATACACACTTCAGTACAGAGGTGTCATTTATCCAATTGCTCCAAGTCCTAAGTAGCTTGAGCGCAAGGACTTCCCTGTGTCTGGAAAACACAGATCAAAGCCAGTAACAAAAAACCAAATACATTATAACCATACTCACCAGTTGACTCAGTAACCAATCCTTTCATTAACTTTTTATGAAGCCATCCGATTCTACATTAAGATTTTTCATTTCTTACCCAGTTTGGCATTATGATATGAAACTTATCAGAGACCTGTGCTTGCCAAAAGGTCCTTCACATAGATCTTCTTGAAGATGGAGCACTTTTGCAAAGTGCTAGAGCACAACAGCAACTATCTATAAAACACATAAGGACTTAAAATTCATGGTTAAACATTTGATCACATTGTAAATGACAAAAGAAGCCATGATTGCTGCTACATACAACATTTTAAAATATATAGAATTATGAGTGAAAAAATTTTACCAGGACATACTAGATTTTTAGGAATTCCATGTAATTTAACATACTAATCAAACATTTCTCTCTGAGATGGCTCAAGGGCCTTCTAAAGCATCTCAAAGTTAGCTGGAGATTAAAAAACCTGTTAGAATTGGCCAAACAACACTTATTCACTGAACCAAAGCAAAGAGATTTCAAACAAAAATAGAGATCACAGACACAGGCAAAGGAACTCACAAGCTCTTTGCAATCAAAAGCAGCATTCCAAGAAAACTTTGGAGGGAGAAACCAAATCCAGGCTTGGCCTAACCCACTTCCAACAAAATCCATCTTAGAAAATCCTGGTCATGCACAACTCTTTTCTCAATGTTCCCTTTTCACAAATGTTCATCACCTTCTGTATCCATCTTATGTTGCCCCTTATTATTTTCTGCATTCAGAAACCACCAGCTCTAGTACAAAGTGACTTTCTTTTCTCTTTGTACCATCAGCCTGTTACCTAGCTGCTCACTTTCTTTATTACGTAGCTTCATAAATGCTTGAACATATGGAACTTCTTTTGTCTTTCTCTTCCTGTGACAAAATAACTCTAGCTGAAGGATAGTATAGTCATTTAGGCTACCATTCAAAGACCACCTTTCCTCGTTCTTCAAGAATGTATCCATACATTGGCCAGACAAAATTACAATAGAATTTCATTCTTTTCATAGTCTTAGGTTTACAACTATAGGTTGACCTGTATGCCAGGATTTTGCCCATTGGCTAGCAGATGGAACTGAAAAAGAAGCACTTCTTATGTTTGAACTATAGAACACTCACACACAGACTAAGAACAAAACAAAATCCTAAACACCAACCGAAGCCTCAAACCAAAGGAACCAGAAACCAAAGAGAAACCAAAAACCAAACAGCACAAGGCTCAAATCAGCTTCCAAGTCTCAACTTAGCCTGTGACCTCTGTTCAAGTGGTGCACCTCCCAAATGAGATTTCCTGGAATGAAAAGTCACCCAAATGGGAACCAAGGTTCCCCCAAATGTACCGGGCTAAAAGGACCTCAGACTGCATGCCAGAGTGTTACTCCATGCTGGCTGAGTTGCTGCAACATCCCAAATGCTATTTTTCTGGTTCCCCAAAATAGTCCCTTGAAGTAGGACATTTGGGACACTCCAGGCAGGAGGAAGAGAGGAACGTCCTCAAGGCAAAGACAGCCTCAGCAGCTGCTAGGGTGGTTCCTCTTCCACCATCTACTCCTGCCCCAGAGTTCTAACTGCTGGGATGACTGGGGCTCGGCCTTTCCAGGCAAGGGTCCCAGGTGGTCTGACCTCTAAAGGAATTCTGCAACTCTACACTCTCTCGGAAGAGGCTGGTGTGGAGAAAATCTCAGTGTCCGATCAAGTCAGGGTACCTACAGGGGACATCCCCAAGTCAGGCCCACATTGGGTACTAAATGTAATGTCGAAAACTCGACCTCTGTGCACCAGTGCCAAATTGAATCTCAGAGAGAGGGGTTTGCAGGAAGTAGAAAAGAATAGCTTTACTGCTTTGGCAGCCAAAGGGGGACACAGAAAACTCGTGCCCTCAAAAACCATGTGTCCCAATGCAGGAGGATCTGGTGAGGAGGTTTACAGCAATGGTTTAAGGAAACAGTTGATCTTAAGGATTAGTGTGTGTACAGGGCCTTAACTCACTTTAATCTGGCCTCAGATGGTCTCTTGATGAGCTTCTCTGGAATGAAGAAGACTAAAATCTTCTATTTTGTGGGGGTTTTAGGTTGGTAAAGAGCCCAAAGATACTCTTACCTGTATCCCTTGAGGGAAAACCAGGATCCTGGCCCAAGGCTGCACTATTGCTTCTTGATGGTTTCTCTCTCGTCTCTGCATCTCCTCCTTTCCCTGATGAGCAACTGTTCGAACCTGCCCTTTGGAACTCAGGGAAGGTCCTGGAATCTCTAGCCTAACTAAGGCCCTGACACTGTTCCTAACTCAGACCCTGACACTCTCCCTAACTAAGGCACTGACACTACTCCTAACTCACTCCCTGACACTGTACCTAACAAAGGTTCTGATGCTAATCCTAACTCAAGCCCTGACACTGTCTCTAACTAAGGTCCAGCATCTGTCCCTAATACAGGCCCTGCTACCAGCAAAAACAAAAATCCAGACACTATGCTGAGCTAATATCCTGACCCATTTCTAACCAAGGTCCTGACACTGTCCCTAAGAAAGCCCTGTTGCTATCCCGATGTGAAGACCTGAGGCTGTGCCTAACTCAGGCCCTGATAATGGCTTTAGCAAAGCTCCTGAGGCTGATCCTAATGAGGTCCTTATGCTGCTCCTAAGTCATGCCCTGATAGTATCCCTAGCTAATGACCTGACACTAGGCCTCACTCGAGCTCTGTCACTCTCCTTAAGTCTGGCTCTGACACTGTCCCTACCTCAAGCCCTGACACTGGTCCTAAATTAGGTCCTGATGCTCTAAGTAACTAAGGTCTTGGCACTATCCCTAGTTCATGTCCTGACACTATTCCTAGACCTTAACCTAACCTTGTGTTTAACTAATGTCTAGCCTCTTATACTAAATAAATCCCTGTCGCTGTCCCTAACTAAGTCCCTGAAATTAGTCCCGAGGTCATGACCCTGTCCCTAACTGAGGCCTGGAGGTCCTAACTCAGGCCCTGACACTACAACCTAACTCAGTACCTAACAAAGGCTCTGATGCTTGTCCTAGGTCATGCCCTGACACTGTCTCTGGGGCCCTGCTGCCGTCAATATGTAAAGTCCTGACATTATCCTGAGCCAATATCTTCACCCATGTCTTACCAAGGTCCTGAAACTGTCCCAACGTAAGCCCTGACGCTGTCCCTAAGTGAGGCCCTGAGGCTGTCCCTAACAGAGGCCATGAGAATGTCTTTAAAGAAGACCCTAACGTTGATCCTACAGACGCCCTTATACTAATCCTAAATCATGCCCTGACACTGTCCCTAACTCAGGCCCTAAAGATAGGCCTCACTTAGGCCCTGTTGCCGCACCTTAGTTAGGCTCTGACACTATCCCTACATCAGCCCTGACACTGGTCCTGATTAAGGCTCTGACTCTGGTCCTAAGTAAGGCCGTGACGCTCTCAATAACTAAGGTCTTCACACTATCCGTAGCTCACTTCCTGACACTACCCCTCGGCTTGAAGCTGCCTCTGTCCCGAGCTAATGTTCTGCCTCTTATACTCCCTGAAGCCCTATGCTCTCCCTAACTAAGGCCCTGACGCTCTCAATGACTAAGGTCTTCACGCTATCCGTAGCTCACTTCCTGACACTACCCCTCGCCTGGAAGCTGACTCTGTCCCGAGCTAATGTTCTGCCTCTTATACTCCCTGAAGCCCTAATGCTCTCCCTAACTAAGGCCTTGACGCTCTCAATAACTAAGGTCTTCACGCTATCTGTAGCTCACTTCCTGACACTACCCCTCGCCTGGAAGCTGACTCTGTCCCGAGCTAATGTTCTGCCTCTTATACTCCCTGAAGCCCTAATGCTCTCCCCAACTAAGGCCCTGACTAGCTCTAACTAAAACCCTGACACACTCTAACTACGGCCCGAAATCTGTCCCTAATATAGGCCTTGCTGACGGCAATAACTAAAATCCGGACACTATGCTGAGCTAATATCCTGAACCATTTCTAACCAAGGTCCTGACACTGTCCCTAAGAAAGCCCTGTCGCTGTCCCTACGTGAAGACGTGAGGCTGTGCCTAACTCAGGCCCTGAAGCTATGCCTAACTGAGGCCTTGATGCTGTGCCTAACTCAGGCCCTGACCATGTCTTTAACTAAGACCCTAATGCTGATGCAACAAAGGCCCTGATGCTGCTCCTAAGTCATGCCCAGACAGTGTCCCCAGCTAAGGGCCTGATGCTACGTCTCACTCAGGCCCTGTCGCTCTCCCTAAGTCAGGCTCTGATGCTGTCCCTACCTGAAGCCCTGACACTGGTCCTAAATAAGGCCCTGATACTCTCAGTGACTAAGGTCTTGACACTATCGCTAGGTCATTTCCTGACACGATCCCTAACCCTAACCCTGTCCCTAGCAAATGTCCTGCCTCTTATACTAACTGAAGCCTTTATGCTGTGAATCCCTCAGGCCCTGAATTTAGCCCCAAGGCAGTGGCACTGTCCCTAACTAAGGCCTAGATGCTCGTCCTAAATCCCACACTGACACTGTTCCTAACTCAGGCCCTGACACTGTACCTAACAGAGAACCAGATGCTAGTCCTAACACAGGCCCTGACACTGTGTCTAACTAAGGCCCTGCTGCCATCAATATCTAAAGTCCTGACAGTATCCTGAGCTTATATCCTGACCCATCTCTTACTAAGGTCCTGAAACTGTCTCTAAGTAAGCCTTGACGCTGTCCCTAAGTGAGGCCCTGACGCTGTCTCTAACAGAGGCCCTGATAATGTCTTTAACAAACCCCTTAGGCTGTTCCTACTGAGGCCCTTATGGTGCTCCTAAGTCATTCTCTGACACTGCCCCTAGCTAAGGGCCTGACTCTAGGCCTCACTCAGGCCCTGTCGCTCTCCCCAAGTCAGGCTCTGACGCTGTCCCTACCTGAAGCCCTGACACTGGTCCTAAATTAAGCACTGATGCTCTAAGTAGCTATGGTCTTGACACTATCCCTAGGTCATTTCCTGACGCTATCCCTAGACCTTAACCTAACCTTGTCTTTAACTAATGTCGAGCCTCTTACGCTAAATAAATCCCTGATGCTGTCCCTAACTAAGGCCCTGAAATTAGTCCTGAGGCCATGACCCTGTCCCTGAGACCTGGAAGCTGTCCTTAACAAAGGCCCAAGGTCCTGAAACTGACACTATCAGTTAAAGAACTGAGGCCCTGACACTCTCCCTAATTAAGGACTGAGGCTGTCTCTAACTAAGGCCCTGAGTCTGTCTTTAACTAATGGCCTCACTCTTTCCCTAACAAAGGCCCTGATGCAGTCCCTAACTAAGGCCCTGACACGGTCCCTAAGAACATGAGCTGTCTCTCATTAATGCCCTGATGCGGCCCATAAATGATGTACTGAAGACGGCACTAAGGTCCTGACGATGTTACTAATGACCCCAAATGTCTCTTACTAAGGCCCTCAAATTACCCGAGGCCCTAAAGATGTCCATAACTAAGTCTCTGACACTATCTCTAACTAAGACCCTCAAGTTATCTTTAACTGAGGCCATAACAGTGTCCCTAACGAAGAACTTGACATTGTCTCTAACTAAGGCCCCGAGTCTGTCTTTACCTAACGGCCTCACTTTTTCCCCAACTACTCCCTGACGCTGCCCCTAACCAAGGCCCTGATGGTGTGCCTAATTGCCTGAGCTGTCTTTCACTAATAACCTGACTCTGCCGATAAATAACACCCCGGTTATGTCCCTAATGAACAGCCTGAAGTGTCTCTTACTAAGGTCCTCAAGGTTTTCTCTGAGGCCCTGACACCCTCCTTAATTAACGCCTTGACACTGCCTTTACCTAATGGCCTGATGCAGTTCCGACCTGAGATGCTGATGCTCTAAGACCTTGAAGTCTCTACCTGAGAAGCTGACACTGTCTGTAACTAATTTCCTGACTTTTTCCTTAACTAACATCCTAATTTTGTCTCTAAATAATGGCCTGACACTGGTCCTAACTACAGCCCTGATGCTGACCCTATCTAAGGCCCTGACGATGTCCCTACTAGACTTAGATGTCCCTCACTGTGGTCCTGATCCTGTCCATTACTAAGGCCCTGAATATGTGCTTAAGTAAGTCTCTGACACTGTCCTCAGGCGCTGACCCTCTTCCTAACTAAGGGCCTTGACGCTGTCTCTAAAGAAGGCCCTGACACTGCCCCTAAATAATGGCCTGACACTGGTCCCAAGTATGGACCTGATCCTGTCCGTGACTAAGGCCCTGAAGATGTCCCTCATTAAGTCTCTGACACTGCCCTTAATAAGCCCCTGACGCTGTCCCTATCTAATGGCCTAAGCTATAACTTACAAAGTCCCTAACACTATCCCCAAGACGCTGACACCCTCCCTAACTTAGCCTTGGATGCTGTCCCTTAGTGCCTAAGCGGTCACAAAATAATACCCTGATTCTATCGCTAAGGCCCTGAATATATCCCTGAGAAAGTCTCTGAAGTGTCCCTCACTAACGGCCTAAACTCTCTCTTACTAAGTCCCTCAAGTTATCTCTGAGGGCCTGACAGCACTGGCCCTAACTAACGTCCTGATGCTGAACCTAACTAAGGCCTTGATGCCGATTCTACCTGAGGCCCGAGAACTGTCTGTAACCAATGACCTGCCTCTTTCCCTAACTAACACCCTAGTTTGGTCCCTCATTAACGTCCTGACACTGGTCGACACTACAGCCCTGATGCTGGCTCAATCTAAGGCCTTGACGATGTCCCTAATAGCCTTAGATGTCCCTCACTGTGGGCCTGACCCTGTCCCTAACCAAGGCCCTGACCCTCTTCCTAACTAAAGCTGTGATGATGTCTCTACCTGAGGTACTGGCACTGTCTATAATAACGGCCGACTCTTTCCCTAACACCCTTATGCCGTCCCTAATAGCCTCGTGTACCTCTCAATAATGCCCTGAGCCTGTCCATAACGAAGGCCCTGAGTATGTCCCTAAGTAAGTCTCTGACGCTGTCCTTAACTAAAGCCCTGATGCTCTCTCTACCTAAGGCACTGACACTGTCTGTAATAATGGCCTGACTCTTTCCCTAACTAACACCCTGATGCTATCCCTAACTGAGGCCCTGAAGATGTCCCCAATACCCTTAGGTGTTCCTCAGTATCACCCTGATCCTGTCCATAACGAAGGCCCTGAATATGTCCCTAGCTAAGTCTCTGATGCTGGCCCTAACTAAGGCCCTGATGCTGTCTCTACCTCAGAATCTGACATTTGAACGTCCTGACTCTCCCTAACATCCTGACGCTGCCCCTAAGTGAGGCCCCGACACTCTTCTTAACTAAGGACTTGCCGCTGTCCCTACCTAACACCCTGACACTGTCTGTAACTAACGACCTGACTCTTTCCCTGACTAACACCCTCGTTTTAGCCCTAACTAACACCCTGACACTGGTTCTAATTATGGCCAAGATGCTGGCTCCAAGGCCCCGAAGATATCCCTAAGTAACAGCCTGAACTGTGTCTAACGAAGGCTCTCACGTTTTCTCTAACTGAAGCACTGACGCTGTCCCTTATAGTCTAAGCTGTCACTAAATAATGCCCTGGTCCCGTCCATAACTAAGGCCCTGAATATGTCCCTAAGTACATCTCTGACGATGTCCTTAACATCCCGAACTCTCTTCAAGTTCCCTCTGCGGCTCTGACACCGGCCCTTCCTAAGGCCTCGCCCCGGGCTTGTCCCAGGTGGCTGCGCAGTTTTCTCTCGTCCGCGTCTCCAGCCAGCCGCCTGCCGTCGGCCACTCTAAGAGTCTGCGGTGCAGCGGTCCCACGTGGGACGTGCCTGTGTCGGCTCAGCTGTGGGAGGAGAGTCACGGCCGCTCCGCCCTCCAGGGGACGGCGGCTCCGGGTAGGAATCTCTCCGCCGGTGTCTGGACACAGGGTTCTGTGCCCTTGTTTGCTGTAAATCCCTTGGAGTTACCTCTATTTTTTTTAATGGCTATCCCCCTCAGCATATTCATAATTTAAATTATTTACCACATTAAAATTCAGGAATGACATTATTACAAAGAGCAGGAAGACACCGGATGCCCCCCCCAATGATCTAGTACTTGGAGGATTTACAATTCTAATGAGAAAGCACTCACTCTCCTCACCCTCTTGGGCGTCAGCACAAGGCGGGGATCAGCTGCGTCCTTTATTTGTCCCTCTGATTTTCCAGAACCTTTCCTTCGAGAAGAAATCTCTGGGCTCTGTGGGAACTGTGAGTGGCGGCCATCAGGTAAATCTGAGCCTGAAAAGCAAGAGGAAGAGAGCTAGAGGCGGAGGGGAGAATCGGTGACGGGGAGAAGCAGGGGCATCCACGTTCAATCGCAGGCTGAGAGTCTGGGTTAGTCTCCACCGAAGCCAAGGACCCCCAGGAGCTGGCCCCGCTGGCCTTGTCACCTGGTGTGGGGACTGGGGACAGCCAGACCTCCATGGCCACTCTCAGAGGAACCAAGAAGGTGGGAGTGCACCCCTGAGAGCCAGATTGAAAACTGGTCGTGCTGTGAAACAATAAGATGCCCTTTCCAGAAAAGTGAAGACTGTTCTCTTGGTTCTCAAAGACTTGCAAATACTCCGTGTCCTTCTGGAGGCATGCTGAAGCCTTCAGCCTTTGAGGGCAGTAACGGGAGTGCATCTGGGCTCAAAGCCATCCAGCACTCACTCCTTGAGGGTGCTGAGGATGACCCGCGTCCACCCCTCGGCTGCTGTGGGCCTGAAACTCCCTGACCGCCGAGGACGGGAGGGGCCGCGCAGACGCTCCACTGGACCACCGGGGTCTGGGCTGGTGGGCTACAGGCCTTTATCAGATACATGGTTTGCAAACATCTTGTGCCATTTGGGATGGTGGATTATCTTATTCCTTGCTCCTTTCATACACAACTGTTTTTCATTTTGAGGAAGTCCAATTCATCTATTTTTTCTTTTGCTGCTTGGGCTTTCAGTAGATCTAAGAAATCATGACCAAATCCAAGGTCATGAAGATTTACTCTCATGTTTTCTTCAACGAGTTTTATAATTTTGGTTCTTGCATCTAGGCCTTTGGTCCATTTAGCGTTGATTTTGTATATGGGGTGGGGGGAGGTAAGGGTCCAACTTTATTCTTCTGCATGTGGGTATCCAGTTGTTCCAGAACGTGTGCTAACTGTGTGGGAGAAAATACCTGCAAATGATGTGACCAACAAGGGCTTAATTCTAAAATATACAAACAGCTCATACAACTCAAAAAAAGGAAAAAAAAATCAAAAAGTAGGCAGAAGGTCTAAATAGACATTTCTCCAAAGAAGACATACAGATGGCCAATAGGCACATGAAAAGATGCTCCACATCACTAATTATTAGAGAATGCAAATCAAAACTACAGTGAGGTATCACCTCATAGTGGTCAGAATGGCCATCATTAAAATGTGTGCAAATAAATGCTGGAAGGGGTGTGGAGAAAAGGGAACCCTCCTACACTGTTGGTGGGAATGTAAATTGATGCAGCCACTACGGAAAAGTATGGAGGTTCCTCAAAAACTAAAAATAGAGCTACCATATGATCCAGCAATCCCGCTCCTGGGCACATATCCAGACAAAACTATAATTCAAAGAGATACGTGCACCCCAGCATTCACAGCAGCACTATTCACAATAGCCAAGACATGGAGGCAACCTGAATGTCCCTCAACAGATGAGTGGATATAGAAGATGTGGTACATATATGCAATGGAATATTACTCAGCCATAAAACAGAATGAAATAATGCCATTTGCAGCTACATGGATGGACCTAGAGATGATTATCATACAAAGTGAAGGAAGTCAGACAGAGAATGACAAATACCATATGATATCTCTTATATGTGGATGATAAAATGAGACCCAAATGAACCCATCTACAGAACAAAAACAGACTCACAAATATAGAAAACAGACTTGTGGTTGTCAAGGGGAAGACAGGGGAGAGGGATGGATTGGGAGTTTAGGATTAGTAGATGCAAATTACTATATAGAGGATGGATAGACAAGGTCTTACTGTACAGCACAGGGAACTGTATTCAATAGCCTGTAATAAACCATAATGGAAAAGAATATGAAAAATATGTATATATGTATGTATATACGAATCACTTTGCTGTACAGCAGAAATTAACACGACATTGTAGGTCAACTATACTTCAGTATCAATTAGTTTGAAGGCACTTTTATAAATTAGGTCTTATTTCTCTTGTCCTTTCATCCTGGGACAGATGTATAACAGAAACTAACCTGGATTACTCCGCGACGAACTCATATCACACAGAATTTTAACTGTTGAACAAACCATGAATACCAGTTACACCATGGGATGTCCTGATCCAATATGTAGTTTGTAAACCTTGTAGCAAGACTGCAGAATCCACTAAATTTGGAATTCAAACTGAAATGAAGCCACCTGTCCCATGACTGCTCCACAACTAGTTATACAACATCCATTGGAAACCATATACAATCAAATGAATGTAGATAGAAACAACTATAGCCTTCCTTTTTTTTCTTTTAGATGAAGATGGTATTTAAGGCGATGTCTTGGGCCATTTCAGGGTGTTACTCAATTTCCTGGGTATCTCCCATGCACACAGGAGGTACACGTGGTAGTTAACTTGTTTGTGCAACTATATGAAGGTAGTTAATACCACAACACTACATACGTAAAGTGAATTAAATGCTAAAGTCATGTTTTGTATTTTTAATGACAATGAAAAAAAAGTGTAGCGCTGATATTTGTTACAAAAATGAACATTAAAAACATTCTTAGTGAAAAAAGCCATACAGAAAAGGCCACCCAGATCCCATACTCATCTTGTCTGCTTCAAATCCATCAAGGTTGTCCAAATGAGGGGGAAACTCAGTAATGGTTCCAGAAAAAGAAAACTGGATCAGGATGGAAAAAGACATTTTCACACAGTTGGGACAGCAGGTGAAAGTTGACGTGGGGCTGAGTATTAAATTATACTGTGGACATCAGGATTTCTTCATTTAGGGGGTATATGCTGGTTCCTTGGGCGAAACACACTGAGCATTTTGTGTGAAGTGGCGGACGTGAGTACTTTTTGCCATCATTGCAACTTTTCTGTACATTTTAAATTACTGGAAAGTAAATTACTTTTCTAGACAACCATGTCAGTATCATGCCAGAAAATCAGAAAAGACAGACATCAATTTTGTTATAGAGGCCAACACTTACCCAGACCAAGTTCAACCACGGTTGTGATACTTATTTCCCTTGTAGGAGTCCGCATGGTATAAAGAGGCACCGTGGGAAGAGTATATTAGTAGCTACCATGTCTTGGGTCCTGCGGATTACCTGGGGTGCAGTAGAAACTGTGAGATTTTAGTATTGCAATTTTTCACATTACTTCAAACACTATGTTAAAAATAATTTCAGTAAAGTTGCAAACTATGCAATCAATATACACAAATCAGTTGTTTCTATACACTAATAATGAACCACCAGCAAGAAAAATTAAGAAAACAATCCCATTTACAATTCCATCAAAAAGTACGAACTATTTAGCAATAAATTTAACCACGGACATGAAAGACCTATACACAGAAAACTATAAAGCATTGATAAAGGAACCGAAGACACAATAGAAAACAATATTACATGCTCATGCATCAGAAAAATTACTATTATTAAAATGTTTATTCTACCTAAAGCCATCAACAAACAGTGCCAGGAAAACTAGACACCAGACTCCAAAGAACGACACTGGTCACCATCTACACTGCACGTAAAACTAACTAAAAGCGCACAGTATTCCACGAAAACCCTTTCTCTCCCGAGTCCCCTGAAGACGCACCCCACCCCCCCAGCAGTCAGCTGCACAGGAAGATTCTCCACACTTGCTCGTTTTTTCCTCTTGCGGAGTCTCCTCACCAGTGGTTCCCGAGAAAACCCAGCTCCTGTCAGTGTGGACAATGCCTCATGGTCCAGAAACCTAAGCCCTGACAGGAGACAAAGCTCCTGTCTGCTTGTCACGGAGCAAAGTCTGTGGGCAGGGTGCACCTGTGCCCCCAGGGGCAGACAGGTGGGTCCGGCGCCCCCTGTGGGACGTCAGAGAAGTGCCGGGAGCGCCGCACTCACAAACCCAGAGGCCTCATCCGGAAGGCTGTTCTGCTGTATATACTAAGTTTGGAAATCCAAACTGAAACGCAGCCAAGTATCTCACTGTATCTTCTCAAAAGATGGCTAAGGAGCAATTGATTACAAACCATATGTAATGAAATGAATGTAGACACAAACTTTACAACTTCAAACAAAATTCACTCAAAATTGCCCATAGACAAATTTAAATGACCAAACTATAAAAATCCTAGAAAAAAAGATAATCTACATGACTTTGAGTCTGGGGACCTTATTCAGAAAACTGGAAGACAAACCACAAACTGCAAGAAACTATTTCCCAAACACGTATCTGATAAAGGATCTGTACTCCAGTTATGCCAACAACGCCATTAAAACTTGGTAAAGATTGAAACACACACCTGGCTCAAGAAGATAAACAGGCAGTAAAGCATACAAGAATATACTCAGCATGCTGGTGGAATGCATGTACAACCAACTTCAGAAGACAGTTTGGCAGTTTTTTGCCAAATCTAAACAGTCTCACCTTAGGATCCAAGAAGTGTACCTCTTGTATTTAGACAACTGCTTTGAAAAACTGTGTTCAAACCAAAACTAGCATCAAGTAATGCACAGCAGCTCTATTCATAATGGGTAAAAACGTAAAGATGTCAGGATGGCCTTCCGTAGATGAATTCATAAGCAAATTAGGGCACATCCACGTCAAGGGGAGCAGAACACACCACCCCAAAATGGGCCCATTTGACAAAAGGACTATTGGGACTGATTAAGTTAAGAAACAGCAGACCCAGGAGAATCTTTCAAAACCAAGTAGAAAATGCCCCTTTAGGAGGTAAATTTACATTTATTAAGGATATCTCCATTTGTAAGCGTACGTCCCTCTCTGGACCAGGATTTGGTCTAACTATCAAGAAAAGCTTGTTGGTACTTCCCTGCTGGTCCAATGGTTAAGACTCCATGCTCCCAATGCAGGGGACCAGGGTTCAATCCCTGGCCAGGGAACTAGATCCCACATGCTGCAATTAAGAGCCCGCATGTCACAACTAAAGATTCACAGGCCACAACTAAGACCCGGTGCAGCCAAATAAATAAAAGTTTAAAAAAAATTTGTCAATGAAATAGGCCTGGATGTAAATCTGTGTAACAACCATACCCTTGTTTACTGGGCTTTGACCAATAACATCCCTTAAATGACTTCCTCCATTCCCTAACATCTTTCTTTCGTTCTCAGCAGAAGATAGCATTTAAGCTAATGGCTTGGGCCATTTCGGGGAATGACTCAGTTTTCCTGGGTGTCTTTCAAGTATACAGGAGGTATGCACGGTATATATTAAACTTCCGATTGTTTTCTCCAGTTCGTCTTTTTCATTACAAGAGAGATCTTAATAAAGAACATAGAAGTGTAGAGGGAAAATTATTTTTCCTCTCGTATACGTGCAATGCTATAGTATTCAGAGATATAAAGGAGTGGACCATCAACCTGTGCAAAAAAAAAAATAGATGCATCTAACACTTACATTGCTAAGTGAAAGAATCCAGTCTGAAGTGCTACACACTGTACGACCTCATCTATGTGACATTCTAGAAAAGGCAAAACTGACAACGGTAAACAGTTTACGGAATATGTGGTTGAAACGGTCCATATGATACTTTAGTGGTGAATAATTGTCACTATGCATTTGTCTACACCCACAGAGTTTTTACAACCCAACAAGTAATTTACAATCTATTCAAACTTAGCTACTTAGGATATGAGAGTGTCAAAGACTGGAATGCAGAATGTAACAAAGAATCTAACTGATTCAGAAATGTATGAAAAAACTCACTGTTGGTAGCGGGACAGATGGGCTGACCTGAGTTAACTTTGGAAATGTACACACTCTGTAGGCCAAAGACAAAGTGTGCCATACATACACAGGGGACTCCATGTTATTTCCCATGAGGGGTAGTAGCTAACGGTACTGAAACTATAATATCAGTAATCGAATGGAACAAGCGCTTAATTGAATAAATGACAAATGGTGGAAGCCAGGTTTCTTACCACTGCAGTGGGATGTTACAGTCAAACAAAGGGAGAAGGTTACAGTATCCATGTCATAACAGATCCGGTTGGAGATATCAGTATAAACTATCTTTAGCCTACACATAGTTCTACATGGAAATCTTTATAATTATGTGTATAGATATAGCCTGGGATACATGCATATATTTCTATGTACTGTCAGCTGAGCACATTTAGCTCCCACATGTAAGTTTTTAAAACCATTCTCTAATAAAAAGAACAAGGGCTCTTTGAAGAAAGGGCTGATGCTAGGACTGAGACGGTAAATATAAGAAACAGGATAACCTTAAAATATCAGAAAGTAAAGAGGTACCAAAAATTTTAAAAACCCACAAAAGAAAAATTATGTAAAATGAAAACAGGAGGAAATGGAAAAAGCTCTCAACAGCCAAAGCAAGAATTAACTAAGCAGTCTAAAAATGTAGTGCTGGATTATAACCCAAAGTTTACAATAATTATTCACGGGTCCAAACTGGTAAAAATAAATTACATCATTTTTGATGAATGGTGTTAAACAGAAATCTCCTATGCAGAAAGCTTCTCAACAATGTATATAGCCACTCAGCTGTCCATCAAGGATGTGAAGCTAACCCCTCTCTCCTCAAGCATGGGTTCTGCATTATGACTTCCTCCTAAATAAGGATGGACATGGGGAAAAAATTAACCGCACTGTGGGAAAACTTGACCAACACTACTTCAGCTGGGTGACCAAAGTTAAGAATATAAGTGAGACGTTTCCTGAAGAGCCTGTCCTCTTGATATACAGTGAAGAGGAGTCACTTCACCTCTGTGATCTGCTTTCTCAAAGCCAAGTCTAACCACGACAGAACCACCAAGCAAATCCCAGTGCAGGGCAGTCTACAAAATACCTGCCCAGTCCTCCTCCACACTGTCAAGGTCATGGAAACCAGGAGAGTCTGAGCAACTGTCAGAGCCCAGAAGAGACTAAACAGACATGATGACCCCATGGGTCATCATGAGATGAGACCCTCATGGGGTCTCATCCTATGAGACCCTGGAACAAGGAAAGGTATAACAAAGGCAACATGAATAGGAACTTCAGTTAATAGTAAAGTATCAATGTTTGTTCATTATTTGTCATGATTCTGTAGAAAATTAGACAGGAAAAATTAAACGTCAAATAAGAAAAACTTACTGTAACAAGCTGGAAATCTACAGGAAATGGGGTATTTCTTTGTAAAAAAAAAAAAAACAACCACATTACCAAAATGAACCCTAAATTAAGGAAAATACAAAAAGACCAATGAATCACCAAGGACCTCTCCCCCATACTGGTTATCCTATCACTGTTCCAGGGTTTCCCTCTCCCGGGACAGGGAAGGAGCAGGGACAGAGCTGTCTGGCAGCTCCCCTAGTATATGACCCCACCCGGGGTCTTCACCTCCCCCAGCCACACCTACCCAGTGAGGACACCTGAGGAAGGACCAGGGGTTATTGATTCAGATGTATCAACCAGGACTTTTTCTCTTCCCAGCCACTGGACACACTTACGGAAGTAAAATAAATGAGTATTTATCGTCAGGGTAGAAATGCATTAATACTTGCAAGTGGCAAGTTGAAGGATGGGACTGGACCTGGCAGGTCCCGTGGCTTACACTGTCTCAGTGTGACCTTGCTTCTCTCCACACCTTTGTCCTGCTCAGTGCCTTTGGGGGACCCCATTCACAGGCACAGGCTCTCTCACTGTCCTTGGACCAACAGCAGTTCTAGGCTGACAACCACTCACCATCCTTTTTCCGAGAAAGAGTTTCTCCTTTTCCTGGATTCCAAGAAAGTCATGGCTTTAAATGCCTTTGATCTGGCTTGGGTGGCATTCTCACCCTTGACCCATCATCAGAAGATGGAAAATGGGACTGGCTAGATGTGGGCTGTAAACCCATCTTCGAGCTGGTGCAACACGCGCTCATCCTTCTGGAACTGTCTGGACTGGAAGCAGGCGAGATGTAATTCCCAAAGGAAAACTGAGGCACTTGGGCGTGAGAACAGACGCTGGCTTGGAGAAAGCAGCAGATTCTAAGTCAATGACAGCTCACTGCACAGCACAGAATCTGACACAAAAGGAAGAAAGGGGTTCACTTAGGGTCAGCGCTGCAGCTACTCATCCAGTGCTCTTCCTGTCCTCCCAAGATGGCAAGAAGTTCTTTCACTTGCTGAAAAGTCAGGATCATTGGTGGTGGTAAACGCAAGTCTCTTTCCTTGGGCGTCAGATCCTCACATCTCAGCCCATGTGCCCTCAGAAGACACACAGACTTCATCCCTGCCCCTGAGAGGTGGGAGCCCTTGAGTTATGCCATCTCCCTGGCCATATTAACTACCCATCCCTGAAAAACAATACTGTTCCTTTTCCAGTTTCTTCTCTCTCCTTTACTAACAGGAAGAAACCAAATGCTAAGGTGGTAAGGAAACTCGCGTGCAATGAAGTAACGGGAGGCTCAAGAACTCTTCCATGCCATGGAACCCATAATTGGCAGGCTTTCCAGAGGCCACTTGGATGTATATGGCTCTCCAGGACAATGCAGTCTCAGTGTAAACCTCCCATTTGGAGGTCCAGTTGCTCCCATATCTTTGATTCCTAATGAATATGTATGTCAAAAGTTTCTAACGACTGAAAGGACAAAGGACTGCAGGGCCACGGTCTGCTGTATGGGTGTTGTGTCAGGGACACAATCCAATGTTTAGAGGATTATTACTTCTCTTGGCAGCCTATGAGGCTGTGAGCGGGAGGCCTTTTTCTCAACCACATGCACCTTGGTAGTTGCAACTTCTCATAGGAAGGTCTACACTGCCCAGGTAGCTCTTGAATCGCCTGGCATCATGGTCAGCTCCGTAACTGTCCATGAGGGCCTGACAATGCCCAGGCTGGACTGAACTAGAGGACCACAGATGCCCGCCTGGCGAGTCAGAGGTCAAGGGCTGTCCTGCCTGAGACTTGATCATCTCTCATGCCCACCCAGATGGGACAAAGGATGCCTCCAGTTCCAGGAGGGCCCCACCGGCCCTTAAGAAGGCAGCATCCGGGGGCTGGCAGGTCACTGCACCCGGTCCTGTATAAATCCACACATGTCCACTGAGCGCCCTCCTGTCTGGGCTGCGCTGGGCCCTGGGGCTGCCCAGGCAGAGTAGGGCCAGCATCACCCTCCCCAGGTAGGAGGGCCGAAGGAAACCATGCCTGACTTCTGACATGCTCCTCGATCCTTGACAGAGGTCGAGGTGGATAAGAAACAGTCCGAGACAAGAACAGACATTTCATTCTTCTCTCAGAGCGCAGGACTGGGGGGGAGGGAGGCCAGAAAAACAGTTATTGACCTCAGCTCCCTGACTCCTGTCTGACCCTGGGCAAGTCCTATCCATTCTGGAGGCTTCAGAGAGGAGGAGAGGGGCGGGCAATGAGGGCCGATTGTGCTGAAACCTAACTCTAACCTTTACCCTAAGAACCCTAACCTCTAACCGTAACCCCCTAACAACCCTAGCCCCAGACCCCTAGACCCTCACCCCTGACCCCTAAACTCTAATCCCTGACCCTTTAACCACAGCCCTCTACCATGACTCTCCAACAATGACCCATAACCCTAAACCGTGACCCCTGAACCCTCACACTGATTCAACCCCAGGCCTAAAGCCTGGCGTAGTGGGTACCGAGGGATGACTGTATGAACTCTCACAGAAACCAAGGAATTCAATCTTCCTGACCATGAATTTAGCAACGTTTTTTTAGATTTGACAGTAAAGCATAAGAAATGAAAGAAAAAATAGATAAATTGGGTTTCCTCAAACTTACAAACCTTTGTGCATCAAAAGAGGCTATCCAGAAAGTAAAAGACAGCCCACAGAATGGAAGACAATATTGACACATTATATATCTGATAAGACTCTCTACCTAGAATATACCCAGGACTTTTACAACTCATCAACAAAAAGACAAACAGTAACATTTTTGAAACAGACAAATGGCTTGCACGGACTGCTCTCCAGGCAAGACATACAAATGGTCAACAAGGACACGAGAAGCTGTCAAGCATCAGTAGTCATGATGGAAACGCAAATTAAAACCCCAGTGTGGTGCCCCTTCACACACGCTAGAGTAAAAATAAATTTTAATATAAATTTTAGAATATGTAAATAAAAACAACAAATGCTGGCAACAATGTAGAGAAATTGGAACCCTTAAAAGTTACTTGTGGAGACGTACAATGGTGCAGTCTATGTGTTCAAAACTTTAGCATTTACTCAAAAATATAAAATATAATTACCATGTGGTTCAACAACTCCACTCCTAGACATATACCCCCAAAATGGAAAACAGGCGTTCAAACAAAAACTTGTACACCAATTATTCATAGCAGCACTGTTCCCAATAGCCCAAGGTAGAAAGGATTTCAATGTCCATCAGCAGGTAAACGGATAAGCAAAATAAGGTGCATCCATAAGCTGCATTACTCTGTCATATAAAGGAATAAAGTAAAATTCTACAGCCGCTGTGGAAAACTGTATGATGGCTCCTCAGAAACATGGAAAACGTATGATCCCTTGATTCCGCTCCAGGGTGTACACCCAAAATATTAGAAAGCGAGGACTGGAACAGACATTTGTACCCCGTGTTCATAGCAACATTATTCACAACAGCCAAAAGGTGGAACACATCCTTCAGCAGATGAATGGACAAGTACAGTGTAGAATATACACAACGGAATATGATTCAACCTTGAAAACTAAGGTAATTCTCACACATGCTACAACGTGCATGAACCTTGAAGTCGTTATGCCAAGTGAAACCAGCCAGACACAGACAGGACACACGTTGTATGATTCCACTAGTATGAGGTATCCAGATAAGTCAACTTCAAAGACAAAGTAGAATAAGGTTGCCAGGGGTTGAGGTGAGTTAGGGTTTAATGGCTCCGGTTTCACATGGGGAAAATAAAGCTCTGGAGATGGAGGGTGAGGATATCTTTACAACAATGTGAATGTAATCAATGCCACAGAACTGGATACTTAAAAATGGTTTCAATGGGGCTTCCCTCGCGGCACAGCGGTTAAGAATCCGCCTGCCAATGCAGGGGACACGGGTTCAAGTACTGGTCCTGGAACATCCTGCATGCCGCAGAGCAACTAAGCCCGCGAGCCACAGCTACTGAGCCTTCGTGCCACAACTACTGAAACCCATGCACCTAGAGCCTGTGCTCCACAACAAGAGAAGCCACCGCAATGAGAAGCCTGCACACGGCAACAAAGAGTAGCCCCTGCTCGCCACAACTAGAGAAAGGCTGCATGCAGCAACAAAGACCCGACACAGCCAAAAAATAAAATAAAATAAGTTTTTAAAAGCTTTTAAAAATGGTTTAAATGGTAAACTGGAGTATTTTGTGAAAGTGGAAAACTTTATACTGCTATTTAAAGTTTTTTTATACACTTGAAATTTACTAGAAAATAAAGTACTTATCAAAACCACCATGTCATACCACGCCGGAAACACAGACATCAAACTCTGTTATAGAGGCCAAGCCCTACCCAGATCCAGTTCACCCGCAGTGGTGATGCTAATCAGCCCTGTAGCAGTCCACATACTACAAGAGGCACCGTGGGAAGGTTACATTGGGAGCCACTATGTCTCGGGTGCCGATTGCTGAATTCTAGTTTTCCACATTCAACCGCCAAAAAACTGTTACAACTAAAACATGAATTCAGTAAAGCTGCAGGACACAAAAAAAGAAAACTCAATGCACAAAGATCATTTGCGATTCTATACGCTGATAATGAACCATCAGAAAAAGAATTTTTAAAAAATCTCACTTACAACTGCATCCAAAAAGATAACGAGGAGTAGATTGAACCAAGGACGTGAAGGACCTGCACACTGAAAACTGGAAGACACTGATAAAGGAAACTGAACAGACAAAAATAAATGGAAAGGTACCCCGTGCTCATGAGTAAACAGAACACTGTGAAGATATGCATTCTAAGCTGGGACTTCCCTGGCCGCCCAGGGGTCGGGACCCTGCACTCCCGCTGCAGGGGCCGCGGGTTCCATCCCTGGTTGGGGAACTAAGATCCCGCATCCTTCATGCCACATGGTGTGGCCCCCAATCTTTTTTAATTAAAAAATATGCATCCTAGCCAAATTAATGTACACATTTAATGCAATCCCTACCAAAAGTCCAATGACATTTTCCATAGAAACAGAACAAACAATCTTAAGTTGTGTGTGGAGCCACGAAGGACCCAGAAGAGCCAGAGCGACCCCGAGGCAGGAGAACGAGCTGGAGGCATCTCGCTCCCAGACTTCACACTTCGTTACGAAGCTACAGTCCCAGCGAAGTGTGGCATTGGCACAGAAACAGGCACACGGGCCAGAGGAACAGAGCAGAGAGCCCAGGAGTCAACCTACAGGTATGCGATCAGTTAATTCACAAGAAAGGAGCCCAGAACATACGCCAGGGAAAGGACAGGCCCCTCAATAAACGGTGCTGGGAAAACCAGACGCCACTCGCCAAAGAACAACACTGAACTCTGTCTACACCCCACACAAAAGGGGCCAAACACCCAGTTTTCCACATCAAGCCCTTCCTCTCCCGGGTCCTCTGAAGACAGACACCCGCAGCGGTCAGCCACGCACAGGAACCTTCCCCCCACTTTTCCTCACCTTCTCCCTCAGCGGCATCACCTCCCGGCAGGTCCCGAGGAGACCAGGCTCCTCTCAGCATGAACTGGACCCCCCAGTGTCCCAGAGCTGAAGCCCCAGCGGGTCCTGAGGAGACCCGGCTTCCGTTAGTGTGGACTTGGCCCCGGGTTGTACCGAAGCCCGGCCATCAGCGTGGACTCAGCCCCGCGTGTTCCTGAAGCCAAAGCCCCAGCAGGTCCCGAGGAGACAGGGCTCCTCCCAGCATGAACATGAACAGCATGATCTGAACAGACATCCTGCCAAAAAAGATATAGATAGTAAAAGTCATACAGGAAAAAGCTCAACATCATATACCATTAGGGAACTACAAATTAAAATCATGAGACACCATAGCACACCAATTGGGACTGCTAAGCTCCAAAAATATGACAATACCAATTGCTAGAGGGTGAGGAACAGAAGGAACTCTCCCTATAGCTGGGAGGATGCCTGTGCAGCCACTTTGTAAGACAATTTGGCAGTTTTTCCCAAAGCTAAACAAGTCTCACGTTGGGACCCAACAATCATACTTCCAGTATTTAAGCAACTGCCTTGAAAATCTATGTCCAAATGCAAACAAGGATGCAGTTATGCACAGCAGCACGTCCATAATGGCTAAAAACTTGAAATCAGGATATCCTTCAAAAGATGAATGCATAAGCAAATTGGGGTCCATCCATGTCAAGGCGAGTAGAATATGCCACCCCAAAATATGTCTCTCTGGCATAAGGGTTATTGGTCTGCTTTAAAAAAATAGGGCTTCCCTTGTGGCTCAGTGGGTAAGAGTCCACCTGCCGATTCAGGGGACACAGGTTCAAACCCCGGTCCGGGAAGATCCCACATGCCGCAGAGCAACTAAGCCTGTGCGCCACAACTACTGAGCCTGTGCTCTAGAGCCCGCGAGCCACAATTACTGCGCCCGTGTGCCACAACTACTGAAGCCTGCATGCCTAGAGCCTGTGCTCCGTGACAAGAAAAGCCACCACAATGAGAAGCCCCTGCTCGCCAACACCCAGAGAAAAGACTGCACACAGCAACGAAGACCCAATGAAGCCAAAAATAAAATAATAAATTTATTTTTAAAAAAATCTCAGAAAACAGAGATTGCCGTTTTATGAAGGGCATTTACAATAGAGAAATCTCCATTTATAAGGGTATGTCCCTCTTTGCACCAAACATAGAAGGATAATTAAATCTTAAGTAACTCTTTTCAATGGGGAAGTCCTGACTTAAATGTGCACACAGCCATACCCTTGTTTACTGTGCTTTGCATGATAACCTTCCATAACTGGCCTTCCCCCCTTCCCCAGCATCTTTTCTGTTTTTAGCTGAAGACGGTATTGAAGGGGATGGTTTTGGTCACTTCAGGGAGTGACTCAGTTTTCCGTGGCATCCCCCCTCTATTCAGAAGGTATGCATGTTATTAAACTTCTGCTTTTCTCCTGGTAATCTGTCTTTTATTACAGGGGCGGGGGGGGCTCAACCAAGAACCTAGAAAAGTAGAGGGAAAGTTGTTTTTCCTCCCATACACATGCAGTGGAATACTACTCAGCAGAAAGGAATGCACCATCCACCTATGGAAAGACATGGATAAACCTTCAGCGTGTACTGCTAAGTGAAAAATCCAGCCTGAGCAGGCTGCACACAGTGTGACCCCATTGATGACATCCCGGGAAAGGCAAAGCTACATAGATGATAAGCAGATCATGGGGTGGGGGGTTTGAAGTAGTCCATGTGATACTCTAGGATGGATACCTGTCACTATGCATTTGTCTAAGCCCATAGATGTGTGTAGCCCAAGGGGCCAATCATAATCTACTCAAATTTAGTTATTTAGGGTGTAGGATGTTGCACGATGGAATACGTCATGTGACAGAATCTAACTGTATTAGAAATATATGGAAACAACTCACTGTAGGGGATGGGGTAAAAGCTGCTGACTTAAGTTACCTTTGGAAATGAATGGAATCTGTAGGCTAAAGGCAAAATGGCCTGTATATAAACAGTGGGCTTTATTTTACGAAGTTCTTTCCAGGGTATAACAGCTAACAATTCTGAAACCTCTGCACACGTAACCTGGAAAGGAGCAATGCACATATAAATGGCAGATGGTGGGAGCCAGGCTCCTTGCTGTGGGAGTGCGAAGTTACAGGTATGCTAGGGGAGAGCCTCTGCCCTTGTAATCCTGGATCTGGGCTTCCTGGGAGGATGCCGACTGGCCGGGAAGACCCTGCAGACATAGGAACTTCGCACCCCATCTTTCCACCCATACCTGCTGGAAACACTCAGCCCTCTGTAATCAGTCAATTGCACCGTTTAAGACATTCTCACCCCTAAGCAGATAAAAGAGAGTGAGGGTCTTGCTTACCCCTAAGCTGTCCCAGAATCTAGGCCCTGGGTGGAGCCAGTTTGGGGGTTCCTGGGCCTCTGAATCCAGGCCCTGGGGGTGGAGCCAGGTTGGGGGTTCCTGGGCCTCTGAATCCAGGCCCTGGGGGTAGAGCCAGGTTGGGGGTTCCTGGGCCTCTGAATCCAGGCCCTGGGGGTGGAACCAGGTTGGGGGTTCCTGAGCCTCTGAATCCAGGCCCTGGGGGTGGAACCAGGTTGGGGGTTCCTGGGCCTCTGAATCCAGGCCCTGGGGGTGGAGCCAGGTTGGGGGTTCCTGGGCCTCTGACCAGCAGGTGAGAGGAAGGAGGCAGACCAGTCCTGAGGACAGAGGTGCCCTGAAGTCTGTGAGCCCAGGAGCCCCGATGGGACTCATTCCCAGTGAGGACATGGGCGGGGCCTGCAGTGGTTCTCTGTTCCCCCTGGGCCCTTTGATGAAGCCATGGCAGCACTGGGCCCAGACGTCTCCTGGCGGCGTCTCAAACTCTGACACAGTGGTTTTACAAAGGAACAAGAGAATGGAGCTGAGCCCCTGACGGCCACTCCTTTCTGGCTCTGAGTTGCTTCCAACAAGACCGCAGTCACCTGCATTAGTCTGCTGTGACCCATCTGCCCCCACTTTGCCTTTCCTCTCCCTCCCTGCGATGATTCCAGGGACATTTCCAGCCCGGACCCCTCTCCCAGGCCAGACGCCTCCGTCCAGTCACTGCACACTCATCTCACCTTGGGGGCTAGCAGGCCCCTCAGAGGACTGGGATCCTGCAGCTCCCCACACCCAGGAGCAGCCCCACCTTCCCAGGTTGCTGAGCCCAGGCACCAGGTGTAACCGAGCAGGACCCTGTGGGGCCTTCCCAGGACAGACCCCTCCCCCACACCCTCTGCTGTAGCTCCTCTCTGAAATACCCGGATGACTGTCTGACGCATGCTTCCTCCACCACCAAGGGGAAGAAATTAACTACTTGATGATCAGGAACAGGTAGCCCCGGAGCTCCTGGTGCCTAAGAATTTATAACGTTAACCGCCCGTTACCTCACCATCAATCAGAGAATTGTGCACCAGCTGATCACATACCCTGCGACGCCACTCCTTCACTTGGCCTTGAAAATTGCTTTGCTGAAATCCTTCAGGGAGTTCGGCGTTTTAGAGCACAGGCCACCTGGCCTCCTTGTATTGGCACTTTGACAATTCAGGCTGCACCTTCCTGCACCACCCCAGGTGTCAGTAGACTGGCTCTGCTGCCCTCGGGCGAGCGGACCCACGCTCGGTTCGGTAACACTGGGGCCTCCCAGGCTCCCACTTGCCTTGGGCCCCAGTGACTGTCAGCTCCTCCTCCACCGTCTTGTTGCAGCAAAAACAGAAACGGGGCTTCCCTGGTGGCGCAGTGGTTGAGAATCCTCCTGCCAATGCAGGAAACACGGGTTCGTGCCCTGGTCCGGGAAGATCCCACATGCCGCGGAGCAACTAAGCACGTGAGCCATGGCCGCTGGGCCTGCGCGTCCGGAGCCTGTGCTCCGCAACGGGAGAGGCCACAACAGTGAGAGGCCCGCATACCGCAAAAAAAAAAAAAAAAAAAAAACAGAAACGAAGTTTCCCTGCCCCGAGAACAAGGGAAACAAGGGGACAGCGAACAGGCTAGAGAAGAAGCGTAACCTGGCCCGAAAGAGCTCATCACTCCTTGTTTCACTTTGTCACTCCTTTGTAGTAACTAGATTTGTACTTCACAAAGCTAACCTCACTCCCTGACACTATGGGATTTACACTCGGCACCCATCACCCCTCACCGTGTGTGTTACAGCCCCGGCCTCTCACTCCCTAACCTTATTATGTAACGCACTTACATTCTATACGCCCCTCACAACAAATCACCCCCTATAGTTTTTCATTTCAGAGACAAGGTCACCGGCCGATAAACCAGAGGCAAATGGACACAATTACCAGACTGCTGGACCCCAATTACCGGGCGGCCTGACGCCAACTATGACTGATTTGAAATAATGCAAAGGAAAAGAGGAATGCAAGACGTTCACTATTTTGATCCTATACTATATCCCGGACTGCGAGAGCCCCATATATAAAACCTTCCCTGATTCTCAAGGAGGGGTGCCCAGTTCTTGAGGTCTAGCCGGCTGTGTCTTCCCTGCTGCCTGGCAAAAAATAAAGCCATCTCTCTCTTCCTCCAAAACCCCTGTCTCCGTATTTCTGTTCGGCCTCGGTGCACTGGGAAGCCGATATTTCGACAACAGCCTGTGGCCAGTTCCCACACTAATTCCCCTCTACGCCCACAGCCCTGGCCCAAGCCCGATCTTGTGCCTGGTTCCTCCATCAGACCTGACAAACCTCCCTGCCCCACGGTGCGTCTCACACCCCACCCCAACATGTTCTTTCTGAAGCATAAACGAGACTGTGACTCTCTCCCACCTGTAATCCCCCAAAGTTTCCCCACTTTCGCTAGGGTATCTGCCGGGAGAGACATCTGCCAAGGCCCTGAGAGTCCCCGGCAGCCCCACTAGGCTGCTGGCTCCTGGGTTCCCAGACACTGAGCACCTCAGCAGGCCAGGAGACACGGCAGGAAACCCCAGAACTGCTCACCTCAGGAGGGGGCTGGCACTGCCACTGCCTGATCAAAGAGAGCAGAGAAGGGTTCCCCAGCTGGGACACAAACTGCACGAGTGGCCTCTCCTTGCGCCATTAGCTCACCTCGTCTGACTTGAGGGAAGGAAGGACCGAGGCACACTTGCTTCCTAAGGAGGATGCTATAGGCTCAGTCATGTCTCCCCAAATCCACGTGCTGAATCCCTAACCCCCAGGACGCCAGGACCTGGCTGTATTTGGAGATGGGATTTTTAAAGAGGTGATCAATGTTAAAATGACATTACTAGGGTGGATCCTAATCCAATAGGATTGATGTCCTACAAGAAGAGATTAGGACACAGATAGGCACAGGGGAAGACCATGTGAGGACCTGGGGAGAAGATGGCTGTCTAAGCACCAAGGAGAGAGACCTCAGAAGAAGCCATCCTGCAACACCTTGATGTCAGATGTCTGGTCTCCAGGACTGGGGGAGGATGAACTCCTGCTGTTTTAAACCACCCAGCTTGTGGTCGTTTGTTACAAAAGCCACAGAACAGTCACACAGACCCTGCTCTGTAGGGTCCTGGAAGTGTGGGACTCATTAAAGGCCAACAGAGTCTAAATTGCAGAACCCTTAGAGTCAGCACTGGGCCCCAGAAATTCTAAAGTAGTGGCTGGAAACCAGAACGTTGAGGGGTCAGTCAAAAGCCCATCCCTAAGGGTGCCGGCTGCACACGGCCTCCCCAGGGTTTTTTTTGTTTGTTTTTTGTTTTTTTTGTTGTTGTTGTTTTTTGCGGTACGCGGGCCTCTCACTGTTGTGGCCTCCCCCGTTGCGGAGCACAGGTTCCGGACGCGCAGGCCCAGCGGCCATGGCTCACGGGCCCAGCCGCTCCGCGGCACGTGGGATTCTCCCGGACCGGGGCACGAACCCATATCCCCTGCATCGGCAGGCGGACCCCCAACCACTGCGCCACCAGGAAAACCCCTCCTCAGGTGTTTATGCCTGTACAAGTTGGGGGTAAGTATTTCCATCCTGATTCAGGACCTCTGATATCACCATTCACGTTGCTAATTAAGAACGCACTAGTTACACAGAGGAAAACCCTATCGGGGCACTTGCTCCAGTGGGAAACAATCCTGACGTCGGTCAGAGGTGGGGAATCATCTCCCATGCAGCCAGCAGCCCCCCCGCAAGGCGCGTCATTGCAAAGCTGGGGGACCGGGCCGAGGCGTCCCTGAGTAAACGTGAGCTGACCCCCAGGCCAGCGGCTGCTGAACTGTTCCCACCCTTCCTGTAGAACACCTGAATGCGTGCAAGGACTTGAAAGCCTAAAGGAAGGGCCGTGGAGCCACACCAGCCACAGCACGCAGGCCGACTTGGGGCCTGCAAGCCAGCCAGGATGGTCCTGGCCCCGGGCGCTCTTCTGGAAGCTTTCCATCTCCCTGCCTGACATACCCCTCCTGTCCCGGCCTCCACTGCTTTTTTCCTTCCTCACCTCTGCCCGGGGAGAAATTCCAGCGGCAGGTATGGGTGACACATCCTCTTCTTTAGTAGGTGGCAGCCCGGCAACTCCTACAGAAAGTCCAGCAGAGCCCCACTCGCACCGGGCCACGCACAGAGCCGCGGGCCCTACTCCCTCCCAGCAGCCCAGCCCCGAGACTGCTGACAGGGCAGAGAATATGGCGTCAGGCACAGCTGCAGGGGCTCTTGCTGCCTGGAGCGGTGTTTATATTGACCTCCGCCCAGGCACACCTGGGGAGGACTGGCCGGCCGGGTCAGGCTGCGCAGGTCAGCCAATCCTCACCCCTCAAGGGCTCACAGTTGCAGAAAATGGGCCTTGCTGCACCGGCCAGGTCCAATAACAGGTATAGGTCCTGAGGGTCAGGATAGACAAGGGGCTGCAGCTCTGGCTTGTTTTCTAATCATTTTGTCTGGTCCATGGGTGGGAAACAACTTCAAGAAGACTCTCTCCTAATGAGAAGAACCCAGGAGTCAGGGAGAGGAGCGGTGATGGGTGAAAGCAGAGGCCTGGTGCCCCAGCTGCAGTGGAAGCCTCTGGAAGACCCAGTGGAAGGAGGCCGCACAGAGTGAAACCCAGGGTCACAGACCTGTCCTGGAGCTGCTGTTAGTTAGTTCAGGTCCTGCTCTGAGGTGTTCTGTGTCAGCTCTGACCAACGGGTGAGCTGGGGGTGGTCTGAAAGTAGGGCTATGTGCACAGTTCCTACGTGCCCAGCCTTGCTGGGGTACCTGCCCAGGTGACCTCCATAACCTGGGAGGGGCCTGACCACGAGAGCCCCGTGGGCTTCTGGGTACCTGTTCAGCTGAGCTCCATACCCTGGGAGGGGCCTGACCACGAGAGCCCCGTGGGCTTCTGGGTACCTGCTCAACTGAGCTCCATACCCTGGGAGGGGCCTGACCACGAGAGCCTCACATGCTGGGAGGGGTGTGTGTGTATGAGCGTCCTCTCTGTGCAGCCGGCACAGAGTTGCTTAGTAACTTCCCTGTGGGCAGTGCTGGGATGAAATGAGGACCAGGAGATGCCATGGACCCCCTGAATCCCTGTCCATCCCGAGTGATGAGGTGAGTAGGCGGGTGCTGGCCACTGGGCTGCGTGAGGGAGGCCCCACGGGTATCTCTTGTGTCTTCCACCTGACACCACGGAGGCCTCCCCAGGACAGAGCAGAGGGCCTGCCTGGGGCAGGTGGGAGCTCCTGGTGACCCTGCAGGGGACATGAGAGGGACGGACCAGGCAGGAGGGGGAGGGAGCCCAGGAAGGGCCATGGGACTCGGGGCCAAGGGGGCCTTTTTGGGTCTGAGCTGGGAGTGGACGTGCAGGTGGTGCGTGTGATCCAGGAAAGCTGCCCTGGTGACGTGAGGCTGAACCTGCTTCAGAGTGACAAGCCTGCCGGGTGATCCCAGAACAGGACAGTGAGACGGATCCTGTTAGAAGAAGGTGAGTGAGTCCCCCCAGGAGGATGCTCTGTGCGCTGGCCCCGGGAGGGGGTGAAGGGAACAGGCGTGGAACCTGCAGGGGGGTGGGCAGTCCCCCTGGGTGGGCGGCAGGTGCCGACCCCACTCCGTGGTCCCTCAGCTGTGCTTCCGGCTGGATTACTTGGCTTCTCGGAGCCTCAGCTTCCTGGTCTGCTCGTGGGGTGATGGTAGCACGGACTGACTAGTAATTGGCTCAGAACAGGATAGGAAGGGGTCTAGTGGAAATTCCACAGAACACCGTCAGCATGGGAATCGCAGGCCCTGCTTCCCGCAGGTCTGTCTTCAGGGCCAGGCGAGCAAATCCGAGCAGACTTGCAGCAGAGCCGGGGGAGGGGCTCCGTTTGGTGGGTCCCCCCGTTTCCTGAATCTCGGAAGGAGCAGCTCCAGCGGGCAGTGGCAGCTTCATCCCACACCTGGAAGCATCCAGACCTCAAGGCCCAGCAGCCCCCGAGCCCTGTGTCTGGGCCCCCGGGAGGCAGATGGGACAGGCCGGCGTCCTCCTTGCCCTCTTCCTGCCCAGAACATTCGAGGTCCAGGCCGTCACTGGGGAGAAGCAGGGATGGGGGTGTCCCATGTGGGAAGAGGACACGGAGCAGCGTGTGTGCGTGGACGTCCACACCGGGAATGTGGGTCGGTGGGGCGCGGGCTCTGGGAGGTGCAGACGGGGGGCCTGAGGGAGCAGGGCGGGGCCGGGGGTCCTGGTGGGGGCGAGCTGTGCCTGTGCCGGGCCTCAGACTCCGCGGGGCTTCCCTCCCCTGGTCACTGGGAGGAGGGGCCGAGCAGCGTGGATGGACGGACCCCTCGCGTCCCCAGGCCCTGGCAGCCTCGGCCCTTCAGGCTCGGGGTCGGGGAGCCCGAGGACTGCAGGTCCAGCTGTGCCCACAGGGAGGCCTGCAGGGGTCGAGCAGGAAGCACCGGGTGGTCTCGCCTGTGCGGAAGCTTCCGAGCTGGTGTCCGGGGGGAGCTCTCACCTCGCACGTGGGTTTTGAGTCCACAGCTCAGATCACCTTCTAGCCGCTTGCCTTATTTTCTAGACACAAAGTCCTAATATCTCCTGTGTCTCCTGCCCGTGAAAAGGCGCGTCTGATCTGGCACCAGGTGCTGCCTCTGGTCCCTCCTGACTGGACGCCTAGCAGCCAGTGTCATCGCGTCACGACTGTCAGGGGGTGTCAGGCGTGGGGGGACGAGAGCACAGGGTGCAGGCCCACGAGGGGCCGTGCCGTCCATGGAGCCGGTGCTGTGGCTGTACGTGTTCCCTCCCCGACCCCGCGGGCAGAGAGCACCGCCCCCTTCCAGACTGCTACCAAGTGAAGTCACGTGACCCCTGCTCGGCCACGGCCTGGCGAGGCGCTCTGCCTCAGCGGGGAAGTTTTCCTTTTTCCACGGGGGTGCAAGTAGGCAAATAACAAAACCAAAGCTGAGACCAGCACAGCACAGGCTCTGTTCAGTGGCCAAAGAATGCAGAAGCGGGAACTAAGTTCACAGATCACCTTCTCGCCCTCCTGGAGAGAGTGCTTTCATTTTAAAGAGTAAAGACAAAGGGAGGGGGAGTGAGGCTGATGACGGGGTGAAGAGGCCTTCCGGGGAAGGGGCGGGGCTTTTTTCAAGGGGGTGGGGCACCACCTCCTTTTACCCGTTTCTGGTCGTTCATGTCCAGTCATGGCCACCGGTGGCTGTGTCACTGAATATGCTGATATAGTAAATTCAACACGTGATGAGACTCAGGGTCTGTTGGAGGTCACATTCGTTGCCATCTTGGTCCAGCTGGTTCCATCTGTTTGTTTGTAGCTTCCTTTCTTATCTCTGGACCCCTTAACTTAAATACTTAGGTGAACTCCTGCTGAAGGTGGGGGGTGGAGGACAGCCCTGTGAAAGGTGGGAGCACGGGTTCTGAGCAGGGCCTGGAGCAGCTCTGACAAGAGGAGGAGCCTGAGACGGGCGGTCAGTCTGACATCTGCACTGGGGCCTGTGGTCGGCTTGCGGAGGTGGTCAGCCGGGGCACATGTCTGGGAAGGTTCTTGGTGTTAACGCAGAAGATGTGAACGTGGGCCCAGATGCAGAGCTGCCTGCGGACGCTGCTACAGAAACCCCTGATTCTTTCCTGAGAAAAGCGGTGGGGGGCATTCAGGCAACAGGGCAAACTGCTTGCTCTGGATGTTCCTGTGGGGAAGTGGGGAGATAGCAACAGGGGCTCAGGCTGCATAACCCCAGAAGCCCTCCCAGGACAGCTCCAGAACCGCTTCTGGAATGGCAAGGAGAAGTGGGTCTTCCACCCACTAGACATGGAGGAGAGGGCTGGGGTCTGCAGGGCCGCCCTCACCTTCAGGGACCAGCTGGGAGGCTCACAGGACTCGGCACATGCTCGTGGCTTGTGTGCTCACAGCTGAGATGGGTCACAGCACGCGGTAGCGATGCAGGGAGGGAGGGCCCCTGCTCCGGTCACCTCATGACCCTTCATGCCCCCTCCTTCCCTCGAGGGTCTCTAGGGTGTGTCTTCCGCCAGCCACAAAGGGCAGAACCATGACACTTACCCGCACCCCCGTGTCCCCAGGGAAGCTCATTAGAGGCTTGGCACCCGGCTGGGGGCTGGTCACGTGGTGTTCTCTGCCCTCACCCTCCAAAATGCCGGTGCCCAGGAGAGGAGCCGGGGTTCAGTATGAACCACATGGTTTGTGCACACAGCACAGGCGCAGGGGGCTGTCCCTAACGGGAGGCGGGAGGACTTAGATCAGGCCAGGGAGCTGCTCACCAGCTGCATTAGCTTCCCAGAGCAGCTGTGACAAACGACCACAAACGGAAGATCAGAGCAACAGAAACCTGTCCTCTCTCAGTCCTGGAGACCAGATGTCGGATGTCAAGGTATCCCAGGGCCGCGCTCCCTCCGGAGGCTCCAGGGGAGGGTCCTGCCTGCCTCTTCCAGCTCCTGGGGGCTCCAGGCGTCCCTGGGCTTGTGGCCGCCTCCCTCCCGTCTCTGCCTCCGTCTTCACATGCTGTCTCCTGTGTGTCTGTGTCTCTCCTCTGGTCTCTTAGAGGGACACTGTCACTGATTTAGGGCCACCCTGATCCAGGATGACCTCATCTTCAGATCTGTAACTAATTATACCTGCACAGACCCTACTTCCACATAAGGTTCCATTCTCAGATTCTGGGGGGCATGACATGGGCATAACTTTTGGGGGGACCCCCCCATTCAACCCACTGTAGCACCCAGTTCCCAGACGCCAGCCGACCTTCCTCAGGACAGCATCAGGCTGGTGCTGTTCTGTGTTTCCGCACGGAGTTGTCTCTTGTTTCTTGTGGTGACAGTGAGGTTGGGTGGGGGGCGCTTCTGGCCGACCTCCCGGTCACTCCAGGGACCACGCTGACGTGTCCTTCCCGGGAGGGTGCGAGCACGGCCACGGCTCCTTAGGAATGCTCCACACCGACCGCTCGGTGGTCAGACACCTGCATGGGCTGGACCGGGCCCCGGACCTCTGCACCTTCTACCACATCCACAGCCTGGTGGACTCTGTGCGGGCCTCGGACCAGGAGGTGTGGACCAGCAGGATCGGTGGGAGCCCTCCTGCCTGCCACCTGGCCTCCAGCTCACTACAGACCCTCCAGTCCTGCCATGGACACCCCCATCTCATTAGCCCCCAAGAGGGCTTCTGGGCGGGGTGAGAACTTGACCATGAAGAAGACAGGGCAGGCCCTAACTGCAGCAGGTGAAGGCGAGGGCTGGGGGTGCTTGGCTCTTTGTCCCCCAAAGACCCCGAATGTGGGCTCTGACTTGAGGGGTCCACCTCCACCTGGGCTCCCCTGGGGGGTCGCTGCAGGGAGAGCGCATCCTTGGGTGCGCTTTTCCAACTCTCCCCACATCAGCCTCACCCCCTGGGCCCCCCTGGCCCATTAATAGTCTTTAAAGAGTGTCTCTCACCCAACAGGCCTGCGTGGGAGATTTTAGTATTGTGTGGGAGTCGGCGACCAGCGCCCATGTGTCCTGGGTGTCTTGGGAGGGGCGGGAGCCTCGCTCTCACGTTCCTGCCCCAGGGCACCTGGGGTCAGGGCAGCAGACCCAGGCTCTGTTCTGGCAGAAGCTCCCTCTCTGTGAACAAGTCTTCCCCCGCCCCCGTTATCCTCACTGGAGGCTCGGGAGGCCACAGCATCGGGGCACCTCCAGCACCAGGACCCCACCCTAGGGAGCTTCTCAAGAGCAGGCACCAGGCCTGGGGGCGGAGGGGAGGAGGGGGCCGGCCTCTTCGGGATCCCTGGGGCTAGGATGCCTCCTACGCAGGAGGGCCTTGGACTCAGCTTAACTACCACCCGGGTCTCCTACCCCTCCCCTGGTAGGGGGGTCCTTCAGATTCCAGGGCCCCAAAATCCTCCCCACTGACCTCTGACCCCGACTGCAGAGTTGGGGACCCAGAGACCCCCTCCCCGTCTTTTTTCTTGGAGGCTCCCAGATTCCCTGAAGCTGTTATACCCAGGGTTTATTATGCTGAACATGCAAGTTAAAATCAGCGAGGACAGAGGGGATAAGCAGGGGTCAGCCTCCTCGGCTGTGGCAGCCCAGGGAAGCCCACCTGAGTCCTGAAGTGCAGGGTTTATTGGGGTCTGTCTCATCAATGTGGGGACTGCCATGTGCCTGACCTCGGCCTCCAGCCCCCGGGGGACTCAGGAAGCCCCACCGTGTATCACGCCGTCAGCACAGACAGGCCTGGAGCGAGGCCCACGGAGCACGGACACTCCCGTCAGACTCAAGGTGACCTCTGGAGCCAGGACAGAGCCCCGGCCTCTCTGTGGGCAGGTGAACCCACACCGCACGGGCCCTGGTGCGGTGCCCGTTCCGTGGGGTCAGCTGGGTGCACGCGGGTCAGCCAGTGTCTGTGTCTCAGCCTGTGACCGCTGACCACACTGTCCTGCTCTGCTCACAAGAGCGAGGCCAATGGAGGGACAGCGGGGGTGGGCACAAAGCCGGGTCGGGGTCAGGCTGGGTGAGAAAGGGTCCCAGGAGCGAGAACACGGCTGCCCCTGCCTGGTGAGCCGAGCGCCGACGTCCACCCTGTGGGCAGCCCCTCTCCCCAGGTCCCGAGGCAAGGCTGCCTTTCCTGCACCCTGGGGCAGGGTCATGCCTGTGTATACAACAGGACGCACAGCCGTGCACGCAGCAGGCCCGATGCCCGCCCTTGGCACGTACTTGGGGGCTTGGTGAGGGTGGAACATCCCGACAGGACCTGGGCCGAGCCCGGGGAGGATGGAGGGGAGAAGCGTTCGGGAGCCCCTACAGGGGCTCCTCACCTGTCTGCACAGGGGGCCTGAGGACACCGACCGGGGGTGGGCAGGCGGGGAGCCCAGTCCTGGGTCATCCCTGAGGCTGACGAGGGGTGTGGAGCTGGGCGTGATGGCGGTGGGGCAGAGGGGCTGATCGCAGGACCCTGTGGAGACAGGGCACCCGAGGCAGCGGGGAAGGTGGAGACCGTGCCCGACGCAGGACGGAGACAACAGCAAGCGGCGCTGCAGACGCGGGATCGGGGCTGCTCCCTGCAGGGCGGCCCCCGAGCCCCGCACCGCTGGAAGCCCCGCGGCGTCCGGACAGAACCCCAGAGGATGGGGGGCCGGAGGGGCGGGAAGTTTGGAAAAGTCACCCCATCTCCACATGTCCTGCGGGAGGGGTCCCCGCTCCAGCCTCGTTCCCCACCTGGGGAGTCCGCACACTCAACAGCCGGTCGTGCACGGCTTGGAATTTGTCCAGAGGATGAAGGGGAAGTGGGGAAAGGAATGAAAAACAAGCTCTACGTGCTTGGACAGCACATGCCACTCTAATTTCCAGTCAGGAAGAGGAATTTCCCAAAGGCTCAGGCCGCCCCTGTAACCAGAATGGGGCTTGAAGCAATCCTGCCACTTGGTGGCCGGTTCCAGAAACAAGTTGAAGACAGGTGCTCAGGGGCACCGCGATCCGCAACGCCTGCAGGGGTGTAAATGACAACTCTCGGGGAAAACGTCTCGGGGTCAGTAACTGAAAAGGACTTGAAAACAAGGCAGAATTGCAGGAACCGGATTGCAAGAGGTAGATTGGACTCGCCGTTAAAGCACATGAAAGCTGCTCAACATTGCCTACGATTCAGTTGGCCAAAAAGGGCATACAGGTTGAAACCCATACGCCCCTGTGCCAACCAAACATGCGGGAAATACAAATCAACACTACAAAGATGTATCGCTTTGCCCAGTCAGAATGGCCATCCTCACAAAGCGTAAAAACAAGAAATGGAGGAGAGGACGCGGAGAAAAGGGAACCCTGCTACGCTGAAGGTGGGAATGTCAATTGCTAACAGCCACGCTGGAGAAGGTATGATGTTTCCTAAAAATTCTAAAAAATAGAGCTATAGGGACTTCCCTGGTGGCGCATTGGTTAAGAATCCAACTGCCAATGCACAAGGCACGGGTTCGAGCCCTGGTCCGGAAAGATAACACATGCCACGGAGCAACTAAGCCCGTGTGCCACAACTACTGAGCCTGTGCCCTAGAGCCCGTGAGCCACAACTACTGAGCCCGTGTGCCACAACTACTGAAGCCCGACGCCTAGAGCCCGTGCTCCACAAGAAGAGAAGCCACTGCAATGAGAAGCCCATGCACTTCAAAGAAGAGTAGCCCCAACTTGCTGCAACTAGAGAAACCCCGCACACAATAACAAAGACACAACCCAGGCAAAAAAAAGTTAATTAATTAATTTTTAAAAAAATAGAGCTACAGAGCATACGGCACTTCCACTCCTGGGTGTATATCTCGGGATAACCATAAATCCATAGGACACAGGCACTTCAACTATTGGCGCAGCCCTTTGCAGGAGCCTCGACTTGGAAACAATGTCCCTGGAAGGAAAAACTGGATAAAGAAAATATGGTACTTGTGTACAATGGAATATTACTCAGCCATGAAACGAATGAAATAAGGCCAGTTGCAACAACTCAGGTGGACTTAGGTACGATCATTCTAAGTGACATAAGTCAGACGCAAAAAGACACTTAGCATAAGATATCTCTTTTAGGTGGAATCTAAAAATGGCTACACATGAACTAAATTACAAATCAGAAACAGAGTCACACATTTAGAAAACAAACTTATGTTTGCTAAAGGGGAAAGGTGGGGTGGGGTGAGGCATAAACCAGACGGTTGAAATTAGCACAGATACCTTCCAAAGACCAAAGAGGTAATCGACAAGACCTACTCTATAGCTCAAAGAACTGGACTCAGCACACTCTAGTCACCAGAAAAGAATATATACGACTGGTAAGAATCTGAAAAAGAATTTATGGATGTCTCTCTGTAAGTGAATCAAGTGGATGTGCAGCAGCAAGAAAGCATTGAAAATCAGCTACAGCCCATTATAAAAATAAATTACAAAAAAAGACACAGAGAGAAACTTACAAAATTCGTTCAGGGGCTGTGATGCAACCTGCATTGACCCCATCTAGATCCACAGCTAGAAGGGACATAAGGCTGGACACTCATGGGGCTGAGAGTTTTGGTGAGGATGGGACAGCAAATGCAGCCCTTTTCGAGTAATACTGCCTGGTCCCCAATCCATGGGTCTCAAATCTTCAGGTGCAGGGGACCCTTCGTACAGCTAAAACATGCATGGGACACACAGAGGATGGTACACCATCGGTTTGGGAAGAGTTTGGAAAAGGCACCTCATCTCCTCATCTCCTAGTGCTCAGGCTCTGCCCACCAGCCTCTTTCCTAACAATCTCCCCACTTGGGGAATCAGCACCTACAATATCCTGTTTCGAACAGTTTCAAATTTGTCCAGAGGATGAAGAGGAAGGGGGGTAACCAATGAGAGAGCAGCCCTAGGTGTTTGCACAGGCACATATCACTCTAATTTCCAAACAGGAGGATGAATTGACCAAAGGCTCAGCTTGCCTCCGGAACCAGAATAGGGCTTGAAGAAATCCTGCTGTTTTGTGTCCAGTTCCCCAAAAAGCAAGTTAAAAAATGGAGCTCAGGGGCACTGCAATTCACAAACCTGCGGGGCTGTAAATGATACCTATCGTCAAAAAATATCTTGAGGGAAGTCAACGAAAAGGATTTGAAAGCAAGGCAGAATTGCAGGAAAGGGATTTCAACAGGTAGATTGGCCTCGCCCTTAAAGCACATGAAAAGCGGCTGAACTTCGCCAAGGATGCACTTGGCCAAATAGGGCATATGCGTTTTTCCTGAATATATTCAGGAAAAACGCATATGCCCTTTTTTGCCAAACAAAAAAGCAGACAGGTCTTCCCTGGTGGCGCAGTGGTTGAGAATCTGCCTGCTAATGCAGGGGACGCGAGTGCGAGCCCTCGTCTGGGAGGATCCCACATGCTGTGGAGCAACTAGACCCGTGAGCCACAACTACTGAGCCTGCGCGTCTGGAGCTTGTGCTCCGCAACTAGAGAGGCCGCGATAGTGAGAGGCCCGCACACCGCGATGAAGAGTGGCCCCCACTCGCCGCAACTAGAGAAAGCCCTCGCACAGAAACGAAGACCCAACACAGCCAAAAATTAATTAATTAATTTTTAAAATATATATTAAAAAATTTTTTTTTAAAGTGGACAATGCAAATCAACACTACAGGGGTATCACATCGCAGCCATGAGAAGGACCATCCTCACAAAGGGTGAAAACCACAAATGCAAGACAGGGCGTGGAGAAAAGCGAGCCCTGTTACGCTGAGCAGGGGAATGTAAATTGCCAATGGCCACTCCGGAGAAGTGTATTGTGTTTCCTAAAACATCTAATAAACAGAGCTACAGAGCATAGGGCACTTCCACTCATGGGCGTGTGTTTTGGAAAAACCAAAAATCGACAGGACACAGGCACCCCAACGTGTACTGCTGCTCTGTTTACAAGAGCCTCGACCTGGGTACAACTTAAATGTCCTTGGAAGGAAAATATGGATAAAGAAGATTTAGTACTTATGTACAATGAAATATTGCTCAGCCCTAAAATCAATGAAATAAGGCCAGTTGCAGCAACTCGGGGGGACTTAACTATGGTCACTGAGAGTGAAATAAGTCAGACAAAATGAATATTATCATAAGATGTCACTTATAGGGGGAAGCTAAAAATCGCCACACATGAACTGAATTACAAAACAGAACACAGTCACACATTTACAAAACACACTTATGGTTGCTAAAGGGGAAAGGTGAAGTGGGGTGACGCATAAACCAGGAGGTTGAAATTGGCACAGATACCGTTCCATAAACCAATACTGGAATCAACAAGACCTACTCATTTCTCAAAGAACTGGACTCAGCACACTCTATTCACAGGAAAAGAATATATCTGACTAGGAGAAACTGAAAAAGAATTTATTGATATCTCTCTGTAAGTGCATCAAGTGGATGTATAGAAGCAAGAAACAGCAATGAAAATCAGCTACAACCCATTATAAAAATTCATTTTTAAAAAAAGGGGGACTCTGGGAAGATGGCGGAAGAGTCAGACGCGGAGATCACCTTTCTCCCCACAGATACACCAGAATACATCTACACGTGGAACTTCTCCTACAGAACACCCACTGAAAGCTGGCAGAAGACCTCAGACTTTCCATAAGGCAAGAAACTCCCCACGTACCTGGGTGGGGCAAAAGAAAAAAGAATAAACAGAGACAAAGAATAGGGACGGGACCTGCACCAGTGGGAGGGAGCCGGGAAGGAGGAAAGGTTCCCACACACTAGAAGCCTCATCGCGGGCGGAGACTGCGGGTGGCGGAGGGGGGAAGCTTCAGCGCCGCGGAGGAGGGCGCAGCAACAGGGTGCGGAGGGCAGAGCGGAGAGATTCCCGCACAGAGGGTTGGTGCCGACCTGCACGCACCAGCCGGAGAGGCTCGTCTGCTCACCCGCCGGGGCGGGCGGGGGTGGGGGGTGGGGCTGGGAGCTGAGGCTCGGGCTTTGGAGGTCAGATCCCTGGGAGAGGCCTGGGGTTGGAGGCCTGAACGCAGCCTGAAGGGGTTAGTGCACCACGGCTGGCCGGGAGGGAATCCGGGAAAGAGTCTGGAGCTGCCGAAGAGGCAAGAGACCTTTTCTTCCCTCTTTGCTTCCTGGGGCGCGAGGAGAGGGGATTAAGCGCGCCGATTAAAGGAGCTCCAGACACGGGCGCGGAGCTGCCGAAGAGACAGGAGGCTTTTTCTTGCCTCTTGTTTCCTGGTGTGCTAGGAGAAGGGATTAAACGTGCCGCTTAAATGAGCTCCAGAGACGGGCGCGAGCTGCGGCTGTCACCGTGGACACCAGAGATGGGCATGAGACGCTAAGGCCGCTGCTGCCGCCGCCACCAAGAAGCCTGTGTGCAAGCACAGGTCACTCTCCACACCGCCCCTCCCGGGAGCCTGTGCAGCTCGCCACTGCCAGGGTCCCATGATCCAGGGACAACTTCCCCGGGAGAACGCACGGCACGCCTCGGGCTGGTGCAACGTCACGCCGGCCTCTGCCGCCGCGGGCTCGCCCCACATCCGTACCCCTCCCCCCCCCGCCTGAGCCAGAGCCCCCAAATCAGCTGTTCCTTTAACCCCGTCCTGTATGAGCAAAGGGCAGACACCCTCCGGCGACCTACGCGCAGAGGCGGGGCCAAGTCCAAAACTGAACCCCAGCAGCTGTGCGAACAAAGAGGAGAGGGGGAGGTCTCTCCCAGCAGCCTCAGAAGCAGCGGATTAAATCTCCACCACCAACTTGAAGTGCCCTGCAGCTGTGGAAAACCTGAATAGACAGTGAATCATCCCAAGTTGAGGAGGTGGACTTTGGGAGAAAGATATATTATTATTTTCCCCTTTTTCTCTTTTTGTGAGTGTATATGTGTGTGCTGCTGTGTGAGATTTTGTCTGTATAGCTTTGCTTTCACCAATTGTCCTAGGGTTCTGACCGTCCCGAGTGTTTTTTACTTTAAAAATTTTTTCTTCTTAATATTTTTTTATTTTAATAACTTTATTTTATCCTACTTTACTTTATCTTCTTTCTTTCTACCTTTCTTCCTTCCTTTCCTCCTTCCTTCCTTTCTTCCTTCCTTCCTTGCTTCCTTCCTTCCTTTCTTCCTTCCTTCCTTCCTTTCCTCCTTCCTTCCTTCCTTTCCTCCTTCCTTCCTTCCTTCCTTTCTATTTTTTCTCTTTTTTATTCTAAACCGTGTGGATTAAAGGCTCTTGGTGCTCCAGCCAGGCATCAGGGCTGTGTCTCTGAGCTGGGAGAACCAACTTCAGGACACTGGTCCATAAGAGATCTCCCAGCTCCACGTAATATCAAATGGTGAAAATCTCCCAGAGATCTCCATCTCAACACCAAGACCAAGCTTCACTCAACGACCAGTAAGCTACAATGCTGGACAACCTATGCCCAACAACTAGCAAGACAGGACCACAGCACCATCCATTAGCAGAGAGGCTGCCTAAAACCATAATAAGGCTACAGACACCCCAAAACACACCACCAGACGTGGACCTGCCCACCAGTAAGACAAGATCCACCTTCATCCACCAGAACACAGGCACTAATCCCCTCAACCAGGAAACCTACTCAACCCACTGAACCAACCTTAGCCACTGGGGACAGACACCAAAAACAACGGGAACTACGAACCTGCAACCTGCAAAAAGGAGACCCCAAACACAGGAAGATAAGCAAAATGAAAAGACAGAAAAACACACAGCAGATGAAGGAGCAAGGTAAAAACCCACCAGACATAACAAATGAAGAGGAAATAGGCAGTCTACCTGAAAAAGTATTCAGAATAATGATAGTAAAGATGATCCCAAATCTTGGAAATACAATAGACAAAATGCAAGAAACATTTAACAAGGACCTAGAAGAACTAAAGATGAAGCAAGCAATGATGAACAACACAATAAATGAAATTAAAAATACTCTAGATGGGATCAATAGCAGAATAGCTGAGGCAGAAGGACGGATAAGTGACCTGGAAGATAAAATAATGGAAATAACTACTGAAGAGCAAAATATAGAAAAAATAATGAAAATAACTGAGGACAGTCTCAGAGACCTCTGGGACAATATTAAATGCACCAACATTCGAATTATAGGGGTCCCAGAAGAAGAAGAGAAAAAGAAAGGGACTGAGAAAATATTTGAAGAGATTATAGTTGAAAACTTCCCTAATATGGGAAAGGAAATAGTCATTCAAGTCCAGGAAGCACAGAGACTCCCATACAGGATAAATCCAAGGAGAAACACGCCAAGACACATATTAATCAAACTGTCAAAAATTAAATACAAAGAAAACATATTAAAAGCAGCAAGGGAAAAACAACAAATAACACACAAGGGAATCCACATAAGGTTAACAGCTGATCTTTCAGCAGAAACTCTGCAAGCCAGAAGGGAGTGGCAGGACATATTTAAAGTGATGAAGGAGAAAAACCTACAACCAAGATTACTCTACCCAGCAAGGATCTCATTCAGATTTGATGGAGAAATTAAAACCTCTACAGACAAGCAAAAGCTGAGAGAGTTCAGCACCACCAAACCAGCTTTACAACAAATGCTAAAGGAACTTCTCTAGGCAAGAAACACAAGAGAAGGAAAAGACCTACAAGAACAAACTTGAAACAATTAAGTAAATGGTAATAGGAACATACATATCGATAATTACCTTAAATGTAAATGGATTAAATGTTCCCACCAAAAGACACAGACTGGCTGAATGGATACAAAAACAAGACCCATATATATGCTGTCTACAAGAGACCCACTTCAGACCTAGGGACACATACAGACTGAAAGTGAGGGGATGGAAAAAGATATTCCATGCAAATGGAAATCAGAAGAAAGCTGGAGTAGCAATTCTCACATCAGACAAAATAGACTTTAAAATAAAGACCATAACAAGAGACAAAGAAGGACACTATATAATGATCAAGGGATCAATCCATGAAGAAGATATAACAATTGTAAATATTTATGCACCCAACATAGGAGCACCTCAATACATAAGGCAAATACTAACAGCCACAAAAGGGGAAATCGACAGTAACACAATCATAGTAGGGGATTTTAACACCCCACTTTCACCAATGGACAGATCATCCAAAATGAAAATAAATAAGGAAACACAAGTTTTAAAAGATACATTAAACAAGATGGACTTAATTGATATTTATAGGACATTCCATCCAAAATCAACAGGATACACATTTCCCTCAAGTGCTCATGGAACATTCTCCAGGATAGATCATATCTTGGGTCACAAATCTAGCCTTGGTAAATTTAAGAAAATTGAAATCATATCAAGTATCTTTTCTGACCACAACGCTATGAGATTAGGTATCAATTACAGGAAAAGATCTGTAAAAAATACAAACACATGGAGGCTAAACAATACACTACTTAATAACGAAGTGATCACTGAAGAAATCAAAGAGGAAATCAAAAAATACTTAGGAACAAATGACAATGGAGACATGACGACCCAAAACCTATGGGATGCAGCAAAAGCAGTCCTAAGAGGGAAGTTTATAGCAATACAATCCTACCTTAAGAAACAGGAAACATCTTGAATAAACAACCTAACCTTGCAACTAAAGCAATTAGAGAAAGAAGAACAAAAAACCCTCAAATTTAGCAGAAGGAAAGAAATCATAAAGATCAGATCAGAAATAAATGAAAAAGAAATGAAGGAAACGATAGCAAAGATCAATAAAACTAAAATCTGGTTCTTTGAGAAGATAAACAAAATTGATAAACCGTTAGCCAGACTCATCAAGAAAAAAGGGAGAAGACTCAAATCAATAGAATTAGAAATGAAAAAGGAAAAGTAACAACTGACACTGCAGAAATACAAAAGGTTATGAGAGATTACTACAAGCAACTCTATGCCAATAAAATGGACAATCTGGAAGAAATGGACAAATTCTTAGAAATGCACAACCTGCCGAGACTGAACCAGGAAGAAGTAGAAAATATGAACAGACCAATCACAAGCACTGAAATTGAAACTGTGATTAAAAATCTTCCAACAAACAAAAGCCCAGGACCAGATGGCTTCACAGGCGAATTCTATCAAACATTTAGAGAAGAGCTAACACCTATCCTTCTCAAACTCTTCCAAAAGATAGCAGAGGGAGGAACACTCCCAAACTCATTCTATGAGGCCACGATCACCCTGATACCAAAACCAGACAGAGACGTCACAAAGAAAGAAAACTACAGGCCAATATCACTGATGAACATAGATGCAAAAATCCTCAACAAAATACTAGCAAACAGAATCCAACAGCACATTAAAAGGATCATACACCATGATCAAGTGGGATTTATTCCAGGAATGCAAGGATTCATCAATATATGCAAATCAATCAATGTGATACACCATATCAACAAACTGAAGGAGAAAAACCATATGATCGTCTCAATAGATGCAGAGAAAGCTTTCTACAAAATTCAACACCCATTTATGATAAAAACCCTCCAGAAAGTAGGCATAGAGGAAACTTACCTCAACATAATGAACGCCATATATGACAAACCAACAGCCAACATCGTTCTCAATGGTGAAAAACTGAAACCATTTCCACTAAGATCAGGAACAAGACAAGGTTGCCCACTCTCACCACTCTTATTCAACATAGTTTTGGAAGTTCTAGCCACAGCAATCAGAGAATAAAAAGAAATAAAAGGAATCCAAATTGGAAAAGAAGAAGTAAAGCTGTCACTGTTTGCAGATGACATGATACTATACATAGAGAATCCTAAGGATGCTACCAGAAAACTACTAGAGCTAATCAATGAATTTGGTAAAGTAGCAGGATAGAAAATTAATGCACAGAAATCTCTGGCATTCTTACACACTAATGATGAAAAATCTGAGAGTGAAATTAAGAAAACACTCCCATTTACCACTGCAACAAAAAGAATAAAATATCTAGGAATAAACCTACCTAAGGAGACAAAAGACCTGTATGCAGAAAATTATAAGACACTGATGAAAGAAATTAAAGATGATACAAATAGATGGAGAGCTATACCATGTTCTTGGATTGGAAGAATCAACATTGTGAAAATGACTCTACTTCCCAAAGCAATCTACAGATTCAATGCAATCCCTATCAAACTACCATTGGCATTTTTTTACAGAACTAGAACAAAAAATTTCACAATTTGTATGGAAACACAAAAGGCCCCGAATAGCCAAAGCAATCTTGAGAATGAAAAATGGAGCTGGAGGAATCAGGCTCCCTGACTTCAGACTATACTACAAAGCTACAGTAATCAAGACAGTATGGTACTGGCACAGAAACAGAAATATAGATCAATGGAACAGGATAGAAAGCCCAGAGATAAACCCACACACATATGGTCACCTTATCTTTGATAAAGGAGGCAAGAATATACAGTGGAGAAAAGATAGCCTCTTCAATAAGTGGTTCTGGGAAAACTGGACAGGTACATGTAAAAGTATGACATTAGAACACTCCCTAACACCATACACAAAAATAAACTCAAAATGGGTTAAAGACCTAAATGTAAGGCCAGACACTATCAAACTCTTAGAGGAAAACATAGGCAGAACACTCTATGACATAAATCACAGCAAGATCCTTTTTGACCCACCTCCTAGAGAAATGGAAATAAAAACAAAAATAAACAAATGGGGCCTAATGAAACTTAAGAGCTTTTGCACAGCAAAGGATACCATAAACAAGACCAAAAGACAATCCTCAGAATGGGAGAAAATAGTTGCAAATGAAGCAACTGAAAAAGGATTAATCTCCAAAATTTATAAGCAACTCATGCAGCTCAATAACAAAAAAACAAACAACCCAATCCAAAAATGGCCAGAAGATCTAAATAGACATTTCTCCAAAGAAGATATACAGATTGCCAACAAACACATGAAAGAATGCTCAACATCATTAATCATTAGAGAAATGCAAATCAAAACTACAATGAGCTATCATCTCACACCGGTCAGAATGGCCATCATAAAAAAAATCTAGAAACAATAAATGCTGCACACTCTTCCACTGCTGGTGGGAATGTAAATTGATACAGCCACTATGAAGAACAGTATGGAGGTTCCTTAAAAAACTACAAATAGAACTACCATACGGCCCAGCAATCCCACTACTGGGCATGTACCCTGAGAAAACCATAATTCAAAAAGAGTCATGTACCAAAATGTTCACTGCAGCTCTATTTACAATAGACAGGACATGGAAGCAACCTAAATGTCCATCAACAGATGAATGGATAAAGAAGATGTGGCACATATATACAATGGAATATTACTCAGCCATAAAAAGAAATGAAACTGAGTTATTTGTAGTGAGGTGGATTGACATGGAGTCTGTCATACAGAGTGAAATAAGTCAGAAGGAGAAAAACAAATACCGTATGCTAACACATATATATGGAATCTAAGAAAAAGAAGAGACTAGGGGTAGGATGGGAATAAAACACAGACCTACTAGAGCATGGTCTTGAGGATATGGGGAGGGGAAAGGGGACGAAGTGAGAGAGTGGCATGGACATATATACACTACCAAACGTAGGGTGGATAGCTAGTGGGAAGCAGCCGCATAGCACAGGGAGATCAGCTGGGTGCTTTGTGACCACCTAGAGGGGTGCGATAGGGAGGGAGGGAGACGCAAGAGGGAAGAGATATGGGAACACATGTATATGTATAACTGATTCACTTTGTTGTAAAGCAGAAACTAACACACCATTGTAAAGCAATTATACTCCAATAAAGATGTTAAAAATAAATAAATAAATAAATAAATAAATAAATAAAATAAATATATATATATGTATATATATATATATATATATATACTGGAAAGAGCTGTTCTTTATATTGTGAGCATTTTTAAACCAATATAGACATCAAATAATTATTTGCATATGGAATTATAAAATTTTGACAATTGTAGATATGTAAATGTGCTGTGTTTCAGAAAGTATCTGAACAAATGCTAAACCCTTTAATATCTATTTGAAAAACACATGAGATTTGAAATAGTCCACCATTCATTCTTATGCTTAGGAAGGAGATGCCCTATTTTAAACTGATTTCAATGTATCTCTTAAACCAAGTGCTCCCGTAACCCAGATTCAAATACCGAGTGAGTTTGAAGGGAAGAGAACTCACAGGGCCCAGAAAGATCACAGGGAGGGTAACCTCACTCCATCCCCACTTATAAGAGCAGGGCTTCCCCACATGCACATTTTCCTGCAAGCTGTAGGGTAAAATCCACCCTTGGGCTGTGGGAGCTCACAGCTCTCTGCTCAGGCAGGGCTGAAGTCTCTGAGGAAGGCAGAGCTGTGGTCTAGAAGAAGATGCAGCTGTGGGGTCTTTTCCTCTGCCTGGTGACAGGTCCGCAAGGTGAGTGTCTCAGGTTCAGGGCACGGGTCTATGGGGATGTTTGTGGTTGCAGGTGACTAAGAGGGACTGATTCTCCTTTTTCCCAGGTGTAATGTCTGACCTGACACTGCAGGAGTCTGGCCCAGGACTGGTGAAACCCTCACAGACCCTGTCCCTCACCTGTGCTGTCTCCAGGGGCTCTGTAACCAGCAGTTACTACTGGAATTGGATCTGCCCGCGCCCTGGGAAAGGGTTGGAGTGGATGGGGTACTGGACAGGGAGTACAAGCTAAAACACTGCTTTCCAAGGCTGCATCTCCACCCCTGCTGACATGTCCAAGAGCCAGTTCTCCCTGCAGCTGAGCTCTGTGACCACCGAGGACACAGACGTGTATTACTGTGCAAGAGGCAGTGAGAGGAAGTCAGTGTGGGCCCGGACACAGACCTCCCTGCAGGGAGGCAGGAGGGGCTGGGCTGCATGGGGAGCTCAGAGACTAGGCCCAGGAGCCGGCGCACAGGGTGGCCGGGAAGGGGCTTTCGCTCGAGATCGAGAATTACCTCTCCACCGCGTTCAGTCGTCCCAAGGGACATTTCATGTTTTTCCTTTCTCTGAATTCTCATATTCTCAGTGCAGCCAACAAAGAAGAAAGTTACACTGTCTATTTGCAGATGGGATATCATCAGTCACTAGGGATCTGTCCATCAAGTTCCTATATCTTATTTATTTTTCTTGACAGAGAGAACATCTAGAGGACTCTCAGCTTCCCTGTGATTGGAAAACATTTCCACAAAGGGAGGTACCAGCACATTTCATCAACCCGGTGTCCAAACCCAACTTCGACCCCCTCACGCACAGGTGACCCACGTGTAGTCCCTCCTGTCAGACAGGCATATATGACCTCAGGGGGTTATGATCAGTGTACCCCCAAGACCTCTGTCCACAGGGTCTCTCTCCCCCCAGGATATGTTAACGTCCTGCTTCTGATTTACTGGGGTGGATGTTGAACCCACCCCAACATAACCCTCTGCCTCTACCTTTTAAATTCTCGCTCTTCCTGTCCTAGACCCTGAGCACCACGGGGTTAGGGTTAGGGTTTGGGTTAGGGTTACAGTTACGGTTACGGTTAGGGTTTAAAGAAAAGCACACAAGATCTCAGAAAACCAAGTAGCCTTTCCCTCTGTGAGGGGAATTTACGAGGTAAATCTCCATTTGAAAGGGTGTCTCCCTCTGTGTACCAAGAATAGGGTAACTGAAGCTCAAGAAACTTTTACCTATGGCGAAGGCCTGGACTTAAATCTACATAACAAACGTACCCTTGTTTACTATGCACTGCCCGATGACCTCCTTTAACTGGCTTCCCCCCTCTCCCAACACCTTTTATTTTTTAACTGAAGATGGTATATAAGGGGGATTAGGTCATTTCCTGAGTTAGTTTTCCTGGTGTTGACCTGAAACAAACAGACAGCCAGATATTTCTCCAGCAAATATGGGTTTATTCTCAGGATCAGGAGAAAATCACAACTTGGAGGTCTGCAACTACAGCAAGGCACATGAGCCTCCCCATGAGTCAAGGGAACGTAAACACCTCTGTAAAAAGGCACTGCAAAGGCTATAGCAAACAGAGTACACAACCTTTTATTGGCTAAGTCCTTGAGTCCTGGCTCAGTCCTTTCCTGAGGCCAGGAAATGAGTCTTTCTTCTTACTGTGGGGCTCCGCAATTGTGGTAACGCATGAGAGCTCTCCGTTCTGGTCTCCCAGTCCTATTTAATTGAGGTTTCTGCTTATTGATTTTTACAACACTAACCCCTAACTCTTAGCCCTTGGCCCAATCCCTAAACCCTAACCTAACTCCTAACCCTAACTCTAGGCCCTAACCCCTAAACTTATCCCTTCCCCACCATCCTAAACCCTCTCCCTAACTGCACCCTTCATGCCACCCTCCGTCCCTTTCCCGGACCAACTGGGCCAATGACATTTCTGAATGCTTCAGCATTTCCACCCTGCCTCTCCAGGCCACCCTACAGCCCCGCCTCCAAGGCTCAGGAGGCGACTGGGGTCGTTCGCCCCTAGGTGAACGGATGTGTGCTCCCAGACCTAGAGCGCTCAGCAGTGTCTGCAGGACGTGCCCAGGACGTCAGGAAGTCAGAGAGCCCGCGCTCCGCTGCACTTGGCTCACGTCAACGCCCTCCAAGACCTCCACGAGACCCCCGGCGATTCTAGCGGCTTCGCGCCCCTGCCCCAGCAACCAATCGGAAGTCAGGGACAACGAAGCGGGCCCACGCCGGGCCTCCCCATGGCCCCGCCCCCTCTCCACTGCCGTCCAATCGCTTCTGGCCCGCCCCTCCGCGCTTCCGCTCCGACTTCCGCTTTCGGCGCCGGGGCGGCAGTTTGAGGGACCTGCTACCTGCGCCCATGGCAGCCGCGAGCGTTGGGCTGGTTGAGCTGGGTTTCGTGGAGGCGGCGCCGGCGTGGCGGCTGCGCAGCGAGCAGTTCCCCAGCAAGGTGGGCGGCCGGCCGGCGTGGCTCGGCGCAGCCGGGCTGCCGGGGCCCGCAGGGCTGGCCTGCGCGCTGTGCGGCCGCCCACTGGCCTTCCTGCTGCAGCTGTACGCGCCGCTTCCGGGCCGCGCCGACGCCTTCCACCGCGGTCTCTTCCTTTTCTGCTGCCGAACGCCACCTTGCTGCGCCGGCCTACGCGGTGAGCGGCCCGGGCCCCGGGTAGCGCGTGCGCGGTAAGCAGCCTGCGGCCGCCATCACGCGTGCGCGGCCTTACTGGCGGTCAGGGCACAGAAACTGTGCAGCCTCCTCTGCGACCCCGCCGCGGGCCTCTCCCCTATACCCAGCGAGCGTTTCCCGGGGTCGGGGGGGCGTTCCAAGGGCTCGCGCCTTCTTCGCCCCCAGCTTTCTGTTAATCAGTAGGTAGGAGGTGTGGTACATTACGTTCAGATGATAGAACCTGTAATTTTTCGGAAACCTGGGTTCCAACACGTTTCTCATATGTATGTAGTCTGACTTAATGTTACTTTTGTTACTAACTTGAACAAACTCAAAGAGCCTACTTAGTTGTATGGACTTTTAAAAGTTTCTCGTTTTCACTCTTATTTTTTTCTTCCTTTCCAGAAAATAAGCTCTTTGAAAGCAAAATCTTTCTTCTATTTTTCTTTTTTTAAAAATGACTGTCTTTTCAGTCCTGTGTGGAGTGAAGGCTCAAATATTTGAATGGCTATGTTGTTTTACTTAAAACATGTATAACGTTTCTCCTTCTCTCTCCTTAGTTTTTAGAAATCAGTTGCCCAGGAGAAATGACTTCTACGCCTATGAGCCACCTTCTGAGGATCCTCCGCCAGAGACAGGAGAATCCGTGTGCCTGCAGCTCAAGTCTGGTGCTCATCTCTGCAGAGTTTGTGGCTGTTTAGGCCCCAAAACATGCTCCAGGTGTCACAAGGCACATTACTGCAGTAAGGAGCATCAGACTCTGGACTGGAGATTGGGACATAAGCAGGCTTGTACACAAGTAGGTCAGTCAATTCTGTTTTAATTTTTAAATCTCAGCTCAGTTTCATAGTGTCTGTCAGGCCAAATCTTTCATTTTGAGGATAAACGTTAACATTAGAAAAGGTGTAATACTTTTCAAAGTTTTGGTTAACTAGTGACCTAAACACCTTTATGAAGAAGGAGCTGTGAGGTCTTGCTCACTCACGTCCCAGCCTAGCTTTGGTGTAGTCATTTAATTTATGAGCCATAATCTAAAATGCTGGAGCTACACATGTTAATTACTAGGGAAAACTGTTATGACATGGAATACACTTCAGATATAGGAAATTATTTGACCTTCCAAACTAAATGATTACTAATGATGCTAGTTACCTTACTTTGTTTCAGGTGATTTGGACAGTACAGTTCCAGACCACAGCTTCCTTTTTCCAGAATTTGAAATTGTAATAGAAACGGAAGATGAGATTATGCCTGAAGTTGTGGAAAAAGATGATGAATCAGAGATTATAGGTAGCATGGGTAAGGAATCAGTTTCAAAACTCATTCATTAAATATACACTACTATGTATAAAATAGGTAACTAATGAGAACCTACTGTATAGCATAGGGAACTCTACTCAGTGCTCCGTGGTGATCTAAATAGGAAGGAAATCTTAAAAAGGGGATATATGTATAAGAAAAAAGGAAAAAGGTGGGGGGAAGAATAGTGAATCTACTTGAAGCAGAGAGAAAGTAGAGGGTCAAGTGTCCCAACATTCCAGCCTCAAGGGACATGTTCTCACCGATTTCAGGGGACACTGAGGACCTGCCATGGAAACCTAGGGGTTAGAGAACGAATTTGGAGACACCTGTCTTAGGTCATTGCTAAGACAAAAAACGTTTTTAACTAACATATGAGAAGATTCAGTGCCGGATGTTTAAAAGCACCTAGGGAGAGGGGTGCCCTGTTTGTTGGTGGGTAGTAGTGTTAGAGAGTGTGCTTTGGGGAAGAATTCACTGATGAAGGAGTCCGATAGAAAATCCAGTGCTTACTCTGCACCACGGGCTTCTGTGCACGATCTTACTAAAATCTTGACATCAGAACAGTATGTTAGAAACTCTGCCCCATTTTGCAGTGAGGTTCTGGGTATAACTTGTTTGGTTGTATAACTGACTAAAGTTGTTAAGTTCTAGAACTGAAGTTTGAGCTCACATCTTATTGACTCCAAAACTTCAGCTCTTCACCACCACAAAATGTAGATTTCAGAATGTAAATTAAATTTTAGATTAGAATGTCAGCTTACTGGCTTACAGTTCACATTCAGGGTATCAAGTATCTTCTGAGTTACAAAGACTCGATCCTGTTGGGGATGGCGGTGTCTCCGGTGGCTGAGATTCTAGAGATGAGTGTGAAGGAGTGAGCTGGCACGGTTAGGGCATGTGATAACTGAATGAGTGTAAGGGCAAGGAGAGATGAAACATGAAGAGATTTGAAATAAGAGTCCAGATGGGTGAAGGACACTAGTGATACGCCGGGCTCATGTTTTTGGGGTGCCCTTTCGTGTGCTGGGCACAGCAGTCCTCAGACTGGGACTTGGGGTCTGTTCTTCTAATGTGGAGTTTTAAAGAGAAGCTCTTACTAGGAGCCAGCATAGTAATAATTCTTCATGGATTACCTACAAAGTCAGATGGTCTTAAAGCACAAACATTAATGAATTAAAATAGGAAAGTCTGTGGAGACATCTGGCTTTCACTGTCTGATTTAACACGAAGTTGGTTGTTTAAAACTGGCCTCCCGCAGCATGTGTTTATTGTCAGAACATGGAGATTACTCCTGTTGCATAATAGTTATGTTGATAATTTTTTAGGTGAAGCACCTGAGGAAGAATTGGATTCCATGGCAAAACATGAATCTAGGGAAGATAGAATTTTCGAGGAGTTTAAAACCAAAATATCCCTTGAACCAGAACAGGTAAAATAGAATTCATATACATCTCCTTCTGTTCTTTTCAGGTGGTGTTGTAAGGGTATAAACCCTGAGTTAGGGAATTCCCTGGCAATCCAGTGGTTGGGACTCTGCACTTCCATTGCTGGGGGCCCAGGTTCCATCCCTGGTTGGGGAACTGAGAAACCAGCCTGCCACATTAGCACAAAGACCACTGTGGTTTTGTGAAAAGAATAATGGGTTTTGCTGTTATGAAGAATTCTGGCTTCTTGAATTACATATTGACCTTCTGATGTAATTGTATCTACAGTGTGGGGAAAAAAAGAGTGGTTTTGAGGATTAAGGTAGATCATAGACTCACAGTAAGTATTCAGCAAATGTTTCCCTTTGCCTCTTTTCTTCTATAAACTTTATTCCCCTTAACTTCCCTCACCATAAATATAAATCACTAAAGAAGACAGCTAAATTCCCATAAGCCAGTCGCTAGAGCAAATAAATATCCAGGGGCTTATAGGAAGAGTAAGTCAGTCTAGGTCCTAAATACTGAGAAGGTAGTTTTTAGCAATGTATATGCTTTTAACAAGAAATATTGAGGAAAGTCACTCATTTGTTATATAAGATGTTGTTATAACAAAATTTACTTGTTTTATTTATCTAAACACTGTGGCTCCTTTGGTATTTGTTCCTTTAAAGATTGTAAACTAAGGTTCCTTATATCTGTGAAGGTGAGAGCACAAACCCTGGGCTGCAGTTTAGATCGACAACCTGGTAACGGGGAAATAGGGTCACTGTTCGTCTCTTCACAAAATAGCCATAGGATTCAGATTCTGACCATACTGACACCTAAGAAAAATAATTTGGATATCCTGAATCAGATAAGCTGGAACAGTCCCTTTGATCGGGGTCCCCAGACCCTGGGCCGAGGCCGTACCGTGAAGCTTCATCTGCCACCCGCCATCGCTCGCAGTAACGCCAGAACCGCCCCCCTCCCCCCTCCCTGTCCGTGGAAAAATTGTCTTCTGTGAAACGAAGCCGGCCCCTGGTGCCAGAAGGTTGGGCACCGCTGCCTTCGATGACAACGAGAACGGTGTTGATGGTGCCCAGTGGAGGGGCGCAGGGGGACAGACAGTGCAGTGGTTTTCAGATGAGCGTTTCGAGCATGTGCAGAGCTTCTCCAGATGATCCCCAGGTCACAGGAGATGCTGGCGATTTAAGCTGATCCTGACTGATTTTAGATTCTCAGGTACGGCAGAGGAGTGGCCCCCATCTGGGTCTCTGGTGAAAAGGTCCCCCGAGAGACGGATATTCCAGATTGCCCCTGTGGAGCCAAGAGAGTATTTGAATTCCAGGTATGGCCTTTTACATAAGCACGACTTTAGTGTGTAATTACCCTGATTTATAATTTTAAGCGTTGAAAATCCTTGCCAAAGTGACATGGGTATGGGTCCCTGTGGTATTATGGAAGGTTCCCTATAATGAAGGTTATCAGTTTCCTGCCCCACCTTAGGGCTTGTTGCAAGGAGGGAATTATCTTTTACCGGTTATCTGGTAGTTACTTCTATCTTCAGATAGCATGCTTTTTCTGAGATTTCTCAGTCTACTCGTTTCTTAGACATTGTCTGTTGGCTGACTTCTGCAGTAGTGAGGATTTAAATGTAGTCACTCACACCATCTAGACCATCGCCCACTTAGCACTGTGGTTAGGGTCAGGGTCAATATTATTTTGGTGCCTCTACTGTTACCTTTATAATTTAAAATAATACACCTTTTTTATAATCTTTGACTCTGTCCTTTGTGAGAGTATTTCAGAACGCTTACTCTGTTGAGTCCTGGTTTGTAGATTTGTTAGAACAAATGAATGTAATCATTAAGGTAAAACTTTTTCCCCCCCCCGAAAGAAGTTAGCATCAAAATCCGTTTGGGTTGGGCGGAAATGCTCTTGAATTGTGGATTCACTAACCTTATAAAGTGATATTTGTTTCTTAGGATAAAAAAAGGATTTTTGAGGACTGATCCAAAACGGATTGGTTCTTACTGCCAGAGCTCTGACTGACGCCCAAGATGAGCTGACGGTGGTTGTATAAAGGAATTTGATAACAGTAGTGGCAGCGCTGGCTCATACTCTTTCCCATGAGACCATGGACTCCTAAGACCCATTTCTAGTCTATACAAATACATCAATAGATTTCCTTTTTGTATTCTACTAGGTGTTTCTTCAGAGTCATAGTAACAGCATCTGCTATTCAGGTTGTAAATAACCCAAAATAAAAGTTGCCCAAATAGAAGGCTTATCCCTACTTTGTGGCATATTATTAATGAAAAAAAAAATTAGGTTAACAACCAGGTCAAGTAGATCAGCTGATCTTATTATACATAGGAACTTCTTTCTCAGCTGAAAAAGACAGACACCAAATAGAGAGGGACTTTAAAGAAACACAGAGTTGCAAAGTAGTTTTCAGTTGTTAAGTATGTTGACGCCGTAGTGTCTGTGCTCTCGCTGTGGAATGTGGAGACGGAGAGCCCAGGGCCCCTGGTAGGTCGGGCCTGTCGGAATCAGACTGTGCCCCTCACCACCAAGGAGCGCTCTGACTGGGTCATCCTTCTCCCAGGTCATGCCTCATCTGCTCAACTACCTGAAGGCCGACAGACTGGGCAGGAGTGTCGACTGGGGTGTCCTGGCCATCTTCACCTGTGCTGAAAGCTGTGGCCTGGGCACTGGCTACACAGAGGAATTTGTCTGGAAGCAAGATATAACAGATGCCACCTAAAGACAATGGTGTAAAGCCTTAAAATATTCATCATCTCTTGGACCTTCCAATTCCATTTCTAGGACTTGATCCTAAGGAAATAATTATACCAGAGATACACAAAGATGTTGTTTTAGGTGTTGTTTACATTGTTGAAATATTAGACAGAAATGTCCAGTGGCAGGGAATTAAGTAAATTATGGTGTATCTGTCCAGCAGGAGGCTACACAGTCTTAATGATACAGACTTATATGCACATCAAGTAAGATAAAGATGCCAAGGTACCATTATAGATGGTATTCATAGTATACTATTTTTGTAAAAATACTTATACATGTGTAGTACACCAAAGATATCTGGAATGATATGCACTAGATGTGAACTGGTTAACTTAACAGTGACTAAGTGACGTGATCTTTTTACTTATATGTATATTTCTTTCTATAATAAAAATGGGTTATGTGCCTAATTAAGTCAAACCATCACTCAGAGCATTTCCCCCCTAAAATTTGCAAAGTTAAAACAAGGAGAAAAATATTTGGGTAAAACCCCAAGAGACTTCCTGAGTTCAAAGAGAAGCTCTACTTCAAAACTGACCTTGGATGTATAACTGATTTAGTTTGTTGTAGAGGGAAAACTAACACACTATTGTAAAACAATTATACTCCAATAAAGATGTTAAAAAAAACCCAAAAACAAACAAACAAAAAAAACTGACCTTGGGGGGCTTCCCTGGTGGTGCAGTGGTCAAGAATCCGCCTGCCAATGCAGGGGACACGGGTTCAATCCCTGGTCCGGGAAGATCCCATATGCCGCGGAGCAACTAAGCCCGTGCGCTGCAAGTACTGAGCCTGTGCTCTAGAACCCGCAAGCCGTAACCTGAGCCTGCGAGCTACAACTACTGAAGCCTGCGCGCCTAGACTCTGTTCCGCAATGAGAAGCCCGCACACTGCAACAAAGAGTAGCCCCCGGTCGCCACAACTAGAGAAAGCCCGCACACAGCAACGATGACCCAAGACAGTCAAAAATAAATAAATAAAATTCTAAAAAACAAAAATATTTTTAAAAAAAACAGAAACTGACCTGGGTCAGCCAGTGGCACTGCTTATAGACCAGAGACTGAAAGGTCTTCTCTCCATCTCCCCATCTCAGAGCACTGTCCACATGGCAAGTAAACCCAAATAAGGACTGGGAGTTAGCCACTGGAATTTCCCTGCGTCGGCCTGAGGGAAGGCCCTGAGGTAGCTTTCAAGTGAGGGATATTGTTTCCGATGCCCCTCTGTTTACACATACACAAGCCGTTCCTAAGTCAATGCCATCAACCGTGCTAAGGCTCCTTCCAGCCCCAGGTGATTTATACTTGTGATAATTCCCAATTCTCTTAGTGCTGGGCAGGCTTCACTGCTGCGAAGGCAAACCTAGAGACATTGCTGTTGATCACTGCTTGAATACCAACAGCTAGTTCTGGTAACATCGCTGCTAACCCTGAAATGCATTGCCACCATAAACACATCTTTTTGGAGGTAATATCACTTGCTGATACCACTGACTTGGCTATTTCACTATAGTTTTATATCTGGCCTTTTAGTCTATGTCACGTGTGTGAATATGTATGTAATTTATATAAAGATACATAAAATACGGGACTAGTGGGGCCTTCATAGCCCAAACTATAAATCAGAAGTTTGCCCAAGTAGGACAGCATCCTGACTGCTAAGGACTTTTTAAGCAAATTGATTAGGGTCTGTCTGTTTGGAGATATCCCCAGATTATGTAGACATTCTTGCAGGCATGTTGGTAACCCGCCAAGCTGTCCTTTAGGTGTGTATCCCTGCCAAGGTCTGGAGACGACAGCAAGTTCACAGGGCATTTCCATTTGGAGACAGACTTCCAGCACTGACTTGGCAACCATATCCAAAAAAAGCAACTGGTTGAAAATGAAACAAAAATAAAGAAAATTTAGATACTTAAAAAAGCAACTCAGTTGCCTCTAGATATGTCAAGACATTTAAAAACCTTCATGCCAACCACGAAATGATCGACACATTCTCACCCAGCCACTGCTCCTGCGGAGGACATCACTCATTACTGCCAACCCGTGCGTGCTGTCCCCCAAACCTCTGCTTGGCCCAGATGCTGCCTGACCAGGCAGCTCACCCTACTGTAGAGAGCAACGCGTTCACCTGTCTTTTATTTGATATATTGCATGCTGGTCTCATCATCCTTTGACAATTCAGAGATCATAGCAAAGAATGTTTCAGTGCTTTTGAGATTCATATTAGTGGTAGTGTTCCGTTATTCTAACTCACTCATCATCCCACGTGTCTTTAAAAATTAAGGGTTCTCAGCATTAAATATTTAATATAGAACTGATCACATAAAAGCCCTGTTGTCTGAATCTGGATTGGATATATTAGTATGAACTCATGAGGTATTTTATCTTGAAAACTTTTAAAGGGAAAGAAGCACGCACTTATCCTGCTATGTGAAAGAAGTATATCACTATATAAAAAAGTATTCTAACAAATCATGAAGAAAATAATTAGAATTTTATCTTTTGCAACCCACTAATGAATTAGTGGATCAATCAGAACACGACAATCAGACATTAAATTCCTAACAAACACTACTTACAGTCTTTACAAAGGGATCAAGCCTTTAGATGCAGTCACCCACCGGCAGGAAATGCAGAGAACAGAGGGATATGCTGGCTGCACCATTCTGAGTTTGCAAATAGCAAGACAGACTGTAAGAAATTACTAGACAAACAGCCTATAAATTTCCTTACACGAGATGGCAGGGGAACTTAAGGAATAAAACAGACATAAAAACATATCAGTTTATTAAAATGGAAATCTAACCTATATTACTGTTTAGGTAATTACTGTAAAAGGATAAAATGGTAATTTTATCCTTTGGGTGGTGTGGCTGGACTGGTGCATAAGGAGTAAGAATTCAGTGAAGTGACTGGAAATAAATCTGTCAACAGTAATTTTAAAGTCTTACGAAAAATGCCATTAATAACAAACTAAAATACTTTGGAATTAACTTTTATGTAATGTAAAGCCCTATATGAAAAAAATTACGAAATTACTGAAGAACCTAAGAGAAGACTCACACGGGGGGAAACAATTCTTTCTTGAATAGAAGGAGATCATATTGGACTGATGTCTTTCCAATTCATCCATACACTACTGACATCACTGATGATTGGAAAATGCAAGAAAAGGGCACTTCATACACCATGTTCTCTCTGGTCTGTAATCTGGTATGGATCTATCAAAACCTAGAATGTATAAATGCTCTTAATACAGTGACTCCTCGTCTAGACATGTTACTACAGAAATACCTGCACTTATCCACAAATACACAAAAGGATGTTCCCTGCAGCACCTGTGCATAACAGTAAAACACTACACATAGCGTAAATGACCGTAATTACAGAAATGGTTCAATACATAACTTGTGGCGCCACCAGATTCCATTTCATGGCAGTATGTTTGTCATGGAAAACTGTGTATATGATACAGTTACTAAAAACAGGAAGCTGTAAAATCAAACATATGCTTTACTATTTTCTCAATATGATAACAAAGGCACCCCCAAAAATAAAAATCTGAACAGAAGAGGACTGGGGAGGTACCCACCAATCTGATAGTTAACCTAGGGAAACAGAAGGGAAAGGAAGGAAGGAACTTTCTGGTTATATACCGCTGAGCCGTCTGAAAAAATATTTTTACAATTAAAAAGAAAAACACACACCCGAACAATGAACCCCAAGAACTTACACATGCTCACCTGATATTCATGAGAAAAACACACCTCACCAGTCGGTGGACAACCCCAGCTCTAACACTGAAGGCCTTTGGCTTAGAGCCCGTGTTCGCCACTGACGGGCTCTGTAACCTTGGGCGGACCCTCAGCTGGGGCCTACCTTGCCCTACTTGTGAAAGAGGAACAAAACCTAACTGCAGTTTTTGTGAGAAGGCAACGTATCTGGGAAACGGGCGGTGCTCAATGTATGGGACGTAAGAAACAGGTTTTGTGAGCAACTTAAAATTTTCAGACAATTCTTCCATTTTCACTGCAACATACAATGAAATGTTGATTGAAACAAACAACAAGCAAGCAAGCAAACACACTGAAATGGTTTCAGGCATTATATCTAAAATACCACTTTTTAAACAGTATGATCACATGAATCTTACAAAGTTTCATTTATAACAATCTAACACTTTTATAAACAGCATTTATTGTACAGAGTACTCTGAAGGAAGAAAAATATGTACAGCCATTTGTTTTCATTAATACATTTCTATTCTGTCCTGCAATACTGAAAAGGCGGAATGTGGCACAAAAATAACCCATAGGAGTTACAAATTAGAAAACAACACTTTTAAAAAAGATTTTTACTTTTCTGGTAGAAATATAAAAACTGTGGTTTATGGGGAAGAAATTAAACAAAATAAAGTCCAATCGATTGTTGAGGTGGCTTTAACACTTAAAGTTTTGTCCCTTAAACCAACTTGTCAACAGCAGTAGTAAGTGTTTAAAATCTAAATATAAATAAACGGGCAGTGCTGCCCAAATAGCAGCACAGTTCGAGCAACTTACAGTAACACTTCAGTGTTCTCTGTGCAGAATACCCCCTTCCTGGCATCCCTATGGGGTACACATGCAGGAGAACTTCACCTCGTGCTGCAACCTAAAACCGGACATCCATCCTCTCATCATATGGGGCCATCCACACCACCACTAAATGTACCAGAACTGATTTGTTTTAAAAAAACAAGTAGGTGGGGGAGGCAGGAGTACATGACAGCCATTACGTCGTCTTCCTGAAACCCTTTAGAATAGGGTAGATGTTCTCAAAGGCTTCATAAATTTCTGCTCTGACTTTAGCACCTATGAAGACAAGTTGGAGTAGAGAAGAGTCTGAAATGGCATTTCTTAACATAAAACCACAAGCACAATTCTCTCCACACCTGCTAAGACAGATGCATTAAAACATGAACGATGGACCCTTGTCATAATCCTATTTTTGTTTTCGAGGTGGCATTTTTTTAAGTTGGCTTTTCTAAACAATTACAAAAGCCGCGCCCCGGGTGACTGCAGCCTCCTCCCCCACAGTCCGCCCGCGTGACTGGTGTTGGTCTCCGGACGGTGTCAGAACCCAGCAGGGCAGCAGTGAAAGTGGCTGAATTTTACTCTCCCAATTGCTGCCTTCAAACAAGCTCTTTTGAATCTCCCTTTGTTGTCGCAAAATGATAATGGTGATGAACCCCAAAGTTTTAGACAACAGTACCCAACTTAAAGCGCCATCTGTTGTGCAATGTAATGCCCAGAAGCAGCAGGGCTGTGCTCTGACTTCCCTCGGCTCCCTCCCTCTGGTGGCTGTGTTTCCCATCAGAGTGTGAGGGTCAGGGGAAGAGAAAAAAGGGGCAAAGCTTCTTTACAAGTCACTAGTCAACTGTCCCGACACTGTGATATTACTTCCTAGCACTGAGAAAATGCCATTCTTCACACTTTCAAAACTTTGATCACTACTTCCTGTTGCAACTTACCTGTTAATACAACTTTTCCAGAAACAAAAATAAGGAGAACAATTCTCGGTTTGATCATTCTGTAGATTAAACCAGGAAATAACTCTGGCTCATAACTAGAAGGAAAATAGCAAAAACAGTTTAGAAATTAACAGCTGCTCATGCCTTTAGAAAAAATGGGGACCTGAACAAGGGAAAGTACTGGGTAAGCAGCAAACTAATGAGGAGGTGAAGCCCAATTCTTAAGTAGCATCACAGGAGAGAGTACTCAAGGCCAGTGAGGCCAACTTGTAACTGGCACTTGAAGACCAACTAACTCTATTTCTAATGAATCTGGATTTCCTGACATAAGAACAAAAGCTTCATAAATATGTTCTATAGTCTCTGACCTTTATCAAGTTTCATTCTGGACAAGTTTACACCGACTTACAAGAGCCCAATCATCATTTATTTATAAGATCTGACAGTCACACAGTTTACCTTCTAATCATTCACATCTCATCTCCTTAAACTGAAATATCTCTAGCTATTAACTTTGTTCAGGCAATTTAACCAAAGTGATAGAAAAGATACTAGTTGGAGACTGAATCTTTCCCTATGTTGTTTGACTAACTGCACTATTGGTATGTTTTATTCTAATCCTAGTAATCTCATTTTCTTAGTTAGAGAGATTGAAAACAGTTAGGATGTGTGACTGTGTTTAACCTAGTGGAAAATTCAAGATAAGCTTCTCTGAGGAAGAGATGCTGGGGTGGATATGTGAAATGCCAGTGGGACTTTCCTAGGTGAAAAGTGAAATAAGAGTGTGCCAGGTATAAAAGTGGGATGTGCAAGGGCCCTGGTGCAATAAGGGCATAATAAGCCTTGGTGGTGCTATGAGCAGAGAGGCTGGAGAGGTGGGCAGGGACCACCTGCCTTGTAAGTCTTCATCAGGAAGTAGCAGGGAAAATAAATGTTGACTAGCACAAAAGATTCAGACAACTGGGGAAAAAACTGATACAAGAGGTTGTGGACTTTGTTCATGCATTTAAAATGTATTTAGTGAGCAATAAAATGATAAAACATACAGAAAGGGAATCAATTTCATCCCAGTAAAGGGGAGTTTTGGGTGCTGTTAAGTGAAATGACAGGGAAGTAGGAGGCTGGTGAGATAATAGGTGTTAACAAAGACAACAGGAAGAAACTTCCACAATAAATATACCTGTAAGTATATCATTTGTTCTTACATACTAATTAGTTTGCACGTGTTTTACCATGAACAATGTTTAAATAGATTATAAATTAGTTGTTGCCAAAAGCAATCACAGTCCATTTCAGACTCACCTACTGAACTGTTGGTGGGTAAGCACGAGGCCTTCTAACCTTATAGGGAACTTCACGTCGCAGCTCCCCACCATGTTCTGAATCTTGAAGTCCAAGAACTTAGCTGGAAAACCCAACTTCTGTACAACCCTGGCATATTTTCTTGCTGCGAGTCTGGACTGTTCTTCACTAGGGAAAGAAAAAGTGAAATATTCATACTCAAAGTCAGCTAAAATAATTCTATAGATGAAAAACTTATAAAAAGTCCAAATTAGGAAAGATATAAAGTGTAAACTGGTCACCCCTTCCAATAAAGAAAAGCTCAACAGACGTTAACAGTTTTATGTACAAAGTATTCCCGTGTCCTTGACAGAAAACTTAGGCCTACCAAAATGAATCCCTTTCAATTCACCAAATTACTGATAGCCCTATATTTTTTTTAAAAAAATATTTATTTATTTGGCTGTGCTGGGTCTTAGTTGCAGCACACGGGATCTTCATTGTGGCATGCGGGATCTTTAGTTGCGGTATGTGGAATCTTTAGTTGTGGCATGCAAACTCTTAGCTGCTGCGTGTGGGATTTAATTCCCTGACCAGGGATCGAACCCGGGCCGCCTGCATTGGGAGCGCAGAGTCTTAAGCCACTGGACTACCGGAGAAGTCCCGACAGCCCTAGATTTTATACATATGAAACATAATATCATCATCACCGTTATCATTAATATTATTGTATTTTAGATCACAAATTTCTGCTGAGATGAAAACTAACAAGCTTCATTTGGATAGGAAAATGATGAGACTTATACTCAAACAAGGCATACACTAATTCCTCTTTTATGTCAAGTCTTTCTTTAGCCATTCCTAGAAGTCATCTCTTGGACAAAACTATGACTTGGCAGGGCTCACGTAACAAAATCATAATGAAAGCAGTATCATCGTCGACAAAAGGCTCTCAAGTGCAGGGTCATGAATGACAAAAATGAGGCATGCATACATGCTGAATTGTATGGGAATAAGGTGATAGCATACACCCTAAACTAATGCCTGATTTTAAGAAAATGAAGTTACTGCTGTCTAAAAGTGATGAGAATCAACTATTTTAATAAGAAAGCAACAATAACATTTTATTAAAGTAATAGCCTAACACCTAGAAACCATGATACAGCCACTTCTTTCGTAACATACAGACCAGGACAATGAACTCCTTTAAACCCACCTCTTGGCTCCTGTGCACACCATCTTCCCAGAACTGAATATCAGTGCGGTGGTCCGGGGCTCTCTTATTCTCATGATTACAGCAGCAAACCGCTAAAACAGCCAGAGACAACAGTTAATGATGTCATGCCAGACTGCTGACTTCTGTCAGGAGAACTAGACAATGAAAAAAAACACCCCAAATAGTAAGAAGGACCTGGTACTTAGACAGTTATCAAGGTCTCTGTCATGTGTTTCCATACAGGGCTCCCTTACATCACCATGTGCCACACGTCTTTTGCATACGGAGCAAACACACAAGCTGTGGACTGCTAAGGCGGTTGGACCGAGATTTCTGTGTTCTGTCATACACATCCCAACAACTGAAGACAAGGAATATTTGCAAAAATATTTTTCTTTAACTATAAATTTTGTTTTATTAATTTTTTTTAGGCAAATCTACTGATAAACCTTTTCCACCTCCAGAAGGAATTAATAAATCAGATTACAAGCATATCAACGCAAAGTGACGTTATGTCCTGTTTCCAATAGACTTTTAGAAACTGAATTGGTGGATTGGCATTTATATAAATGCAATGGCCTCAGTGACCAGGTTACATGATATAAAGCAAAAAATTAGTTTCAAAATAACTGAAATTTTAATACCTGCTATCTAATTACATGAAAAAAAATGAAAAATAATTCGTATTATTTCTAATCAAGATCACTCTGACAAATTAAATTGCTTTCACAATTTTAGCTTCAAAACTACTATATGTCTTCTCTCTGATTTTACCACCATGTAAAAATGCTAGCATTATCGTCTAGTTTATACAAGTCCCCGGAAATGCCTAATTATTTTGCATTTCCTAAATTCCCTCTATTGGTTTTACTGCTTAGATAACTAATATCATTTCATTAGAAAAAATTATGTAAAATCATGTATTCAACTTAACAAAATTATGACAAAAGATTCTTATAATGCTACACTCATATGGACTTGCCATATGCATTAGGCTGTATTTTTTTAAAATAAATTTATTTATTTTATTTATTTATTTTTGGCTGCGTTGGGTCTTTGCTGTGCACGGGCTTTCTCTAGTTGTGGCGAGCGGGGGCTACTCTTCGTTGTGGTGCGCGGGCTTCTCATTGTGGTGGCTTCTCTTGTTGTGGAGCATGGGCTCTAGGCATGTGGGCTTCAGTAGTTGTGGCCCACAACTACTAAGTTGTGGCTCACGGGCTCTAGAGCACAGGCTCAGTAGCTGTGGTGCATGGGCTTAGCTGCTCCACGGCATGTGGGATCTTCCCAGAGCATGGATCGAACCCGTGTCCCCTGCACTGGCAGGTGGATTCTCCACCACTGCGCCACCAGGGAATTCCTAGGCTGTTATCTTAAAATTGGAAAACTTGTAGGTATTTTTCCCTTAATCTTTTTATTATAAAACAATCAGCAGTTATACAAAGGTAGAAAATATAATTAACTTCTTGTACTTATTATCCGACTTTAACAATTACTAACTTTTGGCGAATCTTGTTTCATCCATTTGCCCCTTTCCCAATTCTCCAACGGGACTGTTCTGAAGTAAATTCCAGGTGGCAGGGCATTCTAGTCTATATAGTTTTCAAAACACAAATGGGATCATACTATATATTTTGTTCTGTAACTTCATATGATGCCCTCACAATGGATATGTCAAACTTTATCTTGTGGACTGCTGTATTCCTCGAGTCTCTTACTTGGCACCTATTCAATAAAAATGCTACATATTTTGCTTTAAATCCTTATATTGCTGGTGTCAACAAACTTAAACACAACATATTCTTTTTGATCTAGAGACCTTTGGAAGAAAATTCTGTATTATTATAGTCAGATATACATTAAAATTGTTCTGACCTTGGGATTATATTCAGCATTCCGGGCACGAAGTGCAATGGTCTTTAGGTCAAGTTTACAACCAAGATTCACTGTGGATACAATATTTCTGTAAGAAATTAGAAAAGCAAACATGATTATTTACTATTAGTGTTAGATGATTACTTAGAAATCGCATTCTTTCATTAAAACTAATTTAATGAAATTTAATTATTTAAACTATCTTAATTTTAATTAAAATTTTAAAAAATTGCTGACATTTATTGTTTAAACAAGTACCAAACACCATGCCAACGTTTTACAAAGATAATCTCACTTAATACTTACAATGCACTATGAAGTAATAACTATCAATACTGCCATTTTCAGATGAAGAAGCTGAGGCTTAAATGGGGGTTACTTGCTCTGTATACACATGGCTCCTAACTGAGGTATGACTTTCTCACTTCTCTCAAAATAAGTATCTTTTGGAAGAACAAAAGTTCAATTATCTTTGACACAGGAAGAAAACCATCTTTTTCCTCTGATTAACCCTCAGTAAGTCAAGAAAAACAAACATCGCCATTTATTATCTGGGTCCAATGAACACTTTTCATTTTTTAATATTCTTATATAATTCTATAAATAACTTATGAGTTGTAACATCACTCTCTAGTGAATACTGATCCCAGATTGCAAATACATCTCCAACTGTTCCAGCTCATGGCTGCTTCTGGGTCTTTTTTTCGCACTGTCAAAATGCAATACCTTTGAAAACTTGATGGCTCATAATCAGGTTGAAAAGAGGCTGGATGTCTTAATACACAACTGAAAGGCCAGTTAGGGCGATCAACTCAATGTTCTCATTTCTACATCACCTATCTCCTTCCAATCAATTTTACATACACAGGTTCACAGAACTTTCTTATAATCTATTTTTTTTTCTGTAGAATTGGTAGTAACATCCCCACTTCCTTTTCTGATTTTAGTAATTTGAGTCTTCCCTTTTTTTGTTAGTCTCACTAAATGTTTGTTGATTTTTTTCAAAGAACCAACCTTTTGTTTCGTTGATTTTCTCTACTGTTTTTCTTTTCTCTATTTCATTTATCTCTGCCCTAATCTTTACTATTTTCTTCCTTCTGCTAGCTTTGGGGTTAGTTTGTTCTTTTTTCATTTGTAATGTTAAGTTATTGATTTGAAATATTTGTTTTTTAATGTGATCATTTATAGGTATAAATTCACCCATAGCACCACATTTGCTGCATCCCATATGTTTTAATATGTTGTATTTTTGTTTTTATTTGTCTCTAAGTATTTTCTAACTGCCCCTGTGATCTTCAATCCATTGGCTGTTTAAAAGTGTGTTATTTGGACTTCCCTGGTGGCGCAGTGGTTAAGAATCCGCCTGCCAAGGCAGGGGACATGGGTTCGAGCCCTGGTTCAGGAAGATCCCACATGCCATGGAGCAACTAAGCCCATGAACCACAACTACTGAGCCTGCGCTCTAGAGCCCACAAGCCACAACTACTGAGCCCATGCACCACAACGAAGAGTAGCCCCTGCTCGCCGCAACTAGAGAAAGCGTGCGCGCGCAGCAACGAAGACCCCATGCGGCCAAAAATAAAAATAAATAAAAAATAAGTTCATAACAAAAATAAATTTTAAAAATAAAAGTATGTTATTTAATTTCTACAATCTTGTGACTTTTCTGGGACGCTTTGTGGAATACCAGAAATATTACGGTGTTGGCAAGAAACAAACACCCCATCTGAACTGGGTAGAATTTACGATTTAAACCAAAGGTGCAAACTTAAATGCACACAGGAGCCAGGTAAGTGTGCAAGACAATAGGGTATGGTCTTTATAGAGGTGAACTAACAAGTGCTTATCTTTCTAAAAATCATTAAGATTCAAATTATTTTGTTTTTTAAATTGTTTCAGATCAAACAAACACCCAAGGCAAGATTTAGGTCACTGGGTAACAGTCAGGATCCATGGTTAAACATTACTTAGTTCTAAAAATGATCAGGAATGACTTACAAGAAAACTGGGTAACATAGTTGTTACAAATAACCCCTGATGTGGCCTTAAACTTCCTAAAGGCAAAAGCTATATATACTTCTCAGTGACAGATATTTAAGAATATTTGTTTTTCAGGAAGGAGAAATTTTCCCTACCCGTCCCCTACCCCCCAGTTCTGTTACATACAGGACCTAATTCAATTAGATAGAAAAATACATTTAGGACAAGAACAGCCATCCTCAGCTTGTGGGAAGGGCACAGTTCTTCAAAAATTTACATGCAGCCCTTACAATAACCAATGAAGGAAAACAAGGACCACTATGAACTATAATGATTCTGTGACTAAGTGATTAATCTTTCCAAAGACTAAAATTATTACAAGGGAAGGAGACTACATAAAGCTTCATTTGGTAAATCAGCTACAGTGAAAGGTCTGCAACAACAGTAATGCAATCCAAATTGGACTTCACTGGCCCAAGCACATAAGCGCAGCTACTAGATTTCTGAAGATACTAGGAGAGCCTTTTACTGGGGGCATCGACTCACTAAGACAGCTTTCCTTTTCTTTTTAAAGCGAGTTTTGATGCATGATCACCATCAGCACCACATGAGTAAATCGATCCATCTGAGAGCACAGCTCCAGGGCAGGGAAAGGACATGCATGCAACAAGCACTCACTGCAGCTGCGGCACAATCCCGGAGCTCTCCGAGGCTGGCGTGGCAGGGGTAATGGGGGTCATGGGGGTCATGGGGGAGGGGTACAGGGGTGTGGCGCCCGGCAAGGGCGCGGTCGTAAGAGTCTGCGAGTGGAAAAGCTGTGGTGTCTGGCCGGGCGCCCCCTGGGCTGCTTGCTGGGGTGTCGGCTGCTGCACAGCCGCTGCTGCCGCCTGCTGCTGCTGCTGCTGCTGCTGCTGTTGCTGCTGCTGCTGCTGCTGTTGTTGTTGTTGCTGCTGCTGCTGCTGCTGCTGCTGCTGCCTTTGCTGCTCCTCCAAAACAGACAGGCTGTTGGTGCCCTGAACGGGCTGTGGGGTCAGTCCTGTGCCGTACGGCATCATCGGACTAAAGATAGGGATTCCAGGAGTCATGGCGCCCTGTGGGAAGTCAGGAGAACACTGGGTTAGGCTGGCTGGTGTGAGTGTCTGTAGGACTTGGCTTGTAGAACAGCAGGTGAGATTTGCAAAGACGGCCACCTTCCGGGTACAAACGGGTTATTTAGCAGTGATGGGGAGGAACGTGCTCTTACACGCATCACTTTCTTTTTCAGCGTAACACAGGAGGTAAGAGCTTAGGATGTGGAAGCAGACCTGGGTGTGAAATCCAACTCTGCTACTTACAACACGTGAGAATTTAAGGAAGCTCCTTAACCCTTCAGGCTCTAGAGGATAACAATGCTCTAAGACTTAGAAAAAATCGAGAACTTCTACTCTTTGAAAGATACCATTAAGAAAATTAAAACTTGGGACTTCCCTGGTGGTCCAGTGGTTAAGAACCTGTCTTAAAATACAGGGGACGCCAGTTCGATCCCTGGTCGGGGAACTAAGATCCCACAGGCTGCAGGACAACTAAGCCCATGTGCCACAACTAGAGAGCCCGAGTGCCGCAACTACAGAGCCCACGCCCTCTGGATCCTGTGCACCACAATTAGAGAGAAGTCCGTGCACCACAACTAGACAGAAGCCCACGTGCCGCAACAAAAGATCTCATGTGGCACAACTAAGACCCTACGCAGCCAAAATAATAAAATAAATACATTTTTTTAAAAAAGAAAATTAAAAATTAAGCCACAGACTATGAGAAACCATCTACCATACATATATCTGAGAAAGAACTTGTATCCAGACTACATAACAATCAAAATTCGATAAAAGATGGAAAAGTAGACCAATAAAGAATGGGCAAAAGATGTGAAGGACATTTTACAAATGAAGGTCTCTCAATAGCTAATAAACACTTGACAAGATGTTCAAGATCATAAGTTGACAGGAAAATGCTTGTACTTCTAGAATGGCTTAAGTAAAAACCCAAGGGCTGGTGAGGATGTGGAGCAACTAGACCTCTCACATGTCGCTGGCAGAACTCCAGAACATGCTTTCTTATACAGTTAAACATGCACTTACACAATGACCCAGCAATCCCACTCCTGAGTATTCACCCAAGAGAAACAAAAACATAGCAGACACGGGGAATGTACACAAACGTACAGCACCTTTATTCACAATGGCCGCAACTTGGAAACAACCCTAATGTCAGCAACTGGAAAATGGACAAACTGTGGTACACCCATACAACAGAGTGCTACTGGGTGATAAAAAGGAACCTGCTGATATACAAAGAAGACAGACACAAAAAAAGCATATACTGGTATGATGCCATTTGCATGATATTCTAGAGTAGGCAAAACTATCTCTAACTCTGGAAAGCACATCAGTAGTTGCCTGGAGCTAGGAGGGTGACTGCAAAGCGTCAGGAAAGGATTTTTAGGGTGACTGAAATGTTCTATAACTTCCACAGGTGCATACATTTACCAAAACACATACTTAAAATGGGTGTTTTTGGACTTCCCTGGTGGCACAGTTGGTAAGAATCCACCTGCCAATGCAGGGGAAACGGGTTCGATCCCTGGTCTGGGAAGATCCTCCATGCCACGGAGTAGTGAAGTCCGTGCGCCACAACTACTGAGCCTGTGCTCTAGGGCCCGCGTGCCACAACTACTGAAGCCCACACACTTAGAGCCCGTGCTCTGCAACAAGAGAAGCCACCACAAGAAGAAGCCCGCGCACTGCAACAAAGAGTAGCCCCCACTCGCCGCAACTAGAGAAAGCCCGCACACAGCAACGAAGACCCAACGCAGCCTGAAATAAATAAAACTAAATCTTAAAAACGAGTGTTTTTATTTAAGTATATAAACTACACTTCAACAGAAGTTATTTTAAAAATTTATAAATAGCTACATTATTTGCAACCTTAAACATAAAAATGAAAAGATAAAACTAGAAAATAATTTGGTTAGAGTTATCTCCAAAATCAAACACCCTATAATCACTCGGACCACTTTCATAAGTGCTTATCGAAAGATTAGGTTTTACAGACAAATACGCATATTAGCTCCCAAACAAACTCCCCAAATCAAACACTATCATGCCTAGTCAAAGCCTAATAGAACTTCTCAATGAAATAAAGGAGACTTAAAAAATATAAATCCATTTTCAACAACAGATGGTTAACTTCCCTTGCTTCCCTTTTACACTGTCTCTAACAATGCAGAGTCTGTCCTATGTGTACCCTCCCTCCAGCTGTATTACCTGAGGGGAGGCCAGGCCCTGGGCATAAGGTGGGAGGCTGTTGTTCTGATCCATGAGGTTCACTTTCTTCTTGGCAAATCAAAACCCTTTGGACTGGGAATCACCTCAGCACTCAGCCTCTTCCTAGAGCATCCCCAGCACACTCTCAGCGACGTCCTCAGCTCTCTGGGTTATCTTCAAGCACACCAAGAAACAGTGACGCTGCTTTGAAAAAAGTTTGAAGTTTAATGTAAAAATACAGGTAAGCTATACAGTCTTATAAACCAGTTTCACGGTTAAACAAACAAAGAATGGAAAAAACCAACTGAACTATTTTGGAATATATTTCTTTTTACCTTACAAAGCTGAAGTCTTATTCCTTCCACATTTCCTGTGACTGCATGCAAAATTGCCAACAGGACAAAAATTGGTTTTTTATGTGTTTAATTTATAGTCTTAGAATGTTAAAAATTAAGGTACATAATCAGCATTAAAAACTTTTGGGGAAAAACACCCAGGGAAAACAAATTCCTAAGGAACTTGTCATAGCTGAGTAGAAATATTTATTATGCACTGTATACACAGCGCTTTTAGGCTAAATTCAAGTTTTAAAATATTCCGTTCAGCATTCTATCCTCTACAATGTCTTGGGTATTAAGTTTAATAAATTTTGAATTGGATCCAATACACTTTAGTATGCTCATTTATTGAGCAACTACTTTAAATAAAACACTGTGATAGAAGCCATACAGACATAAAAATAAACATCATGTTTTAATATATGTAATAACTTTACTTCTTCAGAACACATGAATATAAACTATGCCTGTATCTGGCTTTCCTTAAATCATCTCTTTACTGGCTACACGTTTGAAATTTCTTTTAGTCAAAAGAACTGAGTGACTGATGAACTACCTTTTATTGTTTAGTTCAGATGGATTCCTACCGTGCTCAGCGTTGCTTTGAGAACTGACCGATTCAAACAGGACTGATTAACACCTCAAGAACAGCATCTAATTATCACACAGTAAGCACAGGATAAATGTTAGCTATTATTATTAGATTTCAGTTTAAACATTACCATCTAATAAGATATTCTCACACAGAACTTACAGATCTTAAAGTTACAAGTTATACGTCAAAGAGACACACGTAACTCAAGCATGTACTGGCACAAAATAAGCACTCAGAAATAATCTGATAATGACTTTGAAAGGACAAAGGACTCCAAAGACTATATATCCTACATATTCATCAATAGAAAACAGACCAAAAAAAAGAGAAAACTCTGCTTCAGAAAACATCAGACATATAAGAAAATTATGCTCTTTCAGACACTGTTATCCTCTTACAACAACAGAAGTGCTGCAAATATAAAAATGAAGAGGCATTTGATCCCTGGCATCAAAGAGTTCAATTTGAAGGGTTTGTAAATAATCACTGCAAAACTTAAGTGCTATAATAGCAGATATGCACTATGCTAAGCCCCGTGAGTGAAGAAATCACCAATATATGTCTTTGTAATCTCTGTATTTAGTACAGGGCCTGGCATATAGTATGTGATCATGAATGAATGCGTACATGCTATACAAAAGAAGACAATATGCCAAGTGTTCTGAAGAGTATGTTCATAAAGCAGGGACCATATGACTTGGGTCTAGCAAGGTGAGAAGGTATTTACATTCAGCATTTCAGGCAGAAGAAAGATCAATCAGAAAGAGACAAACATTGAAAGAGCATGCAGTACGCAAGCAACAAATTTAGCATGACTGCATGGAACGTTCCTGCAGGGGATGAGACAGCAAATATAAGTGGGGTCACATTATGAGGATTTTAAGTCATTATTACATAAGCAATACGAGCAGTGACAAGGTTTTGAAGTGCACCATGAGCAGATCTACTTTGGCAAGAGTGTGGATGAATTCCAAGAGATAAAACTGGAGGCTGGAAGTTCGGTTTAAGACTCACTGCTGTGGTTCAGGCAAGAGCTAATGAGGGCAGGATTTAAACAACTCATTAATATGACTAATATGAAGAAATCTGAGGAACTATGTTGAGGCCTCATGTTACCATTTTCAGAGCTCATCTCTCACTCCCAGTGATGGAACTGACCATGTTTCCTCCCCTGTGTCATTAAAACCGCACTATTATTACCGCACTACTTTATCCTCACAAAAGAGAGTTGTTTGCAGAATCTCCTCATTTTTTGATCAAATTCGGTTTTTGAAGATAATCACTGATAAGGGAAACGACTGAATTGATTCTGCATAGCCTTCTAGTGACTGCATATGTCAATCAAGCATAATCTTTTCAGAGACGCCTACCTGGAGTTTTAAACGAGAAAACCACACAGTCCAGGGCCTAGAGAGGGACACCTTGTAAGGAAAGTGGTGTGTATTTGTATTTTACGCTCTAGCGTGCCTGAACTCTCCGGCCTCTGACAAAACGTTAAAAAGTCTCAAGCGCAACTTTATTATAAAACCACCACTGCTGGTAGCAAAACAAGTGGGCACAGACCAGGCTGAATCTGCCTTTCAATATCGAGAAGAATTAACGGATGGCAGGACATAAAGACTCCGCGTCTTGGACGCGCGGGACTGTCCTGTCCCAGGCCCCTCCCAGAACCCTGCACCCCACGCTCGTACAATGGGAAGCCGCTTTCCAACCACGGCAGAGGAAGGCACCCGGTGGGATCGGCAGCCGGTACAGGCCGAAGCTGCGGCAGCACGAGCGGGAGTAACAGCCCCCGCGCGGTCTCCCCGTCCATTCTGCGCCTCCTCCCACCATCACCCCAGGGCCCCGCTGTAGCGGTCACCTCTACACGAAACCTCAGAGAAAAGCTAAAAGGGCTGTTACCTGGAGTCACTGCAGAGACAACTATCGGTCGGCGAAAGCGAAGTTCAGCCGCAAACGGCCAAGGCGCCCGCTACGGCGACCCTTCCCGACCCTACAGAACTCCCGGCGCGCGTTGTTAACGTCACTTCCGTCAGTTCCGCCCTCGGCTTCGGCCGGCTGCCCACCCTGGAGCGCGGGCCATGGGAAGTGTGGGCGTTGCGTCACTTCCTGTGATTTGCTGGGTATTCGGCTTAAGAGAAACAAGGGGCGGGGCGGGGCTCTTCTGACTTCCGGGCGAGGCCACCCTGCCTGAGTATTTTACGATTGGTTGTTGCTGGATGTAGTAGGGAAGACATTGATTTTTAAATATTGACCGTTTAAACCGACTAGTGGTGTGACATTTAGCAAGTTACCAGACCTCTCCGCCTCAGTTTCTTCGTCCGTAGGATGGAGTAATAATAGCACGTGTCCTCTAAGGATTGTGAGATGGATTAAGGAAATGCATGAACAGTGCCTAGCACATGGTAAGCATGTTAGCTATTCTCAAACATGCAGAATGATAAAAAAACAAACAAAAAAACACCTGGTTTACAAATTCGATTATATTTTAATTCTGCTGCTACCATCGTCTGCAATATTTTCACATTGGTTACAAAGAGACTATAGGTAGTTGGACCCCAGAGTACCTCTCCTATGGCTCATTTAGGCATAATTACATGTTATAATGCTTGTTAATTTGCTTCCTTTGTACTTCATATAATCAATGAGGTTGTGAGCTCCTTAAGGATAGGAAATGTTTTTACAGAATTTTTGTATCCAGGACAGTACCTGAATAAGTACAATACTTCTCTGTCCATAACCATCAAAGAAAATCCTTTGTTTACAGTAAAGTATGGGGAAAGTTTTAATTTAAAAAGTACTTTTCAAAAAGCTGTTTCCAGAATTGCATGTATATATCAGACAGTCCATTCTATATTAGCCAGCTGCTTGTTTGCTTTTTTACATAACATATTTTTAAATTGTAGAATATAATATTCATATAAAGAAGTACATACACCCATGTACAGATTAACAGACGGTATTAAATCAAGTAAAGACAACCATTACTTTCAGCACCACGACCCCTACCCGTCCCCAGCCACACAGGCCCTTCCTACTCACTGTGTACTCCTAACGTACATAGTATGTATTCTTTTGCTCAACGTGAGAAGACTCATCCATGTTGATGTGCCTTCGCTCTAGATGAAGTAGGTTAATTTTTTTGCTGTGACCCATCCCTCCGTTGCTTTATCCATTCTGCAGTTTATGGACATTTAGCTCATTTCCACTTTGGGGCCATTAAGAACAATGTTTTAAGAACATTCTTACACGTCTTTCTAGCTAGGGTACATACCTCGGCGTGAAACTGCTGGGTCATGACGCGTGTGTATTTTCAACTATGCCGAGTAATGCCAATCCCTGTTCGAAATATGGCTGTACCAATTTACGCTCCAATAGAGTCTTCGAGCTTCCGTTGCTCCATAGTTTTGCCAATTTCTTTGTAAGGTCAGACTTTAAAATTTTTATCCATCAAGAGTGATTTCGAATGTTTCCTTGGGAGACAAAACCTTTACCTCGCTGTCAGCTCTCTTGGAAGAGCGGGCGCCGGCTACTCACTGTAAGGCTACGGCGCTTACCTCTAAGACCAGTGACCGGCGTGAGACCGAGCGGCCGGAAGCAGCGCCGCGAAGCCGGAAATGGCGCCATTTCCGGTAGGGGCCGCCATCTTGTCGTGAGACAGCAGGAGCTGAGCCGCGAGGTGTTGGCCTCCTTAGCCGCGTACTCGGGTCCTATCAGAGACCCGACCATGGAGCCTCACAGCGCCGCGGGCCCTTTGCAGCTGCGCTTTTCGCCCTACGCTTTCAACGGAGGGTAAAGCCCGGATAGCCACCGCTTTCTCTTTCTCCCCCCATATCCCTGCCTAAGGCTGTCGGCATGGCTACCCGGCTTTGCCCAGCCAGCCGCAGGCCTCCCTCTCCGTGGTTGCTCGGTTCGGTCTTGTTCCTCAGGGCTTCACCTTATAGGCCGGTCACTGGGTCTCGATGTGGACGGGCAGGTTTGCGTGGACAGGAGGTAGAAATTGATATCTGGGCTTTGCTCTGGAAGAGCTTTAAAAATGGACCTATCCTTTCCTTACTATCTGAACGTGTTTCTCGCAGCAGGCATGGGGCAGGTTGAGCATCTGAGATGAAAGAGTTAGGATTGATTGGCCGTGTCGTTAGATGTAGTTGTGTCTGTAACTAAATCAAACTACTTCATCATTTTGTTATTTTAAATAGCGGGTAGGATTAGTTGGCCAGACTTAGTTTCATAGATAAGTGTTTATTTTTAAGGGTTAGCTTAAGTTCAGGAAAAAAAATTCTCAGAAGGGGGACCTTTGAATATTGTATTCTTGCGTGTTGCATTCAAGTTGTCTTTTTTTTTTAGTTATCTTAAATAATACTTTTCCTTGATAGTACACTAAAAGAATCAGAGTTTTGGAAAAACACTCTGTTTAGGACTCCTAACAATGAAGAGCTGTATATTTAAGCACTGATTATAGTTTACCAACCAAACTTTGTACTTTAAAATATCCCCGCCCAATTGGAACAGACAGATGGTCCTTTAAGGCAACCAGGTTAATTAATCAGGTCCTTATGGATTTGAAATTTTAAGGCAGATTTTTGTGGTATGTTGCAAACAGGGTGGGGTGGGAGGCTATGATTTTAGCCTTGTTTCTGCCAGTAAAGAGCGTTGTGGTCTTTGGGTACCCCTCAACTTCTTGAACCCAGATTTCCTTGTCTTTCTTAGCTACTCATATTTTGGCGGGGGGTGGGGGCGGAGAATCAAAAGAGAAGCATTTTGTAAATTGAAAGCAGTTATCTTTTTTAATCCTCATGATGACTGAGTGTTAGATGGTATATGTCTCAATTTTACAAATGAGCCTGGGCCCTTAGAAGTTAAATTTGTTTAGTCACAGAGCTAGTGTGAAGTTGAGCCACAGGATTTGAATCCATAGCTGTGTCGCCATGGAGTTTATGCTTTTATTATTGCACTTCTAAATATTTCCTGTGACAACTAATGAAGTAGTTATACCACAAAATGCGTTAATAAACCCATTTCATGAGGTAGTTGCAGATTCTGTATACGACTTATAAGGTATTCAGTGTTCATTACTCACTTTTTAACCTTTGTAGTCCAATTACTGCCCTAAAGTTAGTTGCTATGGCTTTCTCATTATTGAATTACCTTTTCTCAGTCTTCGTTCTTTTTCTTTAATATTTACTCCTGCTGGCTCTTGGGCAGCCTTTGCTTCTACAAAATAAAACTTAGTCCTATGTCTTTTTCTATTCTGACTAAATGTGGTTAAACTCCAATTGATCAGCCTTCACATTTGTCACTGAGTACTCTCATGTGTTTCATTTATGGGAAGATGTTCCCAAATCTGTTTCTCCAGTTTTACCTTTCATGAGCCTCTCGATTCTGGCTTCTTAAATACAACTTTCCACCCGAATTTTCTGCCCACACCATAACTTAAGATATTAAAACAAAAGCAAACTAATTATTCCTCTCAATCACTTCTCATTTATACTGCTTATAATTAGGCCATCATGCTGCTTGTCAGAGTTTAAAATCTTGGATGTCAAAATTGGCTCTTCCAGCTTCTAACACATTTTGGTAGTTACAAAAACCTGTGTAGTTGGTGTGTTTATGTTTTTGGATTTACCTGTTTCTTCCTGTTCACGTTGCTACCTTCCTACTGCATTAGTCTTATTGAAAGAGTTTCCATCCTATTTCACATATGGTGTTATTGTCACAGTAGTCTTCTTAAAACTCCACCTTGCAGAAGGAACTTTTCTCATTCTGCTCATATAACCTGTGGTTTCTCACAAAAATTCCGAGCTCTGTGCTTTTCTATGTGAGATTTTCTGCTGTTGGATCTGACCATCACATAAGCCTTACGCCACTCCACTTGTATACACAAAAAGGGACACCTGAATAAGTTGTTGGAATGTTTTATTTGAATTATACCAGTTTTCCTTTATTCACTGCTCATGTTATGTGCAATACCATCCTTTTCTACTTGAGAGTTTTAGTGCCATCCCACCTCAGTAAGAATAATGGCCTAAGTTTTCTGAGCGCTTATGTCCTGTGAGGCACAGTGCAGGTGTTCTATGTGGGTCATGCCGTCTAATTCTCACAGCCACCCTTTAACGCAGCAGCTGCTGATATCATCAGCTTGAACTTGGATGATTTGCCCAAGGTCTCAGAGCTGTTAAGTGGCAGGGACGGGGTTCGGGTAACTCCGGAGCCCAGGTTCTCAGTGATCATGCTCTGCTGCCTCATGCTGATGCCACAAGGATCATAGCCAACACTTACTGGAGGACCAGTTATGTGTCAGGCACTGGTATAAGGGGTTAACGATTATTAACTCATTTAATCCTCTAGCACCCAAATAAGGTAGCTACTGTTGTGATCTCTGAGACGCATATGAGGACATTGAGGCCTTGAGAAGTTAAGCAACTTACCCACCGTCTCATTACCTGCTAAGCGGGAGAGCCAGTTTTAGAACCCAGACAGTCTGCTTTTAGAGCTCATGCTCTAGGCCTCCACTAAACTGCTATCATGAGCCACACAGCCACAAAGGGAAAAGTTTGTTCTTTGTTGGTCCATTTTCCAACAGATATTTGGGTGTCTTCCTGAGTGCAAGACATTATATAAAGACTTGGATATAAAGAAATGAAAAACATTAAGCCTTTGGACTTCCCTGGAGGTCCAGTGGTTAAGACTGTGCACTTCCAACACAGGGGGCAGGGGTTCCATCCCGGGTGAGGGAACTATGATCCCACATGCTGCTTGGCGTAGCCAAAACATACAAAATACAAAAGTAATTTTACGGGGGTGGTGGTGGTGGTGTGATGAATTGGGAGATTGGGATTGACATGTATACACTGATGTGTATAGTTGACTAATAAGAACCTGCTGTATAAAAAAATAAATTAAAAAAATAAAAAGCGGGATAGGTTCTTAAAATGAGCAATATATATATATATTTATACATACGTGCTTATGACTTTCATGTGCAAGAGCATATAAATTTTTTAAAAACAGAAAAAAAATAAATTTAAAAAAAGAAAAGAAAAACACTAAGCCTCTCTTCCCTGAGCTCAGATAGCTTGTGTTGTAGCGCCACTATCTACACCTAACTGCCCTCCCACCCCCCGACGGGCAGGGCCATGGCCTTTGGCTGTTTTATAGTATCAGTAGATGTTAATTTTTTGATGATGGTGATAATCTAGTGATTTTTTTCTGTTACCTTCTCTAAGGAATCTTTGCTCTGATTTAGGCTTGTGTTTTTTATGGAGTAGTTACTGTTCTTTCCCCAGATGACTTGTAGGCAGGGATCCTTTCGCCTGATCTTTCCTCTTCTATCTGAATCCTGCACTTGCTGACGTCTAGTATATTTTATCCCAGTATATGCTGTGGAGCATTCTCATTTTGGGAAAGCTGTTATTACCATCCGGAATTCATTAATTTTCTTTTTTGTCTTTCTTTTCCCCTCAGTACTGTATTGGCTATTGCTGGAGAAGATTTTTCAATTGTTGCTTCTGACACCCGATTGAGTGAGGGGTTTTCAATTCACACACGGGACAGCCCCAAATGTTACAAATTGTAAGTAAATATTTGTAAGGACATGTTCTCAGCATCTTGTGATGATTTAATACTGCAGGAGATTTAACTTCTAAATGACTTGTTTCATGAATTTTTAAATTGTCTGTTTGGAGCTTAGCTTGCATTTTTGTTAGGAAATTGTTTTCTAATAATTCAGTATGTAGTCTTCATGATATTTGTCATATCTAGATACCAACAGTGTTTTTGGTAACTTAAATATTTTTTACCTCAACATCTTATGAAAAATTTCAAATATACAACAAAGGTAGGATAATTTTGTAGTGAACACTCATATACTATCACCTAGATCTTATCAGTATTTTATTATTATTTTATCATACATACTTTCATCCTTCTATGCATCTATTAATATGTTGAATTTTTTTTAAATCTGCACCTTAAAAAAGAAAATAACCTGAAACATTCAATTTAACCATATCGTAAGCAGTTATATCCATGGTTCACAGTTTTAATGGGGTGCTTATAATTTTTTCTAAAACATAAGAAAATAAAGTCGTGTACAGGGGAAGGAAGTTTGCATAAATTACCTAAATGCATCTTGCATGTTAGCAGTGGTTTGTATTTAACATTTTTAGGCACAGTTGAAAGTGGTGGTTACGCCTACGTTAGTCCACAAGATCATCTTAACCTTGAATTGTAGCAGGAATGGACTGATGAGGTTCGGGTCCTTTGGGTGGGCCTTGCGGTGCTGCAGGGCATGAGCTAGCCCACATCTTAACCTAAACAACAGTAAACTTGTCTTCATCTTCCCAGTTCCCTTTCTGTCCACTTCTGTTTTTTGATACCCCTTTCTCTTCTCCGATTTGCAGTGCACCCATGCTATAATTTTTTCTTCTAAGTTGTAACTTTTATAATTTGAAAGTAGTAATGTCATAAATAAAATTTAAATACGTAATCTTATATATGTTATCCTTGTGCAAGATTCTGCTCATCTTTGTAATGTTCTGTTTTAGTTTGTGTGCTGCCTAAGTGAATACCCTTTTTTTTTAAATGAAATTCTTCAGGTATATAGAGACAGAACATTAATGACTTCCTATGTTCCTGTCATGCATCTTTTGCACTAGACCATACATGCAGTTGAGTTGCCTGCGTGCCCCTGATCCCATACCCTTTGGGCTGACCTAGAGCCAAGTCTGCCTCTTCCCCACCTGTTTGAGACTTACATTTCCTCTTTATTCTTTGCATAAAAACGCCTCTTCATTTATGTACCTGGATATTTGGCAAAAGCATTTTGAAGCTCAGATTTTGTCCTACCCTCTTGGTACTTACTGTCAACTCTTCTTAGTCAGTGAAGCCTTATGATATACTGGGGGTCTTTGGCTCAGTGCAGTGAGGTTGGTTATAGGGGTAGATCAGGAAATGCTGGTGATGCCCCTGGAGGTGCCAGTGGTCTCCCCAGCTGGACAAGTATGTTTTGTATGAGTCATTCTTATATTTCTGAAAGGAAGGGTATCATGTGGCCTCTGCTGATTATTTCTTGATGAGATTGGTTTGTGTTTCCTTATACATGTCAAGACTTGGGAATTAATTTTTGAGACAGATGTACCAAAATTTTATCAATTTCCCTCTGGTGGGCATTTGGGTTGTTTGTTTTGTTTTGGAGAGCCATTAAAATAATATGTAGACTTACACACAAGCGAACCTAGAGTGTATCTTTGCAAACTTGCATAAGTATATTGACTGGATGAATTTCTAGCAGTGGAATTATTGAGTGAAAATGGTGTGCATTTAAATTTCTACTAGATACTGTCAAACGAGCCTTCTAAAAACTTGCATCAGTGTATACTCTTTGCCAGTATCTGAGAGTACACATTTCCCACAATGTCACCAGCATTAGGCATTATTAGTCTAATAGGTTGAAATCATCTCTTATTTAGATTTGAATTTCTGATTGGCATGGAGGTTCTTTTATATGTTTATGGTGACTTGTGTTTCTTTTTATGTGACTTTCATATAAGTTAGCCATCTTTCCATTGTGGTTTTTTTTAAAAATTGAGGTGTAATTGACGTAATAGTTTCAGGTATACAACATAATGATTCTGTATTGGTATATATTGCAAAATGATCACAATTCGTCTGGTTAATATCTGTTACCACACATAGTTATGACATTTGTTTCCTTGTGATGAGAACTTCTAACATCTACTCTCTTAGCAACTTTGCAACACAGGCTTATTAACTGTAGTCACCATGCTGTGTATTACATCTCCATGAGCCATGGAGCTGTTAATGCTTTTCATATTTTTAGGAGCCCTTTGTAGAATAAGGAAATTAAAATTAGACTTTAGTTGTATGTACTACAAATATATTTTCTTAGCTCTTTTTTTTTCTTTTTGGCTACGCTGAGTGGCTTATGGGGTCTCAGTTCCCCGACCAGGGATTGAACCTGGGCAACGGTGCTCTTGGTTCTTTTTTATTTATTTATTTTTTTTAACTTTGTTCACTGTATTTTTATAGAAGTTTAATTTTTTATGTAATCAAATTTATACAGGTTTTCTGTGTGGACATTGGGTTGTGTCATGTAAATTGGCTGCCCTCAACCTAAGGTTGTAAAAAAAATTCATATTTTCCTTAGTCCATTCATAGTTTCATTTATTCTTTTGAGTGAGATGTTGGGATACAGGACCTCCCCCTGCCCCGCCTCCCCCCAAAAGAGCTAGCTAAATAGTTGTCCCATTATCATTTGGTGAAAGATGGGAATAGGAGTTTTCAATTTAAAATTACCCAAGACATGTTTTCCTTTACTGTCAAACGAACTCAGTTTACTGAAATGTGGTTTTTTTTACAGAACAGACAAAACAGTCATCGGATGTAGCGGTTTTCATGGAGACTGTCTTACCCTGACAAAGATTATTGAAGCAAGACTAAAGGTAGATGCTTTTGTATATGTCTACACTATTGAAAGCTAATAACAGTTCTTTAGATTCTTTTAAGCATACATCATGACTTGCTCAGAATAGCTGGAGAAGAGCTAGTTTAGCAGATGAAACTATAACCTATCCTGGAAATGAAATGATACTGTTAATGCAGCATCATCGAAGTAGCATAATGTGAAACTACAGCAAGTTCCTTTTGTTAAAATATATGTATAGTATAAAGTAAAGGATTATCTACCTTTTTTGAGGCAGACTGGGAGGGGTTTCTTCTGAAGATACTCTTCCCTCAGAAATGAAACAAATCAATTTCTGCAGAGGAGGCAAGCTTTTAGACCGAGTCTTGGTCTGGAGTACCGTCAGCTGACATGCTCTCTTTGTAGCACTGCACTGTTAGCGGGAGAAGGAACAAACCAGCTGTTAGGACTAGAGACACAACCTACACCATTATCACCTACCCCTTAAGAGGCGTTAGCTGACAGCTAGCTGAGGAAGGAGATTGGACACAAGGTGGATGAGGGTGGAAGAGACACAAAGGGTGGTATTCGGAAGAAGTAAGAGAACGAGACAGACTAACCTGTTTTACAGTTTTTAAAGGCCTGCATGCCTTTTGTGGGAGCTGGGGAGGCATAAAGAACAAAGGAATGCCGACTTGATGAAAGCAGACGCCCGTCTGCATTTTGATTATCGCCTGTGTGTACTAGCAGTGTTTGCTACAAATAGTTTCAGGGAGAATAGGATAGGTGTAATTTGGACTGTATTAAATGGATTTTATCTGTAATAATAACCAGTAACTACTCTCTTAGTTGGTAACAGTATAGGGTTGGAGGAGGATTCTCAATCACCATATGTCAATATTCAGAAATGTAGCTCTGGGGCTTCCCTGGTGGCGCAGTGGTTGAGAGTCCGCCTGCCGATGCAGGAGATGCGGGTTTGTGCCCCGGTCCGGGAAGATCCCACGTGCCGCGGAGCGGCTGGGCCCGTGAGCCACGGCCACTGAGCCTGCGTGTCCTGAGCCTGTGCTCCGCAACGGGAGAGGCCACAGCAGTGAGAGGCCCGCGTACCGAAAAAAAAAAAAAGAAATGTAGCTCTGTTTCTTAATTAGTTATAGCCTGCTGACATTTTTTAAACTGCTGATATTTACAGTGTCAATATTATATGCTGTTAATTTTCTTACTTAATTTTGTAGGCTGTGTGTCGTAATTTTTAATTTAGTAGTTTAGTAAGTCCAGCTGGTACATGAAAAAGTGAGCAGCCGGCTTGGTCGTGTTCTGTTTTGCCTATTTGTGAATAACCCTTAAGATTATGAGTGATGTCACTGGAGTATGTAATGAATTTGTTTAACTGATACTTGCTTTTTGAATGTGTAGAAATTATTTCGTTCAGTATTTATCAGTTGTTAACATTTATTTAAAACCTAATTATATTGAAAGCTTTAGTGACTTGTATTTATTGATGTATTTGTATGATTCCTAATGCATATTTTATAAATGGCATTTAGAGGACAAAAATAAACATGACATGGAGAGCAGTGTTTTGTTAATAAAATAAAACAAGCAACAGTGAGTTCAACTCAATGTACAGTCCTTGAAATTTTTCTTTCATATATTATTGTGTAAATGGTGAGGTGAATAAATGTTGGTGCTTGGTTTTGAAATGAAATTAAGAATTTTCTTTATAACCGTGGAAAAAATGTTTCTGTACACCGATTTATCCAAGTAGCTCACGTCTCATCTTTCTTCAGTATTTGTCATTGTTTGATTTTATAGTACTTCTTAGGTTTCTCTTTAGAGATGTTCGCTATGTAGTTGACAAATTGGTGAACTTAAATTTATTTTATTGGATAATTTAGGATTCCTAAGGCTGTAGTAAATCTAAGATTGGAAATCACTGTGTAAGATGCTAGTTTGGATATTTCTGTTCTCCGTGGTAGATGCTCTAAGGATCAAGACCATTGTACTGTATTCACATACAGTAAGGGTGCTGCCCTCATATCTCACGGGTATCTAGTCTGCAAAGAGAGGGGCTTATATCTGAGTCTGATCAGGAGGTAGCATAGTAAATATCTTCAACTTTATGAGCCATTTGGTTTCTGTGGCAACTGTTCAACTCTGCCCTTGTGCAAAAGCAGACATAGACAATATGTAATGAATGAACGAGACTGTGTTCAAATAAAACTTTATAGAAACAAGCGGTGGGCTGAATTTGGCCCATGGACTTTCCTGACCACTGTCTATTTGCAGAGTAGAGAGCTGGATTTGGGACATCCTCTCCAGGTCGCCTCATATGCTCTGTTTGTGTATATTTGCTCTTGAGTTAGCAATGCCTGGGATAAGGATGGCATGGAAAGTAGTCTTTAAACCAAAGAGCTGAGGGCAAACTTAGCATTCTTTCCCAAAGAAGTGTTTGTAGCCCCCCAAAATGATAGGACATAATAAAGTATTATTTTGTTTTAGTAGTATTGCGTTGTTTGATCATGAAAGAAACAGGCATCCTTTCCCATTTTACCAAGATAGGCTTTCATTCTTTTCAATTTACTGTTCATTGTTCTACTCTTTAATATATTCTGCCTCTACATGCCAGTTATTTTTGTTAATAATTGCAGATGTATAAACATTCCAATAATAAGGCCATGACGACAGGGGCGATTGCTGCAATGCTGTCTACGATCCTGTATTCTAGGCGCTTTTTTCCCTACTATGTGTACAACATCATCGGGGGACTCGATGAAGAAGGTAGGATGTTTTCTTTCTGGATGATGAATGGGGTGGCATTTCTTAGATGTGTGTGTTTCCAACCAGAGTTGAAAAGAACCAGATACCCTCTTGCCCAGCAACTTCATTTCTCATAATTAAAGCAGTGAAGAACCTGAAGCTAAAAGGGAAATAAATGATTATCCAGAGACACACAGCAAGTGGTGTATTAAGTGAATGTCGGGCAGTCAGTTGTTTTACTGTTTTCTCAAGATCTTGCATGAATTTGATAGTATATTTAGCATTTTAATCTTACAGAAAGAAACCTGACTTGGAGAAACTTGACCTGAGTATGATTCTAAGTAAGACAAACATACTTGACTTCAAAAGGTTTTTTTGAAAGTAATGTGTTACTACCAAATGTAAATTAGATAGCTAGTGGGAAGCTGCCGCATAGCACAGGGAGTTCACCTCTGTGCTTTGTGACCACCTAGAGGGGTGGGAGGGAGGGTGACGCAAGAGGGAAGAGATATGGGAACATATGTATATGTATAACTGATTGACTTTGTTGTAAAGGAGAAACTAACACACTGTTGTAAAACAGTTATACTCAGATAAAGATGTTAAAAGAAAAAAAAAAGAAAGTAATGTGTTAAAGAAGTGCATTTCCACCAGTGTTTTTGGATCATTTTTAAAATCCCTCTTTGATTTTCTGTCAGAGTCGTACCAGGAGGGCCAGGGAAAATCAGCGTTGTTACTTGACCTGTCCATGCTGTTTTTGATCCAAAGCATGGATCAGAGGGCAGCAGTGTTTTTCACCAGGTCTGATTTGAATTGACTTTTAGTTGCTTCCAGAAATCAAGTACAATCTCCCAGGACAGATCTGTGCTGCCTTTTAGACTAGTCCATTGTAAAAAGAAGTTACAGAAATTGTCTTGGGTATCATTGAAACGAAGTCTGTCTTTCTGAGAGGGAAGGTTTCTGGGTAGGGTGGAGTCAGGCTCTTCTCACCTCCCCTCTAGTTTTTGCTCCTGCCCGTTTCTGTTCCGTGGGCTTTTTCCTTGTCCTCGCTCACTCGCTCGCTCACCTCTGCCCCTGCATGTGACCTCTGGGAGCGTTCTGATCATTTTACCTACCATGGTTTAAATGTAGACAAATCAGGTTGACACAGTGTTTTCAGGCTTTCACACTTGCTTGAAAACTAAGAGAAAATATAAAGCACAGAAATGGTACTTAGAAATTAATTACACTTAACTTGGGTAATTAAATTCTAGCCACAGGTTAGCTTGCCTAACCCAGCATGCTGGACACTTTTGGTGCCTTTTTTGACTTCAGTTATGTCTGACTTGAATGTCAGGTTAATAAATTCAGATTTTAGCGATATTAATGATAGCTACCATTGAATTTCAGCAGGCCAGATAATGTCCTTTGAGTTTTTCTGAGCATCAGACTGATTGGAGAAAACTCCTATGTACTGAATGGCAGAGCTGAGGTTTGGATCTGTTTGACTTCAGAGCCCTAGTCTTTGATTTCCTCGTGATTACACTCTTGCTTGTTTTGGTGGTGTTCTCAGGCATTTTCCCCTCTTTAATCTTGTCTGGTTTGATTTGATTTTTATTCCTTAGAGGAATTTATGTGTGTAGTAAAGCAGTCCTTTGCCTTCTTTCTCTGTGTCCCAGGACAGTGGACAGTCTCCAGCTCTTTCACCTGTGCTTTCCTCTTTCTTTCCCTGTTTGGTGGTGTGCATCTCTAGAGAAATTTCTGAAGAAAGGAATCAGGAGACCTTTTTGAGTCTTCGTTTTTTGAGTCTTTTCTTTATCCTAGTGTTCTGAAAGGTTACAGCGAGGCTCCTCGTCCAGAGTCTTTTCTCATTTATTTTGTCTCCTCTACCTTCTTCTTGCCTCTCCTCCTCCTCTCCTAACCCTGCCTTCTCCACAGCCACCTGGGTTATGAGCCCATAGTTTCTCATTTTTTCCGCTGCATGTTGTCCACCTGTTTATTTTTTTGTTCTGCTCTGAAGATTTCCTCAACTTCAGTGCCTCATTCTTTACTGAGCTTTCTAATTTTGACATCATTAATTTCCAAGAGCTTTTTCTTATTTGTTAGCTCCTTTTTTATTTTAAGTATCCTCTTACTGCTAGATTTTTTTTGTATTTCCTTTGAAGTTTTCCTGTGTTCTCTGCATTTTATCCAATTGCTTTTTTAATGCATAATTTGATAAGTTTGGAATATGTATACACCCACTGAGACAATTTATTCCTTTTTAAAATTTTTATTTATTTGTTTTTATTTTTGGCTGTGTTGGGTCTTCGTTGCTGTGCGCGGGCTTTCTCTAGTTGCAGCGAGCGGGGGCTACTCTTCATTGCAATGCGCGGGCTTCTCGTTGTCGTGGCTTCTCTTGTTGTGGATCACGGGCTCTAGGCGCGCAGGCTTCAGTAGCTCTAGCACTCGGGCTCAGTAGTTGTGGCTCGCGGGCTCTAGAGCGCAGGCTCAGTAGTTGCGACGCACGGGCTTAGTTGCCCCGCGGCATGTGGGATCTTCCCAGACCAGGGTTTGAACCCGTGTCCCCTGCATTGGCAGGCGGATTCTCAACCACTGAACCACCAGGGAAGTCCCTGTTTTGAGATTTTATTTTCTGTCTTTTGTGTTGGTGGAAGTGGGGCTCTGTTCCTATGGAGACCCTCAGGGCACTGGGTCAACAGCTGACTTTAGCACACAGTCGACAGCTATCTACTTTGACCACTGTGCCCTTACCTCTCCAGTTGCAATCATGCCCTCTTTTAAAAAGTTTTCCCCAAGTTAATGAGGGCTTTAGTTTTTCTGTAATGAAAACAATAATGCTTATAGAAGTCGAAGTCAAGTAGTACTGGAAGATACAAGGATAAAAGTAGTAATCCCCCAAAGCCTGTCCCTAGAGATAATTACTATTCAGCTTCTAGCGAACATGCTTTTAGATGTCTTGGTGTGCATATGTGCTTGTACACTACATAAGAAGGATGTAGTTTATACGTTTTTCTGGGACTATACAGTGGATGTATTATCACTGAGGTAGTTTTATACTGGTGGATAAAGACATGCAAAATGATTTCAGGCTGACATATGGGATGGAGCTGCACCATAGTTTCCCCACCAGTCCTCTGAAGGTCATTTAGGTTGTTTCCAGTTTTCTTAATGTAAACAATATGACAACTCCTGTACATACAATTTTGTGTATTTCTCCGACCCAGCTTATCTCCCTGGAAAAAATTCCTAGACGTCGAGCTTCTGGGTCAGAGAATATCTCTGTGTTTTTCATTCTACTGACACCATGGGCTTGCCCTTCAGAAAGAGTCCTCCTGCGGTCTACCAGCAGGGGTGTGAGTACCTTCTTTTGTTTGGGGTTTTTTTGGTTCTGTTTTTGCATCCTAACCAGTATCAGAATCTTAACACATTCTAGGTCTTCGCCTAGTAAATACTTGGTTGTTTTAATTTATATGTATTTTTTGTTTGTAGAGGTTGGGTGTCTTCGTGTTTATTGCCGTTTTCATTTCTTCTTTGGAGACTGACCCATGTGTTAATCTTTGCTCATTCCCTTATTCGCAGGTTAGTCTTTTCCTTACTGATTTGTAAGAACAACTGTGTTTAACCCTGTGTAATGTATGTGGTAGATGCCGTGCAAGAGTGTTCTTGGTCTCTGACCTTTGGGGATGTGTCTTTAGCTACACGGAAGTTCCTGAGTTTCATACCAATCTGTCAATCTTTTCTTTACGGTATTGAGTGTCTTACTTTGTTAGAAACACCTTCCCCATCAAAGGCTTACCTGTGTTTTTTTCTAGGACTTGTCTGGTTTTATTTTATATTTTACTTTGAAATCATCGCACTTTTTAAGAATTATTTTGATGAGGAAAATCACTTTATACCTACAGTCAAGATTCATGCCTTCTGCACTCATGTTACAGATGTCTCTTGCTTTTTCTAAGGGAGTCTCTGAAGCTGTGGTCTTGGGTATATTCCACTCTTTTGTTTTCCTCAAAGCTGTTGTGTGTGGTTTTCTGAGATTGGTTTACCCTTGGGTAAGTCTTTTGAGCCTCATTTTACTTGTGGCCTATTAGCCTCATGAGCAATACAGTTGTTCTTTTGGCTTTATACCTCATAGCGCTTCTTTATGTGTTGAAGTTGGTGGCCTTGCTCGCTGTGACCTTGTTCCTTGTTCTGAGCTTGCTCCCAGCAGAGCACTTCTCCAGGTCCTTTCAGGTGCTGCCTCCTCAGCCAGGTTAGGCTTACGGTTGTATCTCCATAATTCTGTGGTGGGAAAAATACACACAGCTAACGTTGCCAGTTGTCCATGGTAGTAAGAAGATTGTCCTTATCTTGCGTCTCCCGGGGTAACTACTGGAGTGTTTCAGTTATGGCATAATGTGTTTTAAAAATCAGCTGTGTCACTTTTAAGTCATACCTTATAAATGATCCGTGATTTCTCACACTCAGAACACAGTTGTTTTTAAAAGGCCTTTTTAAAAATTAGTGACATGTATTCTTTGTAATAAACTCACTACCAAAGCATATAAAGTGATTCCCTTCTTTTCTTGTCTGTAATCCTACAGAGATGAATAACTACAGTTTACTTATTAATCTTTCCATACGTTTTTGTGTGTGTATATAAGTGTGTGTACAGTTTACTTAATGCCTTTAAACAAAAATAGGACTGTACTCTACATACCACAGAGCTCTTTATTTTATATTGTCCTATGGATGTGTCCCACAGACCTGTCTTCCTCTTCCTAGTCTGCACATTGCTATGTTGACATACCATTTTCTGCTAATGGATTTGGTTGTTTGTAAGTTCTTGCTCTGTAAGAGATACAGAAATGATCTTGTACATATTGCTTTGTGTGTTTATGTTAGCATTACTTGTAGGTAAATCTTAATTCTGTAAGTGAAATTATTACGGGGTCATAGGGTACGTACTTTTTCTCTAGTTGTGGCGAGCGGGGGCTACTCTTCGTGGCGGTGCGCAGGCTTCTCATTGCGGTGGCTTTTGTTGCACAGCATGGGCTCTAGGCGCGTGGGCTTCGGTAGTTGCGGCTCGTGGGCTCAGTAGTTGTGGCTTGCGGGCTTAGAGTGCAGGCTCAGTAGTTGTGGCACTCAGGCTTAGTTGCTCCGTGGCATGTGGGATCTTCCCGGAGCAGGGATTGAACCCATGTCCCCTGAATTGGCAGGCGGATTCTTAACCGTTGCGCCAGGGAAGTCCCTGGAACTTCTTTTTAATTAAATTGATTTTTTTGTGGTGCTGATGCTAAAAGGGTGTGCTTACTATTAGTTTAAAAATACACAGTGAGTTTTTCATGCTTCTCACATTTAGCACCAGGTGAATTTTACACTTGTGTCTATACTGCAGCTACACCAGTTAGTTTTTTAGGAATGTTGTGAGGAGTTTGGTGCAGAACTTAGAGCAGGACCTGTGATTGTTAACTAGTGAACCTGTGAGACCACATACGTAGTGGGAGCCATGGCGTGGTGATCGGTGATGGTAGCTTGAAGAGAGCATGAAGCTCCTGGTGGCAAACGCCGCAGTGGACAGGAGTGGGCAGGTGGGCCTCCGATTGCATTCGGAGGGGAGGGGAGGGGAGGGGCAGACTGCACTTCTGAAATTTTAGCCAAGTTGATGGTCCATTTTGTATCACATTTTGATTAGATTTATTTTTACCACGATTTGGGAACGTGGTCAAGATGCATCCTTATGGAGACTGTTTTCTTCTTTAAGGGAAGGGAGCTGTGTACAGCTTTGATCCGGTGGGGTCCTACCAGAGAGACTCCTTCAAGGCTGGAGGCTCAGCCAGTGCCATGCTGCAGCCCCTGCTTGACAACCAGGTAATAAGACTGCGTCCAGGGGGTGGTGGCATTAACACGAAGTGCCTTCCTCTGCATTCTCTTCACTAGCTTATGGGAGCGCAGAAATCAACGCTTTCTTTTAATTCACCGCTGAGCTTGCTTGGCTGATTTGCCCCATCCAAGCTTCTTGTCTCTGTTCTACTGGGCCTCCCGCCGCCGCCGCTCACTTCCGCGGCTCCAGCTTCTTCCCTGTTCTCATGACTTTGAAGGCGCTTCGGTCTACAATGGTTTGTCCATGTGTTCGGTTCTCCTCTTGCCATTTTTACCTGAAGTCATGAAAACGCATTTCTCCCCCGATCTCACCATTTCTGTGTCACCTCATTTTGTATTCTAATTTCCAAGTATACTTTTAATTTGCCCCCTTTCCTGTTACTGCTGGCTACATTCAGGCTTGCATGGCATCTTGCCTGGATCATTGTGTTTATTTCCTAACATCCCTTTTGCCTCCAAGCTTACTTCCCTATTTCATCCTCCTTGCTCGTCTAAACTGTGTTATGTAGTATGTAGTTACTTCTGCTTATTGCTTATCTGCCTCACCTCCTGTCACTCTGTATTCCGCTCAGATCCTTGAAATGACGTGCCTTCCCATCTCCATCCCTTTGGAGATACCACAGCCTCCGTCTGGAATGTTACTCCATCCTTAACTCGTTTATCCTTTATCACTCCTCTTCTCAGATGTATTTTCTGCTGAAGCCTTTCTTTTCTTCTCCCAGGAGATTTAGTTATGACAGCTTGGGGCTCTCGTGGCTCTATTTTCTTCTTAGTTTCAGCAGATTCTGTAACGATAGTTTGCTTACATATGTTCACCCCTCTACTGTGTGCTTCTCAAGAGCAGGGGCTTTGTCTCAGTTGGTATTTGTCGGGTGTCAGGTATGTGTAATTCAGCCAGGTCTGGAAATACTTCAGTTGAGGGACATTTGAAGTTTGTGTGATGTATTCCTTTTGAACCCTGAGGCGTGTGAAAGCTTTGGGGGGGACTGGACTGCCTTTGTGTGGTCGCATGATACGCCTCATCCAAGTTTTCTGTCCCACCAGGTTGGTTTTAAGAACATGCAGAACGTGGAGCATGTCCCGCTGTCCTTGGACAGGGCTCTGCGGCTCGTGAAGGACGTCTTCATTTCTGCCGCCGAGCGGGATGTGTACACTGGCGACGCGCTCAGGGTCTGCGTCGTGACCAAGGAGGGCATCGGGGAGGAGACTGTGCCTCTGCGGAAGGACTGAGCTCCGTGCCGTTGTCCTCGATCAGTTCCACACTGCTTGAGTTCGTACCTTGGAACTGTTGGGCCGATCTGTTTTATTAAAGAATAAAACCCCAAGCACTTCCTTTGTTACGAATTGTTTTCTTCCAGGACAGAACTAGGAAGTAGACTTTCTTTTTCCTTTCGTTTTCTTCATTCTTCCTGTATTTTTCTGTCATCCAGAGCTACTGTTTTATTTTAAGGATACAAAACCTTTTAGCTTTCGTCTATCTGGAGAAGTTCACTGTTTTGATCAGCTTATCGTCTCATGGCAGTCAGCCCATCTTACGAAGAGAGTGTTTGGAATTTATTTAGTCCACCCAGCTTGCCTTGAAGGGCAGATTACGTGTAAACCATCTCAATTTTATTAAGACATTAATGGATATAAATAGAATATGTTAAGATTTATCATTCCTGGGATTGTTAAACAGTCTGGAATGGCTGTTTTGGAGGAAAATCTTTAAATCAACCAGAATAGAAGAAAATGGTAAAAGCAAATAGTCCTTTAAACGGGCTTTAGCCAGAAATCTGGAATAATTTTTATAAACACTTTGGGAATGTTAAAATTGATGCCTAGATTTCAATAGAGTTTTTGTTTTGGAGCTGTTAAGTGCGTTTCGACTCCATCAGAATGGGATGGAGTCGACGTTGGAAGCTGGAGTAACTTTCTTGATGTCGATCGAACAAGTCAAATTCTGTGCTACGTAGGGGTGTGGTTGTCCCGTGGCCAATTTTACTGTTGGCCTTGCATGAAGAATTTAAATGATCCAAACCCCGTAGAAGACACATATCTTAAGATTTGCTCGAGAAGTATTTGTTGAATACTGTGTCGCAGGCACCGAGGACGCGATGCGGCATCTCGTTCATTTCTCTTACGACATCACAGCTGGAAACCAGGCTGTCCCATTCAAAGTACACATTTGTCCTCTTTATTATACCAGTTATCCAGAGACACAGAATCGGTAGGGTACAGACGGAGATTTATTACTGGTAACGGGCTCACATGGTCATGGAGGCTGAGGAGTCCCGTTTCCTGTGGCCTGCAGCCTTGAGACCCAGGAGAGGGGGCCGTATGGGTTCCAGTTTGAGTCTGAAGGCCTGAGACCAGGAGAGCCGAAGGGGTGAGATCCTGTCCCCAAGGATGAGAGAAGATGGCGGTCCCAGCTCAACAGGGAGCTAGAACAATTGGGTGATGCCCACCCGAAGTGGGGAGGGCAACAAGCTCCTTACTCAGTCCAGTTCAAATGCTAATCTCACCTAGAAACCCTCACAGACGCCCAGAAATAATATTTAGCCGAATATCTCGGTACCCTGTCATCCAGCCAAGTTGACATTAAATCAACCGTTATATAAGCTACAGGTGTATTTTCGTGTCAAAGGATTTTCTGTTGATTTGGGATTCAGTTTTTCACTGCTTAAAATTATATCTATTGTGCCTAAAATGTTTCTATAAGGTGCTTTGCTTACCTCCCAAGGTTTCTAGGACCATTGTCCCCCCCACCCTCAGGCACAAATTATTCTAGCATGATATTCCTCTAGACCGAGAACGTGGTGTCATTTGAAGGTCTTGTGCAGAATGTGCTAGATATGGACCCTTCTGGAGCTCCCTGACTCTAGTTGTTTCGGTGGCTTTTCTAGGTCATTCAGTCACAAGTGCTCACCTTAAAAAGGCGGCAGCCTTTTAGCACTTTGATACGAGGTGCCAGCCTTTAAGGTCCTGATCAGAAAGCTGCCATTATGTTGTGACTTTGCTTTATAGATGAGTTACATTCCCGCCTGTAGCACAGAATTGAAAGAATCGGATAATGTTAGAAATTGTTGGGGGAAAGGAGCACTTACTCTTTGGAGGTATTAGCCATGGCTTTGATTTACACACACACTGAATTGGCATGCTGTGTAGATGTTTGTTTTTTCTTTAATTATCAGAGCAGAAATGCCTTTTTGCAGTCTGCTGGACAGGGCTGCCCAGTGGGGTAGCGCCAGCTCAGAGCTGAGCCTGTGACGGGCAGGGGCTACTCTTGCGCCTCTTGAGTTTCACACGCAGCCACGTTGCCTGATCTAACTGCAAAGACAAATCAGGCTGTGAGACGGTGACTTTGCAAGCCTACTTGAGAGGAACATGAACCACTTAGTAGGAAAATCATCTTTATTACTAAAATGTCTCAGCAATTACCCTGATGGGTTTTCCACTGCTTTTCTGTACCTGTTACCTAGGAGAGCCCTTCAGTAACGCTTTCTGACTCCAGGGTCTTCCATGCCCTCTGTGACTTCCACGGTGTGACTAGTGGGTCCCCTATATCAGAATTATGTAGAGCGCTTGTTAAAAATGAATTCCTGGGCCCACCCCAGATACTGTCCTGGTTTCTGGACTAGGCCGTGAAAATTTGCATTAGGAAACAAATACCCAATGTGAAACCTCCCTTAACTCTTCAGGCAGGCCCGATCAGAGGAGCAACCCTTAGGAGACATCTAACGAAAGGCTGATTACAGGTCTGCCCTTGTGCCACTAAGGGACCGGTTAGATGTGTGCGTGTGCTTGGTGCCGGAGCCTAGGCTGTTGGGAAGGGACAGTGGGTGTGAAGGGAACGCACGGCCAGTCAGGAAACTATGAACTGGGGCGTGAGGACATTCTCAGCAGCCACACTAGCCTGAGATGGCTACAAGGGGCTGAGCTAAACACTCACCCGGCACAGCAGTTGGGAGAAGCTCGAGGGAGGCTGGCACCACCACACCCACCAGATGGGCCCAAAAGGAAGACGGGTGCTGCCTCACCTCACCGGCCAGCTCTCTTCCTGAGTCGGCAGCAGCAGGCCACACCTGAACATGGGAAGGACATTGAGGTTCCCACCCCACAGAGGAGGCGGCAGCTATGTCCATGGGCAGTTTGGACTGCGGGCAGCCTGGGGGCGTGGAGAGCTGGGGTACAAGAACCTCCTCCTACCTTCTGCCGGTTAGGCCAGAGGGTATGAGAGAGCTGTGTGTTAACCTCCGGGGCTGGTTTACTCTCTTGGACGGGGAGGGGCTCACGGTGTGTCTGTAGTGACTCTGGGCACGTCCAGCCGAGGAAGCGGCCCTGACCACCACGGCCACCGTCACCCTCTCTGCAGGTGCCCAGCGCCTCTGTCCTGAAGGCGTCTGCTCTCCCCTCTCCTCTAGCATGAGATTAGCTGCCCATGTGGCTCTCCCTGGTCTGAGTGCCTCCTTGGAGTGTGTAATCATCTTTGAAAAATGTTTTTTCTGTAATAGGAAAATCTTTCCAAAAAAACAGCCTGGGAAAACAAAAAGCAACAAAAAACCAACATGGGGTATGAATTGATAGCCACAGGGCTGACTTAGAAAGTATAGGTGACCTGGAGTGTGGTCTCACACACTGTCCTCAAGCAGACCCACCACCTTTGCCTCTTCTGCAGTGAGATGCTGCTGGAGGGGCCCTGCTAGAAGCTGTGGGTTTGCAGGAGGAGTTGGCTGCGGTCCAGAGAGGCCATCGGACCCTCACTCTTAACGGACGTCCGATCTGTGGGCCACTCTCCCCGAGGCCGCTTGATGGCAGTGTTGTCTCATCCTGCTGGCCATCCTGCGGCGGGGGACCTGGTGTTCGGTAAGGAAGCACGTGGCTGGCCCAAGTCCTCCCAGTGCAGACTGCTGGGCTCCTGTGAGAGCCCTGAGCCTCGTGGTAAATCCTGTTTGGTAACCTGGAAGGAGGGTTGCCTTGCTATGCGCTGAACCCCCCTCATCTTCACATCAAAGTGGAAAGGACAGGAGATAAACGCAGAAAAATTGGTAGTAATCGATACTGGCAGAGATAAACCGAAAAGTTGGTAGGCAGTTATCTATACTGGAGGTCCTGGGTATGTGTATGGGTGGGAGGGGAGAGAGGGAGAAAGAGAAAGGAGAGGAGAAAAACATCACAACACAGAATTTCTTTGGAAATGGGGACATTTACAGGGTTTGCTCAGGTAGCTGACTGGTGGTAGCACTGAAATTAAGACTCGGTATTCGTTTTACGCTACTGGGCTCTCTCTCTGGGTTTTCTTCGTTTTCTGCTACCAGTAAATCCTTTGACTTCGTGTACTTCAGTGTGTTGCTTTCAGATGAACTGTGATGTTACGATGCTTTAAGGACCCAAGGCTACAGATGCCACTGAGATTCGTGGGTGCAGGTTTTGTGTAGGTGCTCGTGGTAGAAAATATCCACAAAGTCAGGAGCACAATCTCCATTTAATGAAGTTCTAAATCCCAGTGAGGGGGCTGCTTACTTCAAGTAGTAACTACACCCCCAAGAAAATGCAAGAAAAGACGTGCTTTTCTTGCATTTAACTTAATGCCTTTTGATTTAATAGGAGTTGGCCTCTACTGATTTCCTGTGCCACTGGCAAGGGGTACATGTGTTTTCCTTATATATATCACAGGTAATTTTGCCTTTCTTCTCTTTTACTCAGAAGAGAAATCTGGTAACTCCGAGGCTGACCTGCCCTAACTGCCCTAACTAAGCCAAAGGTTGCAACATGCTGTAATATACGGTCTGACTGAACATTCCAATTCGAGGCTGTCTTTCAAATATTAACACTTGTAATAGACTTGTTAAGAGCACCTATTTAGTTTTGGTTTTCTTTCCTAACATTTATTTTTAACTATTTCGAAACCTGCACCTGGATTCTGTTTTCTTCCCGTTCTGATAATCTCATTTACGTTTTGCATTGATTGTTGAGAACCATGAGGCTGGCCTAGAGGGTGAAGACACCGCTGGTCCGTTTGCGACCGACCGTGTTGCTGTTTTTCCTCTTCGTTTAGGACGCTAAGAACGTCCACCCACAGACCCTGAAATGCTGGCTAGCATCTCGGGAGGTCATCTCGGACTGTACGAACTCTGTTATCACTGCTTCCTGGGGGGGTGCTGTGTGCGCATCTCTGGCAGCTTGTCGGCTCGGGCAAGGCCTCCAGGAGAACTGCTGACCGTCCTGCTCCCAGACTCTGAGGCTCTGAGAGCCTTAAATGTCATAGAACGTTCCCCATTTGTAGGATCCTTGTGAAACTTCTCAGAGGGAAGGGGAAGGTGTGAACAGGGAGAGAGACACAGGGTCAGGGACAGGAGACCCTGGGTAATGTCAAAGAGCCAGGGTGGGGCTTCTCTGGTGGCGCAGCGGTTGCGAGTCCGCCTGCCGATGCAGGGGACGTGGGTTCATGCCCCGGTCCGGGAGGATCCCACGTGCTGCGGAGCGGCTGGGCCCGTGAGCCGTGGCCGCCGAGCCTGCGCGTCCAGAGCCTGTGCTCCGCAACGGGAGGGGCCACAACGGTGAGAGGCCCGCGTACCGCAAAAAAAAAAAAAAAGCCAGTGTTGTTGGTCATATTCCTTTCTGCAGGCTCTGAAAAGAGTATGAACCATGTGAGCTGGGACTTGAGAACAAAGAAAAGCCAGGGATTTGAGGATCTTGGGGATGAGTTTGCAAGGTTCATTTGTTCCCCCAAATACCAGCTGAGCAGCATCTCTGTGCCAGGCCTGGGGCGCAGCACTGAACAGACACCAGTCCTCTGGAGAAGCTCATCTTATGTTGGGGGAAGGGAGACAGTCAGCACAGAGGAATATAGGTTCCAGAGGGGGCAGAGAAGAAGGGAGACTGTGCTGGCGATTCTTCCTGAAAAAGAAGCCAAGCTCTACGTGACTCTCATGTTGTGGGAGGCTGGGATCCTAACACGAAGGTCATGTGTTGAAGCCTCAGCTTCTTCTTGTGCGCCGTTCCTTGTTCCCTTTGAGAAAAGCACTGAAACCCGGCCCGTGTGGGCTGTCGCTGGGGGGGGTCCGGGCCTGCAGCACATCTACATAAATAAACCTCATCCAGACGGTGTTTCTGTTTTAAGTTCCTTAAAAACCAACAACTGGGAATGATTGAGCAATTTATGAAATACTGACTACCTAGGAACTCTGCAGCCCTTAAAAGTAGTGCCCGTGAAGCCCTTGTGGTAACACTGCAGAATATTAGGGCAGAACGTTACATGAAATCCACAGAATGAAAATTGTCTGTGTGCCATGACCATAGGTACGTGAAAACAGGAATATAATGATGCAGAAGAAAAAAACATCCAAATTAATACAGTGGAGGGGCCAATATGGGTGGTTTTCCTTATTTTATAGACCTCCATAATGATATTTTGTCATTAAAAAAAAGTTCTAGGTAAAGTTTTGTAAATTTAGAATTCTACATTTAATAACTCCTCTTCCATTTTTGCCAACCTCCTCAAAATATTTTATTTTGAGTGTGGATGCAATCTAGTAATCAACTTAATGAGAAAAATCCAACGGGTAATTTGGTTTGAGTTGGTAAAAAATTAGGTTGTTTGACAGAGTATCTCACTTTTAACCAGCCATGTTGACATCAAGAGATATACCTGATCATTTCCTAATTATTAACTAATAAAAACTATTGTTTTCATGGTGCTATTTTCATAAGCCACAAATATTTGGGGGGTGGGTAGATGGGGCAAGGATGGGGCTAACTGCAGGGCGCGTGCCTGCTGTATCTCAGGACGGCTGGGCAGTTAGGCAGCGGCATGGCCAGAATACCAGTCTTGCTTATCTGTCCAATTATGAAACTGAAACCCTAGCCTTTTTAGAAAGAGGTGTACAGAGTCTCTGGGTTGTTTGGAGAAAATCACAGAGAATTCTATTTATTTTATTTTATTTTATTTTTTCGCGGTACGCGGGCCTCTCACTGTCGTGGCCTCTCCCGTTGAGGAGCACAGGCTCCGGACGCACAGGCTCAGCGGCCACGGCTCACGGGCCCGGCCGCTCCGTGGCACGTGGGATCCTCCCGGACCGGGGCACGAACCTGCGTCCCCTGCATCGGCAGGCGGACTCTCAACCACTGTGCCACCAGGGGAGCCCCTACAGAGAATTCTGACTTCCCTCAGGCTTCATGAAAGTGAAAGGCGTTTTAACCTTTAGCAAACATTACAAAATTCTAACAAAGAAAATAATATTGAAGGGTGTAGAGTTTCCCTCAAAAAGACATGCTAATAAATGCTTAGAGGCAATATGTCCCCCACGAAAAAATTAAAGAAAAACTCCAGGGAAAACCACCAATGCCTTTTTTATTCCATTGGAAGTTTGGAGTAATGTCAAATATCAACACTTCAAAAACAAGAACAAAAACATTCTTTCTTACAGTTTTCACAAACTGGAGGGAAACAATTACTGGTCAAAACTTATCAGGAAGTTTGGTGTAGTTTTGGGGAGCATTTTAACTTTCTCTTCTCCCCTTAATAAATTTGTATTGTCCCCTGTCCCTCGTAATTCTATGAGAAAAATACGTATGTGATTTTACACTGGAGAAAACTTTAATATGAGATCTTCATTTGCTCAAAATTTACAGCCAGTTTTGAGCCCTCCTGATACTTCAGTGCCTCCTGTTTTGTATCTTCTATTAAATAGAAGAAAGAAATCTTCCATTTGATTCTAAAGAATCTATTTGATGTGAAGAAATCAGATGAAATCCTATAACTTCATCTGTAAATATTCCAACCCTCTAAAAGATAATGATCCTATTTTAAAATATAATCACAATTTCATAATCATACTTTAAAAGATTAACTCTAGGGCTTACCTGGTGGCGCAGTGGTTGAGAGTCCGCCTGCCGATGCAGGGGACACGGGTTCGTGCCCCGGTCTGGGAGGATCCCACATGCCGCGAAGCGGCTGGGCCCGTGAGCCATGGCCGCTGAGCCTGCGCGTCCGGAGCCTGTGCTCCGCAACGGGAGAGGCCACAACAGTGAGAGGCCCGCGTATCAAAAAAAAAAAAAAAAAAAAAAAAAAAGATTAACTCTAATTTCTCAAAGAAATATACAGTCTGTGTTCAAATTTTCTCTATTGTCTCACAAATGTCTATTTACAGTTCATTCAAATCTGGAGCCAAATCAATCTCTCTCTTCAATCTCCCTCTCTCGCGCCAATCTCGCTCTCTCTGTATTAATCTCTTTCAATCTCTTGAAACTCAAAGATCAGAGAAGCCAGGTGCTTTGTACTGCAGTTTCCCACTTTCTGGATATTGCTGATTATATTCCTGTAGTTTCTGTACTTGTCTTTTCCTATAAATTGGTAGTTAGATTTAGAAGCTTGATCAGATTCAGTTCAAGTTTTCATCAACAGAGCAATCTAAGTTTACGTCTTACCATTGCTTAGATCGGCAAATTTGACCTGTTTCTATTAGTCAAACAATAATCCACTGTGATGTGACACATATCTAAGTACCATTGATTGTTCTAGTTTATGCCGTTGTAAGATAAACTTCAGTTTCTAAAAAAGCCACAGCGTTCTTTCAATCATAGGTTCCACACTCAGACAGGGCAGGGCTTCAAGCTTCCCGCTTGTGCACGTCCGATGTTCCTTTCCCCCTGCCCTGGGGTGGGGGCACCTGGCCTCTGCACGAGCATCTCCAGGGATGGGGGCTTGTCCACCCAGCCCATCCCCAGACCACGTAGGAAGCTCCCTGACAAGGTCACAGCTTCTCCTCCAGGGCAGTGCATTTCCTTCCAAGGTTTTTGGCTTTTAAACGGGGTTTCTATCGCGCTACCCTGCTCTGTGTGAATAATGTAAATATCACTTACTTTCTCAAATAACACACTTTCCAGACTCTGGCCCGCTGACTGAGGGAGCTCTGCTTGCTCTTGTGAACCCTCTTACAGTTCAGCCCCTGCATTCAACACTCTACCTCCTCCTAGGCCTGCTTGTGGCCAACACCTTTGTTCATAGTTTATTCTAGGGACAACAGTAAGGATGCCTTGCTATTAGTCTCGTCGTCACCTCTGCCTTTATTGCTCCTGCTGGGACTGGTTTTGGGAGAGGGACTCAGGGAACCTACCAGCCAAGTGTCTGTTCCAGCTCAGCTCAGCCCCAGCTGGCTCCTCTGGGCACCGGGGCAGAGGGTCTGTGTGACGGGCGCCTCTTCTGGGAGGCCCAGGTTGTCAGGTTCCCTTCTAGAAACTTCGCAGTCAAGCTATTCGCAGTGATGACCCCTCGTGCTCCAGCTGCCCTGCCTGCCGGGCTCAGATCCCTGATGGCCTTAAAAGGAGAGTCGGAGGGTGGGCTGCACAGGCGCAGCTTCTCTCTGAAAGCTCCGAGGGAACAGTCTGTGGGAGCGAGTGGCTGCCTCGCAGAGCTTGGCCTCAAGATAGCCTGGTCGTCCTGAGCTTCCCGTAACTGCCGGCCATGAATCAATCATCCACAATCTGTGTGAAGCCTCTGTAAACCTATTTGTATTTTATGTTTGTGCCAATCTGAAGAATTGAATCCAAACGATTATTCCTGAGCATATTCTCTCCTATTTTCCTTAAACTAAAGCTATCCTTAAGTTTCAAGGGTGTCGTCTTGCCTCTGTGACCTGGAAGCGGGTGACGTGTGACATGGCACATCCACCAGTGAATGTGCCGTGGGTCCAGCTGCGTCTATGATACCAATTCATTGGCACTGTCACCTTCAGATGGAATATACTGTTGCCCAAGTGACATCAGTTTCTGGGCGGAAACTAAGTGCCTTGCCTTTTGGAGTAGATTCCATCTCAAGGAATTGTTCAGAAAAGGAGACACTTATTTATCTCAGCTTCCCCCATGACTCCATTCCAAACTCAGCTTCTATAGGGACAGTATTCCTTGCAAATATGGCAGATGGTCAGGGCAAGATCACAGCTCTTCTCCTTCCTTTACAGCTGTGACAAATGTATGTGCCAGGAGGTTGAATTAAGGAAAGTTACACATAGGAAGCAAACTTAACGTGGATTTCCACCCGGAAGGAGTCGGGGCTGGGCTCACTCAGCAGCCGAGACAGACTTGGCTTCCAAGAGGAAGCCAGGCTGTGCCACGAGCCCCTGGGTGTTTACAGGATGCCAGCTTAGAGGGGGCGCCCAGGGACAGTATTTTGAAAAATCTAACATGAATTGGACATCAATGTGAAAGGAGGCCCAAGAAGAGGCCCCGCGTTTGCAGGGTGGCTGTGCAGCGGCGCAGTGGATGGCTCTGGGCTCGGGTCTGCACTGCACTCTGCCCCCTCCCCACCGGCACCGGAGCGGCCCTGCAGACCAATGTGGCGCAGCCGAGCCGCACCAGCGCCCTCAGGTCCTGGCCTGTCTTCCCTCGGCCCCTTTCCAGCGACGACAAGCTGCTCGCTGTGGCCAAAGACACTTGCAGAGTCGGTGGCTGTTGGCCCCGGGGCCCAATTCCCTTACTTCCCAGCCATGCGGCCTCAGACACCTTCACCTGTGAAACGTGTGCAGCGTTAGGAGGAGCGAATGACGTGACGCGTGTGAGTGCTCCGCCCTCACCCCGACACGCAGCAAGTCCTCAGTGAGTTGCAGTTATTTTCTTGAGGCCTCAGGCAGTTCCCGTTCCCTGCAGGGCCCACAACCGAACCCCCTTCTATCCGCCTGGAAAATTTTTTTTTTCTTTTTTTTCTTTTCGGCTGTGTCGGGTCTTCGTTGCTGCGCACAGGCTTTCTCTAGTTGTGGCGAGCGGGGTCTGCTCTCCGTTACAGTGTGCGGGCTTCTCGTTGTGGTGGCTTCTCTTGCTGTGGAGCATGGGCTGTAGTTGCACGGGCTTCAGTAGTTGTGGCTCGCGGGCTGTAGGAGTGTGGGCTCAGTAGTTGTAGCTCATGGGCTCAGTAATTGTGGCTCGTGGGTTCAGTAGTTGTGGCTCGCAGGCTCAGTAGTTGTGGCTCACGGGCTCAGTAATTGTGGCTCGTGGGTTCAGTAGTTGTGGCTCGCGGGCTCAGTAGTTGTGGCTCACGGGCTCTAGAGCGCAGGCTCAATAGTTGTGGCATGCGGGGTCAGTAGTTGTGGCTTGCGGGCTCTAGAGCGCAGGCTCAGGAGTTGTGGCGCACGGGCTTAGTTGGTCTGCGGCATGTGGGATCTTCCCAGACCAGGGCTCGAACCCGTGTCCCCTGCATTGGCAGGCGGATTCTTAAACCACTGAGCCACCAGGGAAGCCCTCCTTGGAAACTCTTATTTGTCCTTCTTATCCTCCAAGTCCCGGCTCAGGGGTGCCTCTGGGAAGCTGCCCCTGACCCACCTCTGCCTCCTCTTCCTTCCCTGCCTCGTCCCCGCTCCCCTCTCCTCCTGCACAGACGTCCTGCGGAGGGTCGCTCCTCACTGCATGGTGACTTCTGGCTGTTCCCCTAGAGGGCTCGACATCCATGTCTACCATTACTGATGAATAAATATTTGTTAAAATAATTAATTAAACAAACTCAGGGCTTTATTCAATAAAACTTTGGCTGGAAGCTATAAATATCTTTGATTCTTGAAGAATGCATTGTTACTAAATGCAATTTTGTAAGAAAAACCTTCCCGACACAGGGTGGGTCAACGGAGGCGGGGTGGAAAAGATAAAAAGAATTCTTGGTGGTAGGAAGTTTGAGGAACCGCTGTGCTAGCTTCTCCTCCCATCCCGGCGGGAGCTTGATCTCCAAATTAAGCATTTGTTTCTGAGCTTAGGAGGCAGCAGCTGCCACTGAAGGTAGGATACGGTGCTTTGCAGCTGTGACCAGTGCCTTTCCTGGGTCACTTCCCCTTCTGCCTGGCGTGCGCCCCTGTTGGCCTTCTGTGGGCTGGCCTCCAGTCCCTGGCCGCCCCCTAAGGTCCCCTGGGGTTAGTTTGATGCAAACAGTTGGATGGGACCAGCTCCTCTCACCTCCTGCCATTTTGCAGTTAAAACTCCATGCATGCAAAATTTTGTAAATGACCCAGCATGATATGGTGACTGTATTTTCAGACCCCAAAACTGAGTTTGTTAGCCAAAGGTTGATTTCAGACTTGTGACCTCTTTTATATGAGAAGTCTTATAAAGTTACAAATATTAAATCATATTTTATGATGTATTCTTTTTTAAAATAAAGTTATTTATTTATTTATTTTTGGCTGCATTGGGTCTTCGTTGCTGCGCGCAGGCTCTCTCTAGTTGCGGCGAGCAGGGGCTACTCTTTGTTGTGGTGCACGGGCTCCTCATTGTGGTGGCTTCTCTCGTTGCGGAGCACGGGCTCTAGGCACGCGGGCTTCAGTAGTTGTGGCACGCAGGCTCAGTAGTTGTGGCTTGCGGGCTCTAGAGCACCGGCTCAGGAGTTGTGGCGCACGGGCTTAGTTGCTCCGCAGCATGTGGGATCTTCCCGGACCAGGACTCGAACCTGTGTCCCCTGCATTGGCAAGCAGATTCCTAACCACTGCGCCACCAGGGAAGGGAAGCCCCTGATGTATTATACTCTCCTCCCAAATCTATACTCCTATCTGCACCTTTCTCTCTTTATTCCATCCAGATACAACTGGAGAAGGTCTTTCCTCCTAACACAGATCAGTTATTTCACAGGAATTTCTGATCCCATCCCCTCTCATTGTCTAGGTCTTCTTTCCTCCTCCTACGCCCTCCTGTGCTGTGAATTACTGATCTTTCTTTAGGACCTGTTCGTCCTCACAGGTAAACTGATGTGCTTAGGGTCTCCCACATAAAGAAACAAGAGAACCTCTCCGGCCTCCTAACCCCCCTCCAGCTACTGTTCCATTACTCTGACTCTCTTTAGAGTCAAATTCCTCAAAACACTTTCCGTGAACACTGCTTTGCGAGCCTTCCCTCCACGTGCCCTCCTGCACTCTGACACATCGAAGGGCTCTTGTCAAGACACCACGGATGTACTCAGGCCAAATCTAAGAAAGAATTCTCTTGCTTGGACTCCCTTCTGTCTGTCTCGGCTTTGTGACAGTGCATTCTCTGGAGCTTTCTCCTTTCTTATCCAAGTTCTGGCTGTGGGTGTTTCTTAGGGCTCTGGAGGCCACTCTTGAAGGAACATGGACACGCTTGGCTTTTGTTGTTTAAACTTTTGTTAGTATATTATGCTACATAACTATACCTTCTCATTAAAAACCCACAATTACATACAGAGTCAAAAACCCACTAACCACTCCCACCAGCCCTATTCTCTCGTCCACAGAACTAACCGCTCCCCGGGCCTGGGGCTCTGGAGCCTCGCCAGCCACTTCGGGCCTCCAGGCCACCGGCCACCTTGCCTTCTCCCCTCCCCAGACAGACGTCTTCACACCGTTAGGAAGGGCGTCCCTTGGCTCTTCAGGTGCCAGCCGTCCTCTCTCTCATCTACCCTGTCTGAGTACTTATTCTTTGGAAGAGCAAACTGATTATTTTGTTCCTAGTAATTAGCATAATCTGCAACTATTTGTTCACTTGTCCTGAGTTTACTCAGTCTCTCCCGTGAGAATAAAGCCTCTGGGAGCCGCAGCTCCGTGTCTCTCTGTGTTTCAGTCCCAGTGCTTGGAGCAAACAGGGCACACGAAGACGCACAGTACACGGATGGCAACTTCAGCGCAGCCTGTGTTTGGCGCCCACCTCACATGTACACACCCTGAGACTACACGTATGTGTACATACGTGTATACAGTCAATCCTCATTAGCCATGGATTTCATACTTGTGAATTTGGCTACTTGCTAAAAATTTCCAAGGCAGGAGAAGGTCGGAGATGCGCAGCCTCCCAGAAGGAAAGGCCAGTGAGCAACACGACACAGCACGACAAACACCACACAACAGTCGTCGGCACGCGAGACGTCGGAGCACGGGAGCCCTCCTCCCAGATGTTAGCTGTGCTCTACTTCCCAGCGTCGAGACGTCTCCCCGAAGCTGGTCCCAAATGAAGAAAGCTTCATTTCTTTTAGCCTCAGCAGGCCGTGTGTCCAGAGCTGTTTGTTGTCTTTCGTATTCTTTAATAGACTTACTTCGTTTAAAGGGGAAAAATTTGCCTGAGAACCTGGCTACTAGAGATCTGATCCAGTGCCCCGTTTCTCTGGAATCCAGATGTGCACAGATGTGGTAATGACAGCGAGGGAAGGCACAGAAAGGCTTGAGGATAAGAGGGGGTTACTGCTCTCTCCCCTTCTGGGGGTCCCCAGGGGCCGTGGGGAGTGGTGCTGAAACCCGGGAAGCTCTGTCCCCCAGACGCTTCTGGAAGCTGACACATTCCCACCCTGTGGTATGTAGGTCAAAGGGCTGTTTCCAGATATTCTCTTTTCTGCTGAGCTTTCTGCCCAGAGCATCTGCCGGTTGCCCAGCCCCTGCGCCCCACTCTGGGAGGAGCCTCACTCTTTCCCTGCTCTGTTGTAAACAGTAGGTGCTCAGAGATCCTGGGCCCGAAAGGCAGGGCAGAAGGCCACATGTAAGCTGGCGGGGAAGCAGGGCTCCTGAGAGCGGGCAGGAACCTGGCACTGCCCGCCCAGCCTGTGGGGCGCCCTGCGTGGGTGGCTCGCTCAGAAGATGGGGTTCCCTCGTCTCTTTCTGGAGCACCACGCCCTCCCCACCTCCGCCGTCGTTTCCTGCTGTGGCCCCTTGCGCAGTGTCTGTTGGTTATAATCTTGCCCCTATCGGCTGCGGCCAGGAGGGCAAAGCTTCACACGGCTTGCTCGCTTGGACGGGTGCCTGGCACTCGGGACACAGCACGTGGTTTGGTGAACGCGTGGATCCATCCCCTGCTTGACTGGTGAGCGTCTGTACTGCACAGCCTGCGACACGGGACAGACCACTTCAGCCCTCCGACCCTCCGCTCCTTCGAGAACACGGGTTTTGAGGGGACTCTGTGATTCTATGTCATGAACATGAAGCCACACTGGGAGCCAGCAGACACAAGCTGAGGAGTCACCCTGGACAGAAGAGCGTAGGCAGGAGGGCTGCCAGAACCGTCAGAAAGCGCCCCGTGGGGTAGAGGTAGGAGGGCGGCAACCGAGGGGACAAAGGAAAACTGCTGCCCAGGGAACAGTCCTCAGACTCCGCCCTCACCGGCCCCTCTCAGCCTGGAGGCTCGGCTCTGACCAGGGGGGCCGCGTCTTCTGTAACAGAACTCAGGCCATTTAATCCTGCAGGAGCCCTGCTTTGTCACACAGATGAGGAGCCTGGGACTCAGAGAGGTTCAATCCTTCCCCACCTTCACGGTAGCTGGAGAGGAGAAGAGATCGCATCTGACCCCAAAGCCCAAAGTGTTACAGATCTCTTAGCTTCCGACAGCTCCCTGAAAACCGCGAAGGACAGCGGTTGTTAGGAGTTCAGGCTCTGGAGTGAGAACGCAGGGTGAGACTCCTGGTGCTGCCCTGTCTGTGCCTCAGTTTCCACATCTGTAAAACGATGGGGATGATGGTAGTGTCTGAGCCACAGGGTTAAGTGACTTAAACTGAAAACACACCTGGCAAGTAATACGCGGCCAATAAGCATTAGCTATTACTATGGTTATTATTCGTAAAGAATTACTACAATGAGGAGAAAACCTGCTTTTCCAGGTTTATCTCCTGTTGCTTTTGAATCCCCTCCGACTCTGCTCTAGATGAGAAATCCGTGAGGAGAGAGTACTCAGATGGTCAATGCTGGTGGCCCAGACCTGTCTGAGGTCCCCACTTACCAGCCTTCTGGGCAGAGGAGAGGGAGAGCCATCATCTAGGTGACATCTGCCTGACTGCTTTCAATGGCGCCTCATTTCTTTCCGGTTTGGGGATTAGCTCGTCAAGCTAGTTCGTCGTGCGGCCACTTTGAAGGAGACGCGATCCTGGGAGAGCCAAGGACTGGGCAAGACGAGGAGGGTGGAGGCTCAGCGGGTCAGTGTGCGGCCGGGCCCCTCGAGGGCCTGGCTGAAGAGAAGACAAAGCCCCAGACGCGCAGGGGCCGTTGTGGCCGCGGCTCAGGCCGACCCTCCCCCTGGGCTGCAGGGGCTCACGTGGGTGCCAAGGGGGGATGCAGCCTTCGGACCAGGAGGGGTCAGGAGAGGGGAGGAAGACGGCCGGCCCGGGACACGCAGCCCCTCTTAGGGGGCCCCTTGCCGCCTGGCCCCTGCGCCGACTCCGCTTCTCGTGACCTGTCCTCTGTGTGTCTTCTGGCTCTGGCTTCAGCTGCCAGCTGCCTGTCTGTCTCAAGTTCCAACTCCTGCAGAGAAGCCGGCCGTCCCCTCCGTTTCCCGTCAGCCCCCTGGGCCTTCTGCCTCTCGGGCCAAGGGCAGGTTCAAACGCTACCCTGAACCAGGAGTGGCTCAAGAAGGGCACTGCAGGGGCTCCTATGTGCGTCTTCTGGACGTCCAGGGCTTAGCGTCGAGGCCAGGTAGCCGGGGCATGACTGCTGGGTGGGGGGGGAAGCAGAGACAGAGACAGACACAGACAGAGAGAGACAAGGAGACAGGGGCAGAGACGCACACAGAGAGGAAGCAGAGGCGTCCGGCACCTGCTGGAGGCGAGCACAGCCTCCTCTGGCTCCGCCACACCTCCTGGAAAGGACGCCCCCATTTTACGGACGAGGAAATTGAGGCTCAAGGAGATTCAGGGGCACCTGGGTTTTGCTCAGCTTGTCTGACCCCAACCCTCTGAGCCTCCTTACTCCCGGGGAAGCTACGGAGGAAACTTAAAAGGAAGAGATGGAGAAAGCAAAATTACTGTGTTAGCATTGGGCCTGAGGGCAGTTTGCCAAAGGTGGAGGGGGTCTCAGCCACCGGCAGAGACTGTCAGGCGACGGCGTCTCAACGGTCGTGCTCATGTGTGTTGCACACGAAGCCGTCTCACCTCTCGCTGTATTCGCAAAGCCACGCCGGGTGCCGCAACCAGCTATCGCTACGACAGCACCGTGCCCCAAGCTGTCACCCCAGCGCTCAGTGGCAGGGGGCGAGAAGCCCCCTTTCTCTCTCAGGGTGTGCGGGCCGCTGGGCTGTGGGCGGAAGGCCTGGCAGGTCCCCTCCTGGGAGAGGGGGAGCTCTCCGGGCCTGGCCCAGGGGTGGCACGCCCTCACTACCCTCTCGTGAAGGGAGCGGGGCTGGAGGTGAGGACTCACCGAGCAATAATAACTCAGTCGACCGGCTTGTTTTATAGCTAAGGAAGAACAAGGCCCAAGGGCTTGACTTGTTCATCAGTAGCATTCTTCACCTCCAGAAGGAGGGCAAGCGTAGGCCCCACTGGGGGCAAATACAGGATCTGGGGGTCGGAGAGTAGCTGCAGATACCCGCATCTATCTGAGCCGCTTCAAGCGGAGGAGGGCATAGCACTGGGGACAGGCACTTCCGGAATCTGGAGCCGAGGGGCGGGCTCTAGGTTGCACTTCCAGAAACAAGGCCTGCCCCACCCTCTCAGGACTAGCCCCGTGAGAGGGCTGGCGCTCCTGCTTCCAGGATTAGAATCCGGACGGTGAGATGCCCTGCAGGCACGCAGACCTCAGGAGAGGGTGCTGGTGGCTCTGTGGGCTCCCAGCCCCCACCTGCCTTGCTCTTTAAACAATAAAGAGCCATCCGTGGGGACTTAGGGCTTCTCTGCTAAGCGACACCAGCAGAGTCTGCACAAGGGGACTAGAACAGAGCTGCTCTTTTCCCAACCGCAAGCCTGACCCCGGACGCTCTGTGGCCGCTGTGCCTGCGTGAAGGTCCTTGGGCCTGGGCAGCCTCCTGTGCACGTGTGCGCCTGCGTGTGCGCGTGCCCGCCTACTTGAGTACACGCCTGGGTTTGGATTCGGGTTTGGAACCCCGGACCCACCACTTGTTAGCTGTATAATCTGGGGCAAAGGCACAGCTTCTCAGACCGCGGCTGCTCACCCGGGAAGAGGGCTACCAGCACCAGGCTGACTGCCCTGCCCGGGAGCCGGAGGGCGCTGCTGGGGTCTCCGAAAGGGCCCTGACAAGGTGCCCTCCTCCGCATCTGGGTCTCAAGCAAAATGACGCCCCCCGGCCCCGGGTCATGGTGCAGCTCCAGCCGGACCAGCGACTCCCTTCCGCGAGGAGACAGACCGCGTCCGCTGCAGACACCGCGACTGTGCTTTACAGTGGCGCTCGGGGCCTCACCCATAAACAGTCACTGCCCAGAGCCACCGCGGACAGCGAAGGACATCATAAAGTCAAATGCCAGATGAACGCGGCTGGTTTAGGGCTCACTGGCTTCCCTAGCGGGACTCGGGAGCATCTTTCCCGGGAAGAGAAGTGATGGCGGCGCCACGCCAGGCAGGAGTGCAGGCGGCCTGCCTGTCTCCAGACCACCTCCCTCCTCCACGCCCCACGGCTCGGCTCGCCGTGGCCCAGCGCCACCTTCACAACCGCAGCCCTGGGGACAAGCCCCGCCAGGTGGCCCCGGCAGCGGGGGGTCTCGCTCATCCTTGCTTCGGACGCGCCACTGACCTTGCTGCGGATCCCAGCTGAAGCCTGGGGCCGGGCGGTGGGCGGTGAGCCTGCGATTCCTGACCTTCCTTTCTGGCTGTCTGGAGTCTCCCGGAAGCCCCGCCTTGTCTGGTCACCACAGCAGCCTCCCCTGGACCTTTCTCGGTGCGACCAGGGACCAGGGGAAACAGTCCCCTTCCCTCTCCGCTGTCCCAGGCAACCGGTCACCGACCCGCAGCACGGCTGCAGCCTGGGCAGCGTCTGGCTGGTGGGGGAGGCTTGGGAGGGACTGACACACCTCGGAACTGCCCAGATCGTTCTGTCACCGGGGGTCACGGCGTGTATTTGGGCACGGTCACTTGAGCAAAGAAAAACAAAACAAGACAAAATCAATGAGCTAAAACAATGAAAAGGTAAAAGGAAAACCACCAAAGTTAATTATCTACTTTTCCTTCTCTTAGGTTGTCAAATAAAGCTCATTTCCCTACCATACAAAACCATGAAAAAGACTTCCCTGAATTAGGAGCATCGTGGCAAAACCCACTTTTAATATGTGAAGTGCCGCCCTGACTCAGTCGTCGCGGCGAGTGCGTCGTCACCATAACCAACGCGCGCGTCACGTTGAGGCTGTTCAGGGGCTTTTACGGAACTTTCCGTTGGCTTCCGTGGTAACGTCTGCAGTACCGGTTGTTGAAAGTATCGTTCAGCTTCTTAAAATGAGCAAGCTGAGAGGATTCATGACTTGTCAGGGCCTCTTTAAGGAGCTTCAGCACATCTGAGAGACCAGGAGTTCTTAGTGACAGGGCTGCGGCTGGGGGAGGGCACGGCTGGGCGCAGCGGAGGGAGGTGAGCTCCTGGCCGAGGGCCCGGTGGCAGCCGCTGCGCTCGCCGGGTCTCCGCCCCTGCCTGTCACCCTGCGGGAGGCACCCGTCCCCGCTCGGAAGAGGACCAGAGAGGCCAAGGAGTTCGTCCAAGGTCACACAGCCAGTACCTGCTCACGCCCAGCCCCTGTGCTTCCCCCCAGCTCCCCGGCCCCGCCCCCTGCCCGCCCTGCGCCGGGAAGGGCCCGAGTGTGAGTGGGGCCGTGAGCCCAGGAAGCTGGTAGAACTTGGGGCCGAGGGCCTTAGGGGTCATTCGGCCCCTCATCTTAGCCCTTTTCTCCTGGCTGCTGGGCTGGGAAGCGGGTCCCTGGACCCCTGTCCACATCTTGGCCTGGCCTGCCGGCCGGCACTAGCATCCAATCAGGCAGCTCCGGGCAGCGCCCCCCGGACAGCGGCGGACTCAGCGCCACGGGCTCTGCTTCTCCGCGTCTGCTCTGCGGTTCTCCTGCCCGGGAGGGAAGGCCAGAGGACGCGCCTGGAGACTCAAAGTCTCTATGCGTAACAAAGTTCTCCCCAGAAGAAGGAAGGGGGAATCGGATAGCTCTGGGAACCGGTAACAGGATAGGGAGTTTTTAACCTGTACACACCACCTGTTGGAATCTGGCCGGCCGGCCTGACAGCTGCCTGGTGAGGGGTGGTCTCATCTGGGTGGAGGGGCAGCTGTGCCCGGTCACCACCTACCCTTAGCCAGGACCTCTGCTGACAGAAGCAGTTGAGGACCGGGGTCTAGGGCGGCCACCCTTAACGCTCGTTCATCCTGTTCCTTCGTCACAGGAACAGTCAGCACCTAGGCGAGCAAAGCTCTGCTTCCTCGGGGCAGATGTGAGTGAGTACAGCCTGGGTTTGGGGCTCACCCGGGGCCCGTCCAGAGGGCGTCCCGTCCCCGGGGATGCAGGCAGGGGTGCCCCGAGTTTGGTGTGTGTTTAGGGAACGGCTCAGACAGACAGCTGTGCCATCACTGTTCCATCCACTGCTAAAGGGGGGCTTACTGAGAACTCTGTCGACTTGACTTTCAAACCACTAAGACCATCTCTGGTGAGCCAAGATCAGGGGTAAATTGTGTAGCCACGAGTCAGGCTTTAGAAAAACCGGCAGAAACCAACAGTCTTGTGTAGGTATTTGTTAGGTTGGCAAATTTTAAATAGAAAATTGTCTATTCTAGGAGGGATTTCTGTTGACAACTATCTCACTAGTTTATGGTGTACAGCAGCTTCGTGTAGACAAAAATTAAGTTCTTCCTGAAATAGTGTTTTCGTAGGATTTGGGCCACAGGGCTCAGGTACAGTCGCCTGCAGTTTGCTTGTTCTGGGAAAACTTCTTGGACAGCTGAAGTCTCCACGCACGTCCGAGCCACGGGGGCAAAACGCAGATGCTCAGACAATAGTGCTAAACAGTAACTGAAATGAACAGAAACAACGAACATACATCATTTGAAGAGTTTCGGGTAAATTATTGTTCCGTGACAGAGGCTAACCCTCAGGAAGCTTGTATCAAGCATCAAATCGTGTATCCAGCAAACATTCCTTGAGCATCGAGGGTGTGCCAGCTACCCTAAGAGAGCAGCCCCCCTGCGGGGACAAGCGCCCCAGCCCCGTGCTCCGGGCACCATTTTCGAGTCGTTTTTGAGTGAATGTGTCCATGCCACCAGGGCTACGGTGACACGCTCACGTGGCCAGTCCTTGGTTTCCCAGCTGAATGGGAGGAGTTCAGGGAAATCGGGTGTGTTAACGAGCTCAGGTGTATCCGCTCCAGCTACTAGGTTATGTTTTTATGCCTCCGTTTGGCCGAGGCGTCCACCGCCGTCCCTCCCAATGTGTCCTGACCTCGCTCTTTATCCTTCAAGTTCTGGCTCCTTCTGGCAAAGTCACATCGGGCAGCCCTCTGGACTCCAACACAGCTTGCGACTCTGTGCCTGGCTGGCGAGGGACACGGTTTGTGGAAAGCAGGATTAGAGGCCTCAAGCCAAGGCCCTGTGAAGAGGGTCCGCTGCAATGCAGACCCCACAAACCACCTTCTGTGGTGGAGCAAGGTCACCCTTTCATCTTGTTGTCCCTGAGGGGCTGCCGCAGGGCACCTTTTGAAAGTTCAAACTCATGCACCTTTGCAGGCGATGCCTCACTCGGGGCCAGCCCCAGGCAGGTGTGAATTGGCATCTGGGGGCCGCCGTGGGAGGGAGCCGGAGCCGGAGACACGCCTGGCTCCTTTGATCTCAGACACTCTTCAGGGTCATTTGTGCGCCGAGATGGAGCGGCCTCACTTCTCAGCCTGGTGTTGATGGCTTAGTTCCCAGAGGCGTGCCGGGCAGGCAGCGGCCCTGGAAGCTGAGAGCTGCGGGCCCTGGTGTCAGCTCTCACAGGGAGGGGAGGGGGAAAGCCAAAGCTTCCATTTGACTCTTTTATATTCACGGTTGCTTTATGCTTTTAACCTTTCACGGGCTCCAGTGAACAGACTTTAGGGGCTTGTGAGGGAAGGAACCTCAAAAGCTCATTTGATCCAGCCCTCTGCCTCAGGTGGGACCACACCCGGAAGCCCCAGGGTGGTGGGGGGGGACACAGATGGCAGCCGCCCACCCGCTGGAGGGGCAGCCCTGCTTGGCCTCCAGCCCCTGCCGGAGGGGGTGGGCTGGGTGGGGGCTCCAGGCTCCTGCTGGCCCCTCTGTGTGCAGACCTGGGCCGGTGACAAACAAGCCCAGACTAGCTGGGCCCTGGTGACAGCTTTGGGCCTGTAAGCAAAACCATCGGACAACATCTGCTTGCCTCTCACAGGTTTAAAAATAAATTATGCGCTGCGGGAAAGGTCCCCTTTCCCTCCTGCTCTGCACCCTTGTCCCCAGAGCCCGTGTCAAGTGCTCTCTGATACCACTGCCTGCCCTCGTCGCCCCTCTGTGACCACGTTTCCCGCAAGGGCAACCCCCCAGCAGATTCTTTCTTTTTTTAAAAAAGAAGTTTTAGCTGTAGAACAATATAATTTGACATCTGTACACACTACAGCGTGATCACCACAAGTGTGGTTTCCATCTCACACAATATAGCTGAGTATCTATGAGCTTGTTTTTGTTTTGTTTGTTTCTCAGATTCCACAGATGAGTAAAATTGCACTATCCGTCTTTCTCCATCTGACTTATTTCACTTGGCATAATACTTGCAAGGTCCATCCATGTCGCAAATGGCAGGATTTCATTCTTTTTTATGGCTGAGTAATATTCCATTGTATATACGTACCACACCTTCTTTATCCGTTCGTCTTGTCGATGGACACTTGGGTTGCTTCCACGTCTTGGCTGTAAAGACACTTATAAATAGTGCTGCGATGAACATTGGGGTGCATATAAATTTTTGAATTACTTTTTGTTTTCTTCAGATAAATGCCCAGAACCAGAATTGCTAGATTGTATGGTAGCTCTACTCTTAGTTTTTCGAGGAACTTTCATTCTGTTGTCCACAGTGGCTGCACTGATTTATTGTACATCTCTGCCAACAACACACGAGGGTTCCTCTTCCTCCAACATCTGTTATTTCTTGCCTTCTTGATGGCTCCCAGCCTGATTCTTAGCTTGCTTCCACTTCTGTAACAACGTGGGGTGCAGGGGAAGTATTGTTTGACTGACACCTGTCCCAGCCCCCTTTTCCCTGCACCTTTCTCCCAGTTCGGCTGGGAAGCGGGGGGGATGCCAATGTCTGCTCCCCTCCAGGCCACGCTGATTCACCAAGGCTGTCTCTCCCTGGGAGCCGAGTTTCTCCTCCAACCAGAGAGGACCCGTGTGCACCAGTGCTGAGGTGCCACCCCCATCAGCAGCCAGGGAAAGCCACTATGAGCCTAAGTAACATTTTGCGAAGCTGGTCACCTCTTCCCAGGCCGTTCCTTTTCAGCCCTCCTCTTACAATGCCCTGGCCGATAGCGTTGGGGGCCGCCTCTGCCCACGGGCCAGGTGCCCCGCTCCCTTCGCCAGGCCCTTGCGCGATCGACCCCAACACTGCCGCCGGTCCAGGCAGTGGGGGCCTCGGGTTAGCGGTACACAGAGAGAAGTTTCCGCTACCGGTGGTGACCCTCGCGCTCAGTGCCGCCTGCGGTGGTGGCGTGGGCCCTGAGCTTCATCCATTGCTGGCCTTGGAGGGCACCTGTCTCTTCACCTCCCCCCCCGCGCCCGGCCCAACTCTGCACAACACCAGAGCTTGACGCTTAGGAGGTGCTCAACGCTAATTCAAAAAGATACATGCACCCCAGTGTTCAGTGCAGCACTGTTTACAACAGCAAACACATGGAAGCAGCCTAAGTGTCCATCGACAGATGAATGGGTAAAGATGTGGTACATGTATGCAATGGAATACTACTCAGCCACTACAAAGGAACGAAATTTTGCCATTGGCAGCAACATGGATGGACTTCTTAGAGATTATTATGCTAAGTGAAAGAAGTCAGACAGAGTAAGGCAAAGACTATATTACTTATATGTGGAATATAAAAAATACAGCAAACTAGTGAATAAAACATGAAAGAAACAGACTCACAGATATAGAGAACAAACTAGCGGTTACCAGTGGGGAAAGGGAAGGGGGGAGGGGCAATCTAGGGGCAGGAGGTTAAGAGAAACTGTTATATATAAAATAAGCTACAGGGTTCATTGTACAGCACAGGGAATATAGCCAATATCTTATAATAACTATAATTGGAGTATAACCTTTAAAAATTGTGAATCACTATATTGTATACCTGAAACTTATAATATTGTACATCAGCTACACTTCAATTAAAAGAAAAGTCTGCTAGTATTGTTAAACCTGTGAGTATTTTCTGTTTATGTTACTTATTTGACACATAAAACACAGGTCAGGAATATCAGTACTTGTCTGCATTACACAAGCTGTGTGGTGGTGAAAGCTTGGGGACGCCTGACAGGGGCCAGACGTGGAGCTTGTGGAAAAAAGCAGCTGAGGGTCTGAAGAGGGCTCCACGGCATCGGATCTCTATTTTATTTGGATTTGTATTTTATTAGGAGCATCTCACAAGCAGAGAGGGGATGCTGAATTTCATCCAATGTTTGTCAGCATCTTTAAAGACAATATTTTTATCTTTTGCTCTACTAAATGGTGGTTTATATCAAAAGACCTAGTATCGACCCGTTCCTACTTCACTGGAAAACAAACACTTTGCCTGGAGAGGCCGCGCTGCCCACCCTCTGACACGAGGTGGGGGGCCCTGACTCTGCCCCCGCAGGGGATGCGCTGTGTGTGGGCACGCACGAGCGCGCGTCTCGGGCCGGGGTGCGGGGGTCCTGCAGGGCCGTGACAAGTGTAGGGGTGGTTGGTGTCTCCCCACGTCCCCACCCATGGTGGCACCGTTTGTGGCTTCTCGCAGATTTGCTAGTGACACTGGCACACAGGTCATTTAAAGTTCCTTATGTTTGTGGGAGGTAGTTTCTTTGCTCATTTATATTTTCCTATGTCTATCTTTCAGTAAAAAGTGTGGTTAGCCTTCTGGGGTGCTGAGGCGTACGGTAACAATAGGGAACAATTGGTCGCTTTGGGACCGACACGGGGCAGGCGCTGGACAGACGTGAAACCCAGGCTGAACACGGGATGGGGAAGAGGCCACAGGCTCTGTGGCTTGGCGGCACTGCTGTGAATTTTGGATTTCTTTGATTACGCAGTGATAAAAGTTACACCAAAATGCAAGTGTTCCATCGCTCATCAAATCCTTCAACAAATATTTATGTCGTCCCTACTGTGTGCTAGGCATTTTGTATGTTATATTATGCATTGTTTTTCTTGGAAAATAATTTAGCATTTCTTAGGCCACGCCCTGGGCCTGGCTGTTGAACCCGCAGGCAGGCCCGGATGTTTGCTTTAGGTCATTTGGCCAGATCCCCAGAGACCCTCATCTCAGGGGCCTCTGATGTGCAGCCTCCTCCCATTTTGTGGTTAAAGCAGCTGGGTGGCAGCCCCTCCGTCTGACGAAGTCATGCAAACTTCATGGATTGAATTGTGCGGCAACACTGCCAGCTTCTCATCATTGCCATTTGATGGGAGGGATTTGCAGTATTTAATAGTTTTATATATTTAATAGCTATTTGTCTAAGCAGCTTAACACAATACACACTGCCAGCCACATGGGCCCCGTGTGCTGGTGTGAGCAGAGGCTTCCGTTCCCCTTGGATTTGCAAGTCCAGGCACCACCCGTGATCGCAGTCGGCCTCTGGGAACCCTCAGGAGGGGGTCAGGAGCCCGGGTCAGGAGACGCGGGGATTCCTCAGTGCTTCTATGCTAACTTGCTCATTTTTGCGAAAGCAGGAAAAAAAGAAAAATGGAAACCAGCCTCAGCAGTAGACAGCACCGATTTGGACCCGGCAAAGTGAACGCTTCTCTGGGGCCCTAAATCCCATACACAGTAGGGACTGTAAAATGTGACTTTCCCAGGTTCCGGGCATGGCAAGTCCTTGCCACTCAGCTCAGGAAACAGGAGGGGTCTGTCAGAGAGCTTCTCGGCCTGTTTCAGCCTCCAGAGAAGCCCACGACTCAGGGCCGCTCCCCCTGTCTTCCCCCGTCCTGCCGAGGGCCAGCAGCCTGGAAAGCCCACCGCTGACACGGAGACGGCGCCCAGTGCTGAGGCACCCCTTCCCACTGCGGCCCCGAGGGCGGCAGAGGCTCAGCTCTGGTGGCCCCGTGGCTCCCGGCACACGGCAGTGATGAGAGGGACGGCCCTCCTCAGCACACTGGAAATGTGGCACCGTCACCAGTCCCCGAGCCTCTAGGAAGGCGGCCCGGCGGCGGGCTGTGTCCGTGCGGTGCCCCCGCGGCCCGGGCACCGAGCGGCATCCCGAGCAGCCTACACAGGACCCTCGTGTCTCACCTGGGTTTCCAGACGACTGTGGCGCTGTGTCTCCCTCATCTCTGGACCAGGGCTCCCGGCTGCCGCTGCGTCCTGCAGGGTCTGTCTGAGAAAGCACGAGGCCCGGGCGCTGGCCACACCGCGGCGGGAGGCTGCCTCTGTCTCGCACTGCTGCCCGGTGCATGGGCGTCACCAACGTGCAGCAGCTCCACTGAGCGAGCGCCGTGTGCGGGCGCCGTCCCGGGTGCACAGCCGAGATACCCCTCATTCAGAGGACCAGGGCGTGGTCCTGGCATTGGATGTGTTTCTGGGAGCCATTCCGGCCTCGCTGATCTTGGCTGGGCTGGTGATGCTCTACAGGAGGAGACAGGACGGGACGGGCTGGGCTCCGAGACAGCAGACGGCGTGGCCTACTGTCACTTAGGCGGTCTTCAGATTGGCCAGGAACAGGGAGTGGCGGGTCGCACAGGCCTCATGGAGTGACCCCCCTACTCCCCGCCTGCTTCTGAAGAGTTCAGCTACTCGTGTGATGGTTCAAGGTCCATGTTCCATTCTTCTTGCTTCAGGCAAATAGTGCAGAAGTTCACCTCTTTCCGTCTCCGCTTTGCTACCCATGAAACTGGTCTGGCACGTCCCATTGTTGCCTTCTCCTTGGATGGGTCGACGTGCTCCCACAGCTCTGCTGGCCAGATAGGGAGACTCTGGGCTCTCAGTGGCTGGGAAAAGCTGTCACTTTCCTGCCAAGATTCTTCTATGCTAACTCCCGCTAGCTGGATGTTTTCTTTTCTTTTTCTTTCTTTCTTTTCTTTCTTCTTCTTCTTCTTTTTTTTAATAAAAGCGATACTACCATTTTGCTGTCCCTGTTATGGGACACTTTGCACACATTATGTTATTTATTTATTAATTAGGTGGATGTTTTCTTACCCACTCCTTTCCCTGTGGCTTTGTGTAAGCACGTTGCACTTACAGCTGTGCAGCCATGTTGTGACCATGAGGATATGCTCACCCAGGGCCCTGGTATCAGCGAGCGCTGAAATAGCCCTGAGCTCCCCACCTCAAGACTCCTTGTTTTGTGAGAAACACAGCCTGTTTGCTGAAGCCACTGTTATTCCAGGAGTCCGCTACTTGCAGCTGAAAGCATTCCTTTTGACGCAGGGAGGATTTGGACAGACCACTGAGTAGAAAGAGGGCTCCAGGGATGTGCTGGGGATCGGCCAGTTGCCGGCCTGCTTCTGATGACACAGAGGGTGGGCTTTTCTAGAACACTGCTCAGCCAGCCCTCGCAGGGCCAGAGTCACCAGGCAGCATCAGGGCAGCGGGCATGGAAAATCAGTGAGGCCGGGAGCCCTGGCACTCACGGCTAGTGTGGCCGGGCCCATCAGAGGCGCCACGAGTGTGTCCCGGAGGGGTCGGCCCAGGCACCTCAGCCCAGCCTTTCTGACGGTGTGGCCTGGCCTGAGCCTGCGCCAACGCCTGCTCCCTGCGGCTTTACCCCAGGCTGCATGGAGGCTCGGACACGCGGCCCCGTATGCCTGTCCAGCCGAAGCCACCTCCCTCCCTCCTGTGCCCCTGCCACCTTCCCCAGGATTTACTGTGTGTCTGCTCCACACCTGTCCCACCCACCGGCTCTCCCCACCCTCACTGAGACAAGGTTTGCTGCCCTGATTGGGGGACCCCGTTTCCCAGAGTCTGACTGAAACCTTGGCGCAGGCCTGAGCGTGGCCCGAATCCCGCCCCTGCAGTGCTGGCTGCCCCGGCCCCTCGGGCCCCTGTGCGCCCTCACTTCCGCTTCCTTCGACACCCACGTCTGCTGCTCTCAGTACGTCACGGGGTGTGCAGGCGCCCAGGGGCTGTGGCCCCTCCTGTCTCCTGAGGAGTCGGAGCCCTGGGGGCCTGTGGCTAGGTGCTGGCAAGGGGCTTTCCTGGCTCGGATGTGGCCTCCGTCGCCCCCGACAGGGAGGGGCTGTGGCCGTGGGACGGGAGCAGAGTGCTGGGCCCCCTGGAAGCCAGCAGAGCCGGGTCGCGGTGACCTGGGTGGGTGCCTTGTCTCCCAGAGCCTCAATTCCCTGATCTGTCAAGTGGGTTAGAGGCACGCAGCTCCCCGGCCAGGGACCGGGGCCATGACGGGGAGCAGGAAGCCTGGGGGACGTCGGCCCCGCGCCAGCAGGTTCAGGCTGCACCCCGCCTCAGCCCTCACCCCATCAAGTCCCCGGGGCCACACGGCTCCATTGCCTTAACTGGCTCAGTAAAGCCCGTGTTCCGAGGGACAGCTCTGCGGGTCTGGCCTGTGATCCAAGGGCAAAGGCTGATGTAATCCTGGCTTTGGGGGTTCAGACCCCGGAACTTGCTCCCCACCCGCTTCCCAGCAGCGGAAGTGTCTCTGCAGCGATTCCCACGGGGAACAGCCCAAGCCCGCCCAGGTGGCACCTGGAACTCCACGCCATTGCTGGGGTTAGGTCTGCGGCCTGGGGGACCCACAGCTGACCTTTCTCATCTGCCAGCTGCCCTGCGCTGCCACCCCGCCCCTCCTCTGGGTTATGCAGATCTGTGACTCCCTCGGAGGAGGCCCCGGGCAACCCTGGAACCGGCAGGAAGGTGTGATACCCTCTGCTGGCCGAGGTGCAGGCGTGGCTACGTCAAAGCCCAGGCAGGGAGGCCGGCGTCCTGAGCGCCCCCTGCCGGCCCCTCGCAGGTGGGAAGTCCCAGCGTGAAGCGGTGCGCGGCGGCCCGTTCCTCTGCGGCGGCCCAGGCACGCTCCCCCTGCGCCCGTGCCGTCGGTTGGAGGGGCGGGCGTGGTCGTCCAGCTCGTCCGGGAGTCTCCCCAGCTCAGAAACACTGTGATCTGTGACACTGGTGTGGTGCCAGCACAAGGGCAGGAGGACACCGTCCGCCCGAGAGAGGGGCCTGGCGTGAACATGGCGGGTCGGTCGGTGGAAGGGTTGCCTGTCCCATGTCCCCAGATAAGAGCCAGAGGTGGGCGCACTTTTCTTTATCACGTGTCACGTCTGCATGGGGGGCTGGGAGGGAGAACTTCAGAGGAGGAAGCCTGGGCTGGGAGCGCAGCGCGGGGGCAGCAGGGGGAACTCTTCTGCCCAAGTCCCCACCCCCACCCCCGCACCGAGGGCGGAGTGTGAGGCGGGGGTGGGGGTCGGGGGAGGGACGTCGCCCTCGGGCGAGTCAGCGGCTGGTCCCCGGCCGGGTGGTGTGTGGTGGGTCCCGGTACCGGCACCGGGTGGGTAAGCCTGGAGCCTGGGTGGGGCACGACCCGCCGGCCCTCTAACCAGGTCCTCGTCAGCAGGTGAGAGCCGGCAGGACAGAGATTTTAAGCTGTCTGGAGTTCCGGCCGCCGGGTCGGGCAGGAGCTCTGAGCCCCCCGGAGCAGGCTCCCATGGCTCAGGCAGAGCGCTCCGGTCGAGAAGGGGGCATATGTGGAGCACAGCGCGGCCGCGGATGTCGGGGCCTGGTCCCCAGCACCGAGAAGAAGGTGGCCCCCGGGATGGTCTGGTCTCTGCTCACAAGGGGGACCAGGCCTCCTGAACCAGGATCCCCAGGAAATTTACACCCAAGTCCAGGTTTGAGCAGCAGGACGTACCTCTTAACCGGGGCCTTCCTGCCTCCTGGGGCCCTGTGCGCCTTCCGTTGAGCCCTGGAGTTGAAGCTGAATGTCAGCCTGGTTCCCCAAGTCTGGTTCCCGGGCCGGGGCACCAGCAGCTCCTCAGAAATGTCAGAAATGCAGGTTCCTGTGCCCGCCTGGTCCTGAACTCTGGGTGGTTCTGGCCACAAAGTCTGAGATCCATTCAGTCCGCTACAGGAGCCTGAGGAACTGTGGCCTAAGGGGCTGGTTCAGCGGTTAGCGAGCACCTGACCCAACGTCTGGGTCGTCTGGGTCGCACCTAACAGCCACTCCAAGCGCAGGTGCGTGCCCCCTCTTGTTTAAAGAAAGCAGATTCCTGCGTCTGGGGGTCAGAGCCAGAGCCCCGCCCCCTCGGGGCCGAGGCAAGTCTCTGTTCCGTTCCAAATTTACAAGAAAAGTGGAGGGCCCACCCTGGTCCCCCGAGGACCCACGGATGGCAGTGCCGACACGGCCCCAGGACTCCAGGGCTGGTGGGACGCCCCGCTCGCTCGGAGGTGAGGACCGTGCCTGGCCGCACCCTCGTCTGTCTCTGCCACGCGCTGAGGCGGGTGGCGATGAGCCTGCCCCACTGCCCTCTCTGCCTGCTCCCCAGCCCAGGGTCGTACGGCTCCCTCGCAGAAGAGGGCAGGGGCGCTGCCTCCCCCAAAGTCAAGGGGACTCCTTCGGCGGGGGTGGTCGCTGTGGCCCAGAGAGCTCCAGCTCTCTGTGCTGGGGAGAGGCGAGGTGGTGGCCGGCTGAGCAGTGACCCCAGCCCTGCCTGGGAAGCTGCTAGTGGACACTCCACAAACCCCTGCTGAGTCGGGTAAGGCCACTTCTCCTGGGGGGAAGAGGAGAAAGAAAAGCTGGCTGGTCTTGCACGGGCAGCAGCTGCCGAGAGATTTAATTCACACACACACACCCTCCTACCTGTAGGTGGGGCAACACACACACACACACACACACACACACACACACACACACACACACACACACACACTGCAGCTGCCGAGAGATTTAATTCACACACACACACCCTCCTACCTGTAGGTGGGGCAACACACACACACACACACACACACACACACACACACTGCAGCTGCCGAGAGATTTAATTCACACACACACACCCTCCTACCTGTAGGTGGGGCAACACACACACACACACACACACACACACACACACACACACACACACACACACACACACACACACACACACTGTAGGTGGGGCAACACAGCACCATTCTCACCAGGAGGGCGAGGCCACCGGGACAGAGGATTTAGAGGTGCCTGTTGTCAAAGCGACCACCCGAGTATCCCATCCACATACTGTCAGGTTCTGCGGTGAAACATGGGCTTTGGACACAAACACAGCAACGGCACTGCCGCCTGGGTCCCAGGCAGATGGGGCTGCACGTCTGTGGCCCCCAGGCCCCACCTCCTCCTGCCCTGCCCCCATCCCCACTGCTGAGGAACCCACGGGGCGGGCACGGCACATCCGCTGAGAAGCAAGAACCACGGCTCAAGGGTGACTCCCACCGACATGGAGCTTTGGGCCCACGTCCCCCCGGGGGCGGAGGGGGGAGGAAAGCGGCGACTGTTCAGACCTCGCGTGCGCTGGGCACTGCCTGCCGCTCCGTACAGGATACCCAGTGTTGTCGTGCTTTCCGAGCTGAGGGAACTGAGGCTCAGAGAGGGTAAGTAACTTGCTGAAAGTCACACAGCCAGTCTCCCAACCACCTTGGCCACATGGCCCCGGCCCCTCATGCTGGCCACAGTTTCTTATGGAAATCAGGGTCGGCTTGTGCCTTGCTGGGGCCCTGGGGGAAAACAGGACTGGCTCAGAGAACCACGTGTGGGGCTGGGGAGTGGGGTCCGGCCCCCGTGAGCTGGACGTGCCGCAGGGAGTGTTTGTGATGGGAAAACCAGCCCCTCCCATCTTCTCCACCTCCTCTGCAGTCCACCCTACGTGGGGCTGAGGGGGTCTCCTGGCCCCTGGAACAAAGAGCAGCCAACAGGACCGCTGGGCGAGTGGCTGAGGCCACTTACAGTCACAGTGCAGGGTCTCTGTGTGCTCAGCAAAGACGCTTACAGAGACGCATCAGTCTCATTTAGCCCAGACATTTAAAGTACCCATCAACACAGTCACACAGCCAACACAGAACAGCTACCTCTGTGGGCAAAACTAAAACGGAGCTGGGCAATCAGACCTGGCTTTGCGGCCCGACTACATGTAGAGGCCGCAGCTGCAGCTTCTATAAAGCAGATGCTGTTCTCCCCACGAGAAACAGGCACAGAGGGAAGAAGTCAACGAGGCTCGTTTGGGAGATTGTTTTCCCACCTGTTACAGATACTCCGGAATGAAAAAGGCTCTTCGGCTGCTGTGCAAACCCTACTTTCTTCTCAGATGCGTGGGAACAGCTGGAAACTGGAGCCGGGCTCCAGGGGGAGATGTTCAGCTCGGGGAGGAGGACAGCGTCTGGACAGTGGGCAGGTGCCGCAGAGCTACAGACCCCGGACAAGGGGACAGCCTCCCGCCAGCCCGGTCGAGCCCCCGAGCTGGGCCCACCTGGTGCCAGCTTGTATCTGGGATGGGACTCACGTCCCCGGGAGAGGGGCAGGATCACAGACTTGGAGACCTCAACCTTAAACCCGGGTCCCTAGTTCCAAGGCTTTTCAATTCTGTTCAGCTGGAGTTTATTCCACAACATATATATGTCCAGCTTCCTCGTCTTTTCCGGGTGACTTCATCCCATACGATCACTGCTTTGTTCGTGTGACATGGGTTGTGTTGGGAGAAGGGGTCCGTCTTCAGGGCAGAAAGGCAAGGCTCCGGCTCTCCGTGGGGTCAAAGTCCCTCGGCTCCACTGACCTCCAGGAGCAAGGGTCCTGCTCAGACAGCTATGAATTTGAATAAGTGATCAGAAAAGGCAGTTCCAGCGTTTCTGTGCCTTTTCAATTTGTACACGTTTCTGAATTGCAGTGTTTTCTCTGCAAATTAACCCACAGGGAGAAAAGCCTCGCCCAGACACACGCTAAAATGTAGATAAGGAAACTTGAACACACCTCGTGGTTTCAGTGAACACCCAGCTGGTAGCTCCTCGGCCCCGTGGATGCGCCGCCCCAAGCCCAGGCTGCTCCGGGCCCTGGTGAAGTCTCCCACGACAGTGAGGGTACGGGCGTGAGGGGCAGGGACTCTGGAGGGCCAAGGGCCCTCAGGATGGCCTGTGACCTGCAGGGACTTGGGCCCCATGACTCGGGGCTCACAAAGCCACCGAGGGCTCTGGGGGTCACACCTGTCCCAATCCGGCCCTTCATATCGGGGTCCTAATGGGAAACAACGGGGTCCATGGGTCCGATTCTCAGGTGAGGATTTTGGTGGCTGCAACGCCGGGCTCCGAGTTCCGCTCTGCAGGGCCAGCGCTCAGCAGGCAGGTGACGTGCAACAGCATCTGCGGATGAGGGTGGACCCACGGGCAACAGGGCCACGGGCAACAGGGCCACGAACAACCGCACACGTGTCACTGCACACACGTGTGACTGTGCCTGCGGAACACATTCACGGAAAGAGTTCTGGTGGACGTGCCAAACCTTCGTCCCTTGAGGAGGGAGGGGTTTCGTACTGCCTGCTCAGCCTGACTCAAGTGGATGGAACACAGCCGCTCGGGGAGTTTTATGAGAAAAGCTGGGCATCTTTTCGTTTAAGGGCGACTTCTACTTCCTTCTCGTGAGCTGTCTGTCACGTCATTTGCCTCCTTTTCCTCAGTGACCTATTGGTCTCTTTATTATTGACTTAAATAACAAAGAAACTCCTCTCTGTTTCTGATATGAGTTACAAATATTTTTTACAGCATATCTTTATCTTCTGACTGGCTTATGGTGATGGTTTAGTTCCACGCAGAGTGTTTTTATTCTTATGTCATCTTTTCATAGCGTTATGGCTTCTCAGTTTTGTGCTATATTTAGGCCTTCCATACAACATAAAAAACCCTCCTGTGGTTTCTTTCAGTTCAAATCTGTTTCTCTTCTTTAGCATTTAGATCATGGATCTGTCTGGAATTCACTTTGATGAAGTATAGGGCCAGCTTTATAGTTTTCCAAGATGTTTGTCTACATAACACCACTACAGGAAAATCATGTTCCCCCAATGATTTAAACACTTTTATCATAAATTACATGTATTTTGGGTCTGTTTCTGGACTTCCTAATTATCCATTTGCCAGTAACATAGAGTTTAAAATATAACTTCAAAATGTGTTTTAATATCTGATAGAGCTAATTCCTCTATTCTTTTTTTCTCTTAATTTGTCCTATTTTTATTTTTTCACACAAATTTAGATTTAACCTGTCTAGTTAAAAAGTTAACATTTTAGTTGGGGTTGCACTATGTGTACAGATTAACTTTGCAGAAACTGGCATCTTTATGATACGTCCTCTAACCCAAGTGCACGCATTCCTCAGAGGTGCTGTACGGTTTTCTTGCTGTAGAACTTTCATATTTCTTCCTAACCATATTGTTATATAGTTTTATCTTTTTTTTGATGCTGTGATAAATGAAGACTTTTCTTCTATCATATCTCCTAGTGGTTCTTGTTTCCAGACAGGAAGCCTGTTGATTACTTTGCCAAATTCTTTTTTTTTTTTTTTTTTTTTTGCGGGCCTCTCACTGTCGTGGCCTCTCCCGCTGCGGAGCACAGGCTCCGGACGCACAGGCCCAGCGGCCATGGCTCACGGGCCCAGCCGCTCCGCGGCATGTGGGATCTTCCCGGACCGGGGCACGAACCCGCGTCCCCTGCATCGGCAGGCGGACTCTCAACCACTGCGCCGCCAGGGAAGCCCGATAGTTTTCGTTTTTGCTGATCTCTTCGGTGTCAATGTTACGTTCGCTTTCTTTCTACATTTGTGATGGCTTAAATAATGTTGGAACACACAGGGTAAATGGCACAGAGGGAAATCAGCATTTTCCACCCTTTACCCAAGTAACCTGGAAATGGGTCTGTTATGTGCATCTGTTGGAAACTAAAGATACTTGAGATACTATGAAGAAATTCCTATTTTTAAAAAAGCCGTTGAGATAATAAAGTCTAATAGGAGTTTTGCTTTCGGTAAAATTCCAAGTTTGACTTGCTCTTAAGGCCATTTGGTGCCCAGCAACGTTTGTTGGTTAATTTGGAAGCTGAAGGCCAGATTTTATTTAAATAACACTATTTTATGCTCACCGGTGCAATGGTGAAAGGCCAGGAAAATGTAACTTAACAAGCAGCCAAGCACCTGCTTTCTTGTTTCCAGGAAGTGAGGAGGACCTGCCTGCGGTCGGGCACCGGGCGGGTGACTGCAGATGGAAGGGAGCCTGGCCGGATGTGGCTGCGGGGCCCGGCTAGGGTGCCGACGGTTAACTAACTCTGGTGGACAGTGCGATGCGGAAGGCGGAGGCCACTGCTGAGCTTGGGGGGCCGCGCTGATGCAGTGACCGCGGGGACCAAGACCCTCGTGGTGACACCCAGCCCCTGGGTCTGAGGGAAGTCACTTCCTCGAGCCACAAATGAACCTTTACAGATTTTGTGAAATTCTGGGGGCGCTGCCACCACGGCAGCCGGGGGCTCTGTGCGGGGCGGGCATCTCAGGAGAGGCTTGGGTGGGTGAGTCTGGCCACGAGAGGCTGACTCCGCCCCAGAGGTGGCTTCCTATACCGCATGGAATCCCTTGGGTCCCTGGCTTCCCAGTGACTCCCGGGAGACTACGAGATGCCTCAGGTCTCGCCTGGGCATCCACTCCTGCCCACGCCCAGGGTCTGGCTGACAAAGCACTGAGGGGGCCCCAGAAACCCTGGAGTAGGTCCCGTGCTGCCCTCCTGCCTGGTCCCAGCTCTGGGTGGTTCCACCAACTTGGAGAATACGGAGGGCAGCCTGGCGCCCTTGTTTCTGGGAGGAACTGCCATGCTCTGCCCTCTCCCGATAAACCTGGGGGTGGGCCCTGCAGGTGCAGCTCACCAGCCTGTGAGGCCTCCTCGTGCAGGTCTGTGTGGTGCCCGGTGGAAGCGCCTCGGACACACACGCCCGTCCTGACGGAGAGAAGCAGCCCAAGGTCACGGCCAGACAAGAACCAGTGGGAGAAACAGAATCTCTGTATCCCTCAGTTCTCAAAAAAGAAAGTAACTGTAAGCAGACAGGGTAGGGGGTCCCTGGAGAAAGAAGCAGGCACGGCTGTCTTGGCGTAAGAAGCCATTTTTGGCCTCAGCCGTTTGTGATCTGAACCTGGCACAGTGCTTTGCCTTTGAACAGGTCTCAGCAGTTAATGATCTTAACGGAGGTGCGGAGCGCAGGGACAGAGGAAAAGCAGTCAAGAAGCAACAGATCGGCGATAAAACAGAGCCCCAGTTCCTCCCCGAGGGACGTACACCACAGTCTGAGTTATTCTGCAGGAACGAAGCCCCCACCCGGGAGGACGAAGAGTGATGACGCTGAGCCTCCCAACTTCAATCAACTAAAGCTCGGGCTGCGTCCACCTTTGCCCAATTCTATGTTGAATTCTCTCTGCTCAAGCGCCCTCGTGAAGATGCAGGTACCCTTGGCTTAAAACATCCCCAGTTTTGCTGCTTTGGGAAATATCCCCGGTGCTCTCCTTACTTGCTGCAAGCAATCAATCCTTCCTTCTCTCGCACTGGGCTTGGCTGTGTCTTCTGGCTCAACGCTCACCAAGAGGGGGACCCAGTTTGGGGGTAACATAGCAAAGGTCTGGCTTTGCCCTAGACCCCTCCTAGCCTCCCGATGGGGGGCTCCAGTCTCACCACCTGACACCTCGGTGGAGAGGAGGCTGCGACCTGCCCGCTCCCTTCAGCAGCTCTCAACCCCAGTTGAAACCACGGACCCTCCAGGAGGCTCCGCAGCTGCGCCCCCTGCAAGGAGCCCCCTGGTGCTGCCCGCAGGGACGTGGATCCCACAACAGGGCCCACGAAGCGGTCCTGCTAACAGCTGACGAAAGCCCACCCATCTGTCCCATTAAGCCAGCTCCCCAAACTGCGTGGGTGGACAGACGTTCCCTGTGGCCGAGGGACAGTGTCCCAGCCAGCCGGAGCTCCCGTGCGGGCAGAGACTCAGCCCTCAGGCACCAGCCTGAAATCTCGGGAAGGGTCCGTTCCAGAGTCAGGCGCCAGGCAAACAGAAATACACGGCCACCCAGCTCTCAGACTGGCCAGCTCTACCTCCAACAGTACGTGCTCCGAACTGGGGGACAGGGCCAGGCCAGAGGTGGAGGGAGCGCGGAGGGAGGGGCAGGAGGGCCCGGAGGAAGGAAGACCCGACCCCTCCCCAGCCCCATTCCAGAACACAGATAAAAGTGAAACCTGACCAGGGAGTGTTTGTGTTGCCACGGTAACGGGGACACTTCAGCAACTCGGAGCAGATGGTCAGTGAGCGACAGGCAGCATATGCTCCCGTAAGCCCTGCCGTGGGCACAGATGGAGGGTGGGCAGGGCGCTCGCCCTGGTACCCTGACATTTCCTTCCCTGCCCTCCCCTTGGTGCTGCGTCACGGAGATTAGCGCCGTGTGTGCAGCTGGGCTTCAGTTAGCCGGGTGGGACGTGACGACCAGGGGCCCGGAGCCTAGTGGGCAGCCCTGCCAGCCCTGGGCTGTGCCTGTGGCTTTTACAGGAGCAGCACACCTCCCTGTGGGATGGAGGAGAATTAAACGTCCCCTTCAGTGTCTTCAGGGACGGGGTGGGGCAGAGACAGGTCCTCGTGGGGACTTCTGGGACTCAAGGGGGGGAAGCATGTGGTCACGCTGCCTGGCCACTGGCCAGCGTGTGACCCTGCGATTCTGCGTCTTGTGCTGTTTGTAAATATTCACCGCATTTGGTTTGACCCCCTTTGTGGGAGGTTTAAGTATCAGCCTCCAGCCCGGCCGACGGGAGAAGACCCCTGCACACACCACACTTTCCTCTGTTCCAGTTGCGTTTGAATGTGTCCTGTGGCCCCTGTAAGTCGGACACTCCCTTTTCCTCGGGCTGCCCGACTCAGAATGAGCTTTGTATGGACAGGACGAGAGTAAATTCCTATCTGGACCCTGGGGACAGAGTCTCCCACACAAATGTCACGCCAGTACATCTGCCCACGGAACAGCTGCGTCAGCCTATGTGGCTTCCCCGCTGTCCCCCGGCTCCCACGCCTCCATCCACGCCTCCTCCAGGCTGTCCTGCATTAGCTTTTGGCCATGTTGTTTCTGATGCCTTTTTTAATGCATTAAATTCTAACCCGTATCTCTTCCCATATTCCCTTTTCAGAGGTGCTGAGGTTGTCATTTCAGGGAAAACAACACAAAAACAGTTTTGTTGCCAATGATGAAATCTGAAATTTCAAGCAAAAATTAGAGTTGGGAGCCCTTGTGTGAGCCACAGCCGCTGGAGGGTGTCCACACGAAAGAGCTCTCAGATGGGGCTGCGGGCGATGGCAGCAAGGAAACATGCCAGCGTTTGGGAGACTGCAGAACTCAGAGAGCCAGTATTTTGCACATGACCGAGCAGGGTACACAACTGCGCGCCCGGAGTGCAGGGCAGACCAATGGCTGTCACACACGCTGGGCCGGAGTTACTGAAGCGGTTTCAGATTCCACTGCAGTTGCCTTCAGAGAACTCCTGCCTGTGGAGTTTGGGATGGTGTCCAGGAAGCCTGTCCATCTCTGAAGAGGCCACCAAAGGCCTCCTGCTCTTGAGCCCCAGGCCTGGGGCTGCTCCTCCCTCCCTCTCAGACAAAAGGCGCACTGCTGCAGACGGTCCGCTGTCTTTCCTAAAACCGGACACTAAATGGATTTGCAAACGTGCAAAAGAATGCTGCTCTTCCACTAATTTTTTGGGGGGAAATATGTTATTTTTAAATGAATTAATAAATACACATTTAAGGGTTTTTAAAATCATTTTTAACTTTCAATGCAGTAACCTAGAGTCCTCAATAGTTTCTAGGTATAAAAGGGGTCTAAGACCAGTAAGAATGAGAACTGTTCCTAAGAGGATGAAAAGCACATTTTCTACGATCTCTGTGTACTTGCTAGCGTCCACCAAAGCCTGGGAGTCTACTGTGATGATCTGGTGCTCCCTATGAAAGAGAACCCTTCAGTATCCAACATAACAAGGTGATTTTCCTGACATCTGTCCACACAAGCTCAGAAATATTCAGTTTGACAATCAGCTCATTATAATGTGCTGTGAACGTTTTTATGAGGGCCAGGGACTGAACCTCGCTACATACCATCCGGGATTAAAACGATTTTAATCCAGATTTAAGACTTGGAAAGGTCCAACTGTTAGAAGGAAATATGCTGAAACCCAGAATATCAGAAAAGAGCAAAGGAAGAGGAGGATTTCTAAGGGGGGGAAAAAAAAAGAGCATGACTCTTGGGGAAAACCTTTTCAGAAAAATAAAATTCTGTAACCTTAAATTGGTGACTCATGCTGAGTCACGATCCCTTCAGCCACTGCACTACTGTCTTCTCAGAAGTGGATTGCTCGAGACCAACGCCAAAGGTATTAGACGATTTCCTCCTTTCGAGTTGACTGCATCCCCCTCACCCGGGCACACGGTGACCTGTCACTGCCCTGCTGCCTGGGACAGGAAGGCTGGGGTGACACCAGATGCGTATCAGTGGCTCAGACTATTTCAATATCTCTTCACACGTGACAGGCTTTTATCTTGGTCTGGATCTGAAGTTAAGGGCTCTGGCTTGAACATTTGATTCAATAGACAGGCTGGTGGCTTAATTTAATCGAATTATCTGCTTTTCCTGAATTTTAACAGGTACATGGATCAAGAAAAGGGCAAGTGTATCTCACGCCATTTTACATAAACTTATGAGTTAGCTGCTAACGCAAAGGCCTGACAGGCTGGAGAGGCTGAATCAAACCACAAAACAGACCTTGGACAGTGTTTTACTACTCTTGGTGCCAGATTTGCCTCAAAGAAAATGGGTTTGGGAGACGACAAAACTGTAAAACAGCCAGTGAGAAAACCTACAGTCCATTGAACCTTCCTGGAAGAGGTTTCCCCCAGATGCTCAGCTTTACTAACATTCAGTGGCTCTAGTGGAGACCAGTGTCCAGGTGTGAAGCCGTGACCTGTGGGCCTCGCTCCCTCCTGCCCTCAAGTCACCGCCTGCCGGACCCCCTTGCCCTCCAGCTCTGACCTCCGGGCAGAGGTGGGCGCTGACCTGGGTGTCCGCGGGGGCCTGGTCGTCGGCACCAGCACACGTTTCCCCTGCAACTCCCTGCGTGTCCTGTGGGCGCTGACCTGGCTCCCCAGGAGAGAGGCTTTACGGAAAACCACACAGACGCGAAGACCGGTCTGGTTTGGAGAGGCTGCTGCTTCTCCTTCTTTTTAGTTCAGACAACTTGCCGAAAAGAGAAGGTTGAAGTCAACTTCAGTCTTTACCCGACCTCCAAGAAAGCCGGCTTTCGCCATCCACCTCCCCGTTCACAACTGTAACCACCCTACAGAGCCGCGCTGCTTCCGCAGAAGGCGGGCTCAGTTGGCCGGGGACAGTGAGGGGGAGACACGAGCCATGGCCTTGGGTGCCACCGGAGACCGCGAAGGAGTAGCTTTTCTAACCACACAGGACCTCGACGTGAGGGAACGTTTGCCAACTGTTGGCTGGTTCACCTCCATGGATGGGGTCTCACGGTCAGTCTGCAGAGCCAGCGCCAGCCCTTCTTAATGCTTCACAAGGAGCTCCCAGAACAACTGGGAGACGGGAGCCACGGAAGAAGCCACGAGTCAGCTTCTGCTACACTAACAGGGAGGCAGCCGGCTCGGCCGTGGGTCACGCTGGCATCAAACAGGAGGAAGTTACGAGCATCAGGCCCTGCGGAGCCCCCGAACACAGCACCTGCGAGCGGGCCAGGTCCCCTCTCTGTGCCGGAACTGCGGCTTCCCCAGAGCATGGCATTCAGGGTCCCGCTTTCCACCAAGGGACACAGTTCATGGTCTGACAACACCATGGTCTGCAAGCCCGCTCTGCCCCAAGCCGGCAGGACAGCGGGGTGAGGAATTCACTGGGCACTAAGCCAGGCCGATGCTGAAGACCGGCGAGGACGTCCAGTCACCTATGTGTCGCCAGCCGAAGCTTCAACACCACGTACAAAACACAGACCTGCCTCACACATGCGCTTCGTTTCCCTTTTGCAAAATTTTTTTTTTCTTTTTTGTGAGTCAGGAAATAGTGGTGCCTGCTTATTTATTTTTCTTCCTAAGTTGTGGCAGGTGCCTGAAAGAGCTTGAAATTTTAAACAAGAAGTTCAAAGGATGGAAAAAAATGAACATAACCAAATTCTGGGTGTTGAAACCTGAAAAAAAATCAGATGTATAAAATCCAACTAATTAGTACTTTAAAAAAGTGCGCTTTATGTCAGAGGGAAACGGCATCGCTGCCGTGCTGTGTTCCTCCACGGATCACACACACATTGCTGCTTCAGAAATGCCCACAGCACAGTTCAGGAAGGGGCCTTCCTGAAACCCAGTCCCCCAGAAGCTCTACCAGTTCAAGGGAGCAGCGAACGGGGTGACTCCCAGCCTGGTACCAAGCGGCGCGGGGCACGGGAAGGACCCACCGCACCGCAGCTGCAGGCGTGGCTGGGCACCGGGGCGGGGGCGCCCCAAGCCTAGCCCCCCTCAAGGCTCTGCTCACCCGCGTGCCGTCACTGTCCCGGCAAAGCCCTCCTCCAGCACACGCTACGGCAGCCCACGGAGAGCTACTGGGGTTGTGATGCTGACACTCTCTGCTTCATAATTTAGCTTCCTTTCACCTACATAATGTCTTAGATTGAAGGCTGTAGTAAGGAAGAGCTGTGAGCATATAAGGAAGGTCTAATGCGTGTCTGCACGAATTTAAATAACGTGAGAAGAACAACAAATCAGCACAGAAATCACCTTTTTCCTTTTAGGGAGTACGTGTGACTTACACTTGAAGATGAGGACAGCAGGGCCACAATGTAGGAGGAGGCCAGGCAGAGCCAGGGCCAGACCTGCTGTTGCCACGGTAACCTCGTGGGAGCCGTCTGCTCCCTGAGAGGCCTGGGTTAGAGCCCCAAGGCCTTTCCAACTCTAGAACTTTAACTACAGGTCCAATTGAAAAACAGAAGCAAAGAAGTCAGTCATGTTTTCTCATTAGTAACAGACTAATCATTTATATTTGGCATAAACCACAAACTCGTATCACGGATCACCGTTACGACACGACGAGAGATGGCAGACCCGACCAGACCACCTATACGGCTGCAGGTTTCCCTGTGGGCCTTGTGGACGGTGCCGAGGAACACAGCACAGGGAATGCGGCCCTGGTGCCCCCCTCCTGGGTGGGTCACAGCTTTTCCCTGCTTCTTGCATGGGTCTCCTTTAGTGATGAGGTCTGGCTAATCCCTAGGAGCAAAACGGTCACCACAAACCAGTTTTCCAGTGGAAAACTCTAACTCCTGACAAAACGGCCTTTCTGACACATTTAAACAAGGAATCAAAACCTAAAAGCTGTACCGTGGACACATCCATGCATTTTACAAGGATCCTTGTATGTCAGAGGCCTGGGCCCACCACTGTGAGAAAGTAACTTTCTGTGAAATCGTGTTTTTAACCCAAGGACAGCTGTATGAAAACGCGCGTGCACTGGGCCCTGTGGAAATGAAGCAGGAGCTATAACCACGCGCTCTGGACAGACATCAAGGCCTCTGTTGTGCGGCTGACCAGAGGACTCCTGCAGTGTGGCTGAGTTCCCCACTCCCTGTTCTCTCCCAAGAGTGTCTCTGCATTTACATTCACCGTTAGGACGATACTTGTATTCGGGGTGAAGCTGCAGGGATGCTTCTGGGCGACATGTCGCAGGTGGTTTTCCGTGAGTGTCTTCAGTTCTGCCTTGTCTTCCTGGCTCCTTTCTCTACCCGCTGCCTGTGAAATGCACAAGGGGAACGGAGTTTAAAACACACACCACATCCCATGTACGTCTTAGACCGGGTGCCAGTAACGTGTGAAACACAGTGTATTTTATGATGTGTCTTGACTGTAGATAAGCCAGAGGCGCTATGTTCAATGTCCAAGTTTTAAAACAATTCTCTCTCCGACGGTGATAGGGTTCTGTCCCACCCAGCAGGCAGGCGTTGGCCAGACTGCCTGGAACACGAGTGACTGCGTGAGTCTCCGTGGCAACCGCCTCTTCCGAGCCAGCCCGCTCTTCCTGCCAGGACAGGACAGCTTCCTAAGCTGGAGGGCCTGGATGCGCGGGGGGGTGAGCAGGAAAGGAGGGGTGTGTCGGCTGCAGTTCCCTCCACAGGGAGCCTCACACCTGAGGCCGTGTGTGTCTGCATGGGTGCTATGCTGTCTGGACGTGAAGGAGGGTCTAGGAGAAGCTGAAGGACCCCCCTGCCCCTGGGGTGCCCCCTCACTGAGTGTGGCCTTGGAGGCCCACGATGGGTCTCCTGATCTGACACCACCAACCATGTGCTTCTTCCGTGTGAGCCCTGCTGTCCTCAGGGCTCAACATCATCCTTATTTTGTGGGTCACTCCTGCCTCAGGGATGCTGGAAGGTGCCAGCCCCTCCCCTCTGCAACGATCCTCCCTGCGACCCAGGGCACTTGCACCCAACTCCTCCTGCCCCCTCAGGCAGCTCTCTCTCAACCTCCCCTTTCTCCATGGTCTGTGGGCGCTGTTCCTAGCTCTCTACCAACGTGCTCGCCGTGCGTGCCTGCATCTGTGTGCGTGTGCGGCACCGGCGTCTCAAGGGCAACACACCCACAGGTTACCGCTGTCCTCCCCACGCTTTCAAGTCAATGGTACTGAAATCTTAACCCAATACAAGTCAGAAAGCTGGGGGTTACTCCAAGGCCCCTCACCCTGTTTCCAAAGGTCATGCAGAGCTTCAGAGTTTCTCAACTACATCATCCCTTCTGTGTCTCCAGAAGAAACTAGAGGTCTCTGCTCTAAGGAAACTGACCGACGCGAGGGAAGAGCGCGAAGGGTTCCAGTGTCAGGGCTTTTTCACAAGCGTCCCGTGACGGAGGAGACGACGGGCGGAAGCCCCGCCAGGCACAGGCTTCCAATCCCCTTTCAAATGCCTGACTCTTCAACAAGAGCGGACACTCAAGAATCACCTGGCATCTGAGAAAAAAAAACTAAAGGAAAAACAAGAGACCAAAACAAACATACAGAAAAAGAAACTTGGAAGGACAGTCTATGAAGGAAGAGAAACAAAATAAAACAAACTTACAGGTGTAATTAATCTCATATGTGAGAGAAAATGTGCAGTCTTGACACAAAGAAGAAAATGTGATAAAAATTAAGTAAGTTGAGCTCTCAGAACTTAAAAACAGCAAAATTTAAAAATTAATAGAAAGGATGGAAAATAAAGTTTAGGAAATTTCCCACAAAGGAGAGTAAAAAGACAAAAAGATATTAGGAGGAAAATATAAGATAATTATAGGACTCAGAATACAGTGTCTAACCTCTGAGACAAATAATTGAGAGCAGAGAAAATGAAAGGAAAATCATCACGGAATCATCTGAGAAAAGTTTTCCGGATCTGAAAGATGCGAATCAGCTTCATGTCACCGTCCGCTCGGCAGGCGGGGCGCACTGGAGATGGACTGGCTCCCCCCACCGCTCTGAGCAGGGGCTCCTTGGAAGCTCTTGCTGGTGGTCAGGTGTGTGCCAAGAAGCCGGGCTGGGTGCTGGACCTCCCCGACCTGGGGCCCATCAGGAGGGCCAGGCCTACGGCCTTTCCTTAGAAGCTCACCCACGCCGACCTCCTTAGAGAGTAAAGGCCACAACCTCCCCACCACAGGCCAGACACAGACCCCGTGCGTAGAGGTGGTTAAAGTAAACAGAGGCCATCAGCCTGACTTGGCTCCAAGGCCTCAGCAGCCTTAAGTAAGCAAACCCAAACTGTAACCCTCAAATGCCTTGAAATTCAGGAATCGAAACCTAAGGGCAACCCATCACAAGCAGCCAGAGAGGCTATGAGCTTCAGCCAGTCAGGAACCTCCTGGCCTTGCTTCACCTCCTCTCTGGACAAGGTTCCCCTCGGCTCTTATTGGTGACGCCTCCAAACAGATTCTGCTTTGGTGCAGCCCGATTTGAATTGATTTTTTTCCTCAAATAAACTCTTAAAAATTTAATATGCTTTAGTTTGTCTTTCAGCAGAGTGAAAGAGAGTTAAGTTAGCAAAGAAAAGACATGGAAAGTTGAAGCAAATGCGGCAAAAGCTTGATAATGAAGAATTTGGAACATCCATTCTGAAGCTGAAGCTTCCATTACTGCAAAACAATGGAAAGAATGGCACCTGCTAATCAGACCATAAATGTGGATTAAAAGAGGGAGGTGAAGAGGTGAGGACAGGCTGGGGGCCATGGAAGGAAAGGAGGAGGACGTAACCAAGTCACTCACGAAGGAGGCAAACGCCTTCAGACCCAGCTTCTTTCCTCTGAAAGCCTCGGAGATAGAAAACAAACCCTCAGCAACGCGTGAGTGGCACTTTAGAAGCTTGAGAGCAGCCTCCACAATAAAGCTAAATGTCAGAGATGAACTGATGCCATCACACTGCTGTCTGTTGAGGCCAGTTTTAGCTGCCAGACACGTCTTCCTATTTCTTTGTATGCCTTGTGATTTTCTGCTGAAAACTGGACGTTTATACTGTGGTAGGTAGTTCTGGAAATCAGATCCTCCTCATCTCCTGGTGATGCTGTTTGTTGTTGCCGTCTCTGTGCTGGGGACCAGCCTGAGGGGGACACGTAAGGCCTGCTCACATCTTTTCTGAGCCTGCACCCTTCCCTGGCCATGTGTGGTGGCTTTCTAAATTCCCCCGTATATATGCTTGCTTTTGAATGTCCTAACCCTTAAATGTCTGGCTTCCAAAAGAGCACAGAGGGAAAGAAGAGGAAACAAAAGCTCCACAGGGGTTGCTCCTTTAAATACCGCGGGGTTGAGACAGTGGCGGCCAGCGTCTGTCCCTCAGCAATCAAGAAGCCTGATGCGTGGCCCAGGCCCTCACCGCCCATTCTGGCTCCAGCAAGCTGCACTGGGAACGTGGGCATGGCTGTCAGCCGAGGGCCTGGAGGACGAGGACGGGCAGCCAGAAAGGATGGATGGAAATTAATCACAAGTAACCAGCCAAGCCTTCCCCTGGAAGCAGCAAGCCTTCAGACTCCAGAGTTCCAGAACAGCTCCTTCAGACAGTTTCTGCCGGTACAACTGCTGTCCAGGTAGATGGATTCCTGGAGCCTCCTACTCCACCGTCTTCCCTGACATCACTCTCCTCCCATGAATTTTTGAATGTAGTACTTTTATTTTTTTTTTTTAAAGTGATTTTGATTTCCTCAGTCAAAATTCAGAATGGTGGATTAATTTCCAAGTGGGACGATTTCTGCTTTTTATCCTCCTGTTGTTGATTTCTTAAGTTATTTTCTTGTGGACAGAAAATATGTCTTATGTGATTTCTGCTTTTCACTAAATTGGTTGAGATTTACTTTGGAACCTGTAATATCCAGTTAGATCTTTTAACTGTCCATTTATTTTTGAAAATAATATAAAGAGAGCATATATTGTTCTGTATATTTCTATTACAGTAAACTTGTTAATGAAGTTATTCAAATGTATATCATACTTTTGTCTACCTGATCTGTTTACCTCTGAGAGAGAGATGTATTAAATATACTCTTATTGGGTCTATTTCTCCTTGTATGTTGCTTATAATTTTGACTTATATCAGGTGCATAAAGGGTATGACAGATTTTCCTCTATCATCTTCTTTCTTCCCCCCTTTCCTTCTTTCCTCTAGAGTGTACCCCTACATTTTACAAACAAACATAAACTTACATTTTTCTAAAACCAGCTAGATTTATTCAAAACCTATTCTCTAAGCAAGATAAAAAATTTAGGCTGCCTTTACTTTTCACCTTTTTAAAAAAAAATAAATTTATTTATTTGTTTATTTATTTACTTTTGGCTGTGTTGGGTCTTCGTTGCTGGGCGTGGGCTTTCTCTAGCTGTGGCGAGCGGGGGCTACTCTTCATTGCGGTGGCTTCTCTTGTTGCAGAGCACGGGCTCTAGGTGCATGGGCTTCAGTAGTTGTAGCACGCGGGCTCAGTCATTGTGGCTCGCGGGCTCTAGAGAGCAGGCTCAGTAGTTGTGGCGCATGGGCTCAGCTGCTCCGCGGCATGTGGGAATCTTCCCAGACCAGGGCTCGAACCCGTGTCCCCTGCATTGGCAGGCTGATTCTTAACCCCTGCGCCACCAGGGAAGTCCCTACTTTTCATCTTATGCCCCAGAAACACTCATAACTTTCCTTATAATACTCTGAGATTTTAGTCTCCAATTGTTTTTGCTTATTCATTTTTTACAGTTAGTAATTATATAGCAATAACTATACATTTTACTGATTTAGTTGTTCAACACTTTCCTATATCCCATACATTCCTGTTAGCTTAAGTGCTCATTTTGCTAGAGCATACCCACTTTCTTTTGGAAAAGATCTGTTGGTCAAAATTTTACAGTTCCTGAAAGTGTACTAATTTTTTGCTCTGATGTTACAATGCTAATTTGGCTGACTATACGAGTCTGGGCTCAAAATTATTTTTCTCCAAAGGAAAGCAAAGAAGTGACGTGACTGTTGGAGAGAAAGTAGGCTACAAAGGGTTTCTGCAAAATGGGAGGAATAACCAGGGCATGTAGCTGATGCTTCGGGAGCCAGGCGGTGGGGGGAGGCTGCGGTGGAGCAATGCCACTGACCAGGTGTTGGGGACTTGAGAGCACAGCTGAAGAGACTCGTGGGCATTTCATCCACAGGAGGAGATGAAAAAGTAGATATTCTCTCTGTTGTTCTGGATTTGTCTATTTCTCCTGGCATTTGCTTATACAATTTAGATTTGATAATGCGCTGATGCTTGAAAGAGGGCAAACGTGGCTGTATGAATGTACAGAAAGCAGAGCTGTCAGCTGTGACCGAGGTCGGGGAGAGTGCTGGAAAACTGAGCAGGGAGGAGAGGTGAAACGTGTGGATGGTGGGACAGAGTGGAGGCTGACTTCCCTGAGGTCGGCGAGTGTGAATGTAAGGTGGGGCTGGTAAGGGTGACCGTGGGTTTTTCTCTAGACACAATACAAATGCAAAGGATTGGATTTAACCGAAGTTTGCAGCTTTACCATATAAACCTAGTACAATGAGAGCGGCAAAGCAGTCAAGAATAGATACAAGAAAGTCACTTTGATTACTGACCATGGAAGGTAAACGGGGGGGGGGGGGGATACAGCAGAGAAGGAGCGTGAGGACCAATGAAGGGGGCTGGACCAGTGGACTGGGGTCCTGATCTGACCAAAGGATCACCCAGATCTAGAGGCAGGAAGCTGTGTGGCTGGACAGCAGGTGTTTAAAACTGAAGCTATTTTTTTAGTGACCACAAAGGGACCCAGAGCAAACTTCTCTCCTTCCCCTGAACTCTACGAGGCACTGGAACTTTGTACTACCGGAGGCCTCTTGTGCCTGTCTGCCTCCTCAGAGAGTCCAGATAAATCGGGGAGATTGGTTCAAGATGGCAGAATAGAAGGAGGAGCACTTACTCCCTCTTGCGAGACCACCAGAATCACAACTAACTGCTCAACAGTCATCGACAGGAAGACACTGGAACTCACCAAAAAAGATGCCCCACATCCAAAGACAAAGGAGAAGCCGCAGTGAGACGGTAGGAGGGGCACAATCACAATAAAATCAAATCCCATAATCGCTGGGTGGGTGACTCACAAACTGGAGAACACTTATACCACAGAAGTCCACACACTGGAGAGAAGGTTCTGAGCCCCACGTCAGGCTTCCCAACCTGGGGGTCCGGCAAGAGGAGGAGGAATTCCTAGAGAATCAGACTCTGAGGGCTAGTGGGATTTGATTGCAGGACTTCGACAGGACTGGGGGAAACAGAGACTCCACTCTTGGAGGGCACACACAAAGGAGCGTGCTCATCGGGACCCAGGGGAAGGAGCAGTGACCCCAGGGGAGACTGAACCAGACCTACCTGCTAGTGTTGGAGGGTCTCCTGCAGAGGTGGGGAGAGGCTGTGGCTCACCACGGGGACAAGGACCTTGGTATCAGAAGTTCTGGGAAGTACTCCTTGGCGAGAACCCTCCCAAAGTCTGCCATTAGCCCCACCAAAGAGCCTGGTAGGCTCCAGTGTTGGGTCGCCTCAGGCCAAACAACCAACAGGGAAGGAACCTGGCCCCACACATCAGCAGACAAGCGGATTAAAGTTTTACTGAGCTCTGCCCACCAGAGCAACACCCAGCTCTACCCACGACCAGTCCCTCCCATCAGGAAACTTGCACAAGCCTCTTAGATAGCCTCATCTACCAGAGGGCAGACAGCAGAAGCAAGAAGAACTACAATTCTGCAGCCTGTGGAACGAAAACCACATTCACAGAAAGACAGACAAAATGAAAAGGCAGAGGACTATGTACCAGATGAAGGAACAAGATAAAACCCCAGAAAAACAACTAAATGAAGTGGAGATAGGCAACCTTCCAGAAAAAGAATTCAGAATAATGATAGTGAAGATGATCCAGGACCTTAGAAAAAGAATGGAGGCAAAGATTGAGAAGATGCAAGAAATGTTCAACAAAGATCTAGAAGAATTAAAGAAAAACACCTAGAAGAATTAAAGAACAAACAAACAGAGGTGAACAATACAACAACTGAAATGAAAAATACACTAGAAGGAATCAACAGCAGAATAACTGAGGCAGAAGAACAGATAAGAGAACTGGAAGACAGAATGGTGGAATTAACTACCATGGAACAGAATAAAGAAAAAAGAATGAAAAGAAATGAGGACAGTTTAAGAGACTGTTGGGACAACATTAAATGCAGCAACATTCGCATTACAGGGGTCCCAGAAGGAGAAGAGAGAAAGGAAGGACCCGAGAAAATATTTGAAGAGATGATAATCAAAAACTTCCCTAACATGGCAAAGGAAACAGCCACCCAAGTCCAGGAAGCACAGAGTCGCAGGCAGGATAAACCCAAGGAGAAACACACCAAGACACATAGTAATCAAACTGACAAAAATTAAAGACAAAGAAAAACTATTAAAAGCAACAAGGGATAAAGGACAAATAACATACAAGGGACACCCATAAGGTTCACAGCTGATTCCTCAGCAGAAACTCTACAAGCCAGAAGGGAGTGACACAATATATTTAAATGATGAAAGGAAGAACATACAACCAAGGATTACTCTACCTGGCAAGGATCTCATTCAGATTCAACGGAGAAATCAAAAGCTTTACAGACAAGCAAAAGCTAAGAGAATTCAGCACCACCAAAGCAGCTCTACAACAAATGCTGAAGGAACTTCTCTAAGTGGGAAACACAAGAGAAGAAAAGGACCTACAAAAACAAAGCCAAAACAATTTAGAAAATGGAAATAGAAACCTACATATTGATAATTACCTTAAATGTGAAAGGATTAAATGCTCCAACCAAAAGACACAGGCTTGCTGAATGGATATAAAAACAAGACCCATATACATGCTGTCTACAAGAGACCCACTTCAGACCTAGGGACACATACAGACTGAAAGTGAGGGGAAGGAAAAAGATATTCCATGCAAATGGAAATCAAAAGAAAGCTGGAGCAGCAATACTCATATCAGATTAAATAGACTTTAAAATAAAGAATGTTACAAGAGACAAGGAAGGACACTACATAATGATCAAGGGTTCAATCCAAGAAGAAGATATAACAATTATAAATATATATGCACCCAACACAGGAGCACCTCAATACATAAGGCAAATGCTAACAGCTATAAAAGAGGAAATCGACTGTAACACAATAATAGTGGGGGACTTCAACACTTCACTTACACCAATGGACAGATCCTCCAGAGAGAAAATTAATAAGGAAACACAAGCTTTAAATGACACAACAGACCAGATAGATTTAATTGATATTTATAGGACATTCCATCCGAAAACAGATTACACTTTCTTCTCAAGTGCACATGGAACATTCTCCAGGATAGATCACATCTTGGGTCACAAATCAAGCCTGGTAAATTTAAGAAAATTGAAATCATACCAGGCATCTTTTCTAACCAACAATGCTGTGAGATTAGAAATCAATTACAGGGAAAAATATGTAAAAAACACAAACACATGGAGGCTAAACAATATGTTACTAAATAACCAAGAGATCACTGAAGAAATCGAGGAGGAAATCAAAAAATACCTAGAGACAAATGACAACGAAAACATGACAATCCAAAACCTATGGGATGCAGCAAAAGCAGTTCCAAGAGGGAAGTTTATAGCAATACAATCCTACCTCAAGAAACAAGAAAAATCTCAAATATACAACCTAACCTTACACATAAGGCAATTAGAGAAAGAAGAAGAACAACAACAAAAAACTCCTGCAAAGTTAGCAGAAGGAAAGAAATCATAAAGATCAGAGCAGAAATAAATGATATAGAAACAAAGAAAACAACAGCAAAGATCAATAAAACTAAAATCTGGTTCTTTGAGAAGATAAACAAAATTGATAAACCTTTAGCCAGACTCATCAAGAAAAAGAGGTAGAAGACTCAAATTAATAAAACTGGAAATGAAAAAGGAGAAGTTACAATGGACACCGGAGAAATAAAAAGCATCCTAAGAGACTACTACAAGCAACTCTATGCCAATAAAATGGACAACCTGGAAGAAATGGACAAATTCTTAGAAAGGTATAACCTTCCAAGACTGAACCAGGAAGAAATGGAAAATATGAACAGACCAATCACAAGTAATGAAATTGAAACTGTGATTTAAAATCTTCCAACAAACAGAAGTCCAGGACCACATGGCTTCACAGGTGAATTCCATCAAACATCTAGAGAAGAGGTAACACCCATCCTTCTCAAACTCTTCCAAAACATTGCAGAGGAAGGAACACTCCCAAACTCATTCTACAAAGCCACCATCACCTTGATACCAGAACCAGACAGAGATACTACAAAAAAAGAAAATTACAGACCAATATCACTGATGAATGTAGATGCAAAAATCCTTAACAAAATACTAGCAAACAGAATCCAATAACACAATAAAAGGATCATACACCATGATCAAGTGGGATTTATCCTAGGGATGCAAGGACTCTTCAATATATGCAAATCAATCAGTGTGATACACCATATTAACAAATTGAAGGATAAAAACCAAACAATCATCTCAATAGATGCAGAAAAAGCTTTTGACAAAATTCAACACCCATTTATGATAAAAACTCTCCAGAAAGTGGGCACAGAGGGAACCTACCTCAACATAATAAAGGCCATAAACGACAAACCCACAGCAAACATCACTCTCAATGGTGAAAAACTGAAAGCATTTCCTCTAAGATCAGGAACAAGACAAGCATGTCCACTCTCACCACTATTATTCAACATAGTTTTGGAAGTCCTAGCCACGGCAGTCAGAGAAGAAAAATAAATAAAAGAAATCCAAATTGGAAAAGAAGGAGTAAAAATGTCATTGTTTGCAGATGATATGATACTATACATAGAGAACCCTAAAGATGCTACCAGAAAACTACTAGAGCTAATCAATGAATTTGGTAAAGTTGCAGGATACAAAATTAATGCACAGAAATCTCTTGAATTCCTATACACTAACAATGAAAGATCAGAAAGAGAAATTAAGGAAACGATCCCATTCACCATGGCAACAAAAAGAATAAAATACCTAGGAATAAAACTACCTAAGGAGGTAAAAGACTTGTACTCAGAAAACTGTAAGACACTGATGAAAGAAATCAAAGATGACACAAACAGTTGGAGATATATACCATGTTCTTCAACTGGAGAATCAATATTGTGAAAATGACTATACTACCCAAAGCAATCTATAGATCCAATGCAATCCAGATCAAATTACCAATGGCATTTTTTATAGAACTAGAAGAAAAAAATCTTAAAATTTGTATGCAGACACAAAAGACCCCGAATAGCCAAAGCAATCTTGAGGGAAAAAAATGGAGCTGGAGGAATCAGACTCCCTGACTTCAGACTCTACTACAAAGATACAGTAATCAAGACAATATGGTACTGGCACAAAAACAGAAAAATAGATGAATAGAACAGGAGAGAAAGCCCAGAGATAAACCCATGCACCTATGGTCAACTAATCTATGACAAAGGAAGCAGGGATATACAATGGAGAAAAGACAGTCTCTTCAATAAGTGGTGCTGGGAAAACTGGACAACTACATGTAAAATAATGGAATCAGAACACTCCCTAACACCATACACAAAAATAAACTCAAAATGGATTAAAGACCTAAATGTAAGACCGGACACTATAAAACTCTTAGAGGAAAACATAGGAAGAACACTCTTTGACATAAATCACAGCAAGATCTTTTTTGACCCACCTCCTAGAGTAATGGAAATAAAAACAAAAATAAACAAATGGGACCTAATAAAACTTAAAAGCTTTCGCACAGCAAAGGAAACTATAAACAAGATGAAAAGACAACCCTCAGAATGGGAAAAAATATTTGCAAATAAATCAACGGACAAAGGATTAATCTCCAAAATATATAAAGAGCTCATGCAGCTCTATATTAAAAAAACACAACCCAATCAAAAAATGGGCAGAACACCTAAACAGACATCTCTCTAAAGAAGACATATAGATGGTCGAGAAGCACATGAAAAGCTGCTCAACATCACTAATTATTAGAGAAATGCAAATCAGAACTACAATGAGGTGTCACCTCACACCCGTTAGAATGGGCATCATCAGAAAATCTACAAACAACAAATGCTGGAGAGGGTGTGGAGAAAAGGGAACCCTCTTGCACTGTTGGTGGGGATGTAAACTGATACAGCCACTATGGAGAACAGTATGGAGGTTCCTTATAAAACTAAAAATAGAACCACCATATGATTCAGCAATCCCACTACTGGGCATATACCCAGAGAAAACCATAATTCAAAAAGACACATGTACCCCAATGTTCACTGCAGCACTATTTACAATAGCCAGGACATGGAAGCAACCTAAATGCCCATCGACAGACGAACGGATAAAGAAGATTCAGCCATAAAAAGGAATGAAATTGAGTCATTTGTGTAGACGTGGATGGATCTAGACACTGTCATACAGAGTGAAGTAAGTCAGAAAGAGATAAATAAATATCGTATATTAACACATATATGTGGAATCTAGAAAAATGGTACAGATGAACTGGTTTGCAAGGCAGGAACAGAGACACAGATGTAGAGAACAAACGTGTGGACACCAAGGGGGGAAAGTGGTGGGGTGGTGGTGGTGGTGGGAGGAATTGGGAGATTGGGATTGACATGTATACAGCAGTACGTATAAAATGGACAACTAATGAGAATCTGCTGTATAAAAAATAAATAAAAATAAAATAAAATAAAACTGAAGTTATGAAGGGGTTGAGCTGTTGGTAATGAGAAGGCCAAGGTGGAAGACAAGACCACTGAAAGTGACGTCAAGGGACTAACATTAGGCTATTGGAAGGACTATCAAGTCCAAGGCTGTTCAAATTATTCCAAGAGTCATGCTGGAAAGAGTGAGCTGGGAGCCCAAATCTTGAAGAGTGTGAAGAAGTACAACAGGAAGCGTGGTAGTGGGGTGGATGACATGAGATTTAAAGTTCATTGTTTTTATGGAGAAGGGAAATGGTCTGTGTGGGAGATTCTATTTTCCAAAAATGGCTACAGCACTACTTCTGGTCTATGCTCTTCCAGAACCCTACTCCTTTCCCATCAAGAGGAAAGTCTACTTCATCTCCACCTGAATTTGTACAGGCCCTTCTGGTTACCTTTTTGGACAGAATATGGCAGAAGAGCTGACGCATGACTTGTGAGGTTAGGTTATAAAAGTCGACATGGCTTCTGCCTGGTTCTCTAGCTCTTGGGGAACTTGTCTTTGGTAGGTAATTGCCATGCTGGGAAGAAGCCCAAACCAGCCCCCATGGACCAGTGGAGAGGCTCATGTGGAGAGAAACTGAGGCCCCTAGTCAAGAGCCGGCTTCAGCAGGACATGTGAGTGAATGAGCTTCTGATTAATGTCATGTCTTCAGCTGAGGTCACAGACACGGTGGAGCTGAGACAAGCTGCCTGAATTCCTGACTCGGAGCCTGTGAACATTTGCCATGGACGTTCCATACCACTAAGTGTTGGGATAATTTGTTATGTATAAAAATAAAAGACAAATTTTTCATTTTCACCAAAAACTTCATTGAACAATATATTCACCCTTTAGTTCCACTACCTTCTGCCATTTTTCAGGCAACTTCATAATTCCATCTTCCCAAAACTTTTTATCTTTTTGAGCAAAGAACTGTTCCAAGTGTCTTTCACAGTCTTCCAGGGAATGGGAAATTTTTCCATTAAGAAAATTTGGTAAAGACCAAAATAAATGGAAATCCGAAAGTGCAATGTCTGGTGAATACAGCAGATGAATCAGAACTTACCAGCCAAACTGTAACAGTTTTTGCCTGGTCATTAAAGAAACATGTGGTCTTGCATCATCCTGATGGAAGATTATGCATTTTCTGTTGACTAATTCTGGACGCTTTTCGTCGAGTACTGCTTTCAGTTGGTGTAACTGGGAGCAGTACTTGTTGGAATTAATTGTTTGGTTTTCCAGAAGGAGCTCATTACAGAGGACTCCCTTCCAGTCCCACCATATACACAACACCACCTTCTTTGGATGAAGACTGGCCTTTGGTGTGGTTGGTGGTGGTTCATTTCGCTTGCCCCACGATCTCTGCTGTTCCACATTATTGTACAGTATCCACTTTTCATCGCCTGTCAAAATTTGTTTTAAAAACAGAACGTTTTCATTACATTTCAGTAGAGAATCACATGTGGAAATATGGTCAAGAAGGTTTTTTTTCGCTTATCTTATGTGGGACCCAAACATCAAAGCAATTCACATAACTAAGGTGGTGCAAATGATTTTCAACACTTGAGTTGGATATTTTGAGTATGTCGGCTATCTCCTGCATGGAGTAACATTGTTTTCAATGAATGCCTCGATTTGATCGCTATCAACTTCAACGGGTCTACATGACTGTGGAGCATCATCCAGGAAGAAATCTCCAGCACAAAACTTCGCAAACCACTTTTGACACGTTCTATCAATCAATTACAGCACCTTCTTCATACACTGCACACAAATCTTTTTTTGCGTTTCAGTTGCGTTTTTTGGGGTTTTTTTTTGCAGTACACGGGTCTCTCACTGTTGTGGCCTCTCTTGTTGCAGAGCACAGGCTCTGGACGCACAGGCTCAGCAGCCATGGCTCATGGGCCCAGCCACTCCGCGGCATGTGGGATCTTCCCGGACTGGGGCACGAACCCGTGGTCCCCTGAATCAGCAGGCGGATTCTCAACCACTGCACCATCAGGGAAGCCCTCAGTTGCGTTTTTACCTTTCTTGAAATAATAAAGCATAATATGCCGAAAATGTTGTTTTTCTTTTCCTTCCATCTTCAATATTAAAAGGGCTACATAAAAATTCACCAATTTGGATAAGTTTTTTAAAGAATGCATGCTGATATGACAGCTGTCATAATACAATCTAACAAAGTTGTTTTGAATGAAGTTAAAGACAACTAAGCGCTACTAGAGCCATCTTATGGAAAAAACCGAAGGAACTTTTTGGCCAACACAATAGTTCTAGTCACTACCAGAGCAGTCTGGAAGCAGGCATGAGGACCACAAAGGTACAGGGGAAACAGCTACCTTAAGGGAATGCCAGGTTTTCTATTAGAGCAGGAGGGGAAGGCACAGCCAGAGAAGAGGCTGTTGCAGGTCAAGGGATTTTGCTGTTTATTTATGTGGAGTTTCAGAAGCCATGGTGAGGTAAAAGCATGGAGAGGGGATGGAGGCTTGGACTATGGTGGCAGCAGTGGGCACCATGTAGAATAGTGTAAATCCAGGACATGTCTCTTCCTGAAGGACTGGCTGTGAGGACGCAGGGAAATGGAAAAATCAAGGATGACTCCTAGGTATGCAGGTGACTGAGGATTTCCAACATAAGGAAGCCAGGAATAAGGACAGGGAAAAAATATTCGCCACATATTCTTCAGCAATGGTTTAATACCCATAATATATAAATGGGTCCTACAAATCAATACTAAAAATTCAGCCAAGAAAAATCTGGCCAAGGATCCTATTTATTCTGTGAATAAGTTGTTCACAAAAATAAATACTAAGGGCAGTAAGTGTATGAAAATAATAAGTGTTGTAAAAATACTCACTAATATTCAGAGAAATGCAAACTAAATCAATGAAATACCCTTTTTGACCATGTGTAAAAATTAAAAAGACTGAAGATCAATGAGAGGTGTGGTTGTCAACATACTCATATACCAGCAGGAACAGATCCATGAGAGGCAGGTGGAAGTGGTGCCACAGTTTCAGAGGGCAATTGGACAATATCCAGCAATTCTACTTCTACCAGTTTCTGCAAGTCGGTGGTTCAAATCCTATATACTATATATGTATCCAATGAGGAGTTCTAGCCAATAGAACAATGAATAAAGAAAAAATTTCTGTATCTTTGGGTCCCTTTCAAATTAATATTTTCCCTGATTATAAAAACATTTTTTCAAACAATAGAGAAATACATGAAATGAAAAGTCTCTTGTAATTTCATCCCCACTCAAAGATAACCACTGTTAAGCAGTCTGATGCTTATACATGACTGTTTTACATACATCTGCATTGTAAACCATATATATATATATAATTTGATAAACTATACCTTGTGTAATGATTACCACAGTCAATCCAACTAACATTAGCATTTCACATAGTTATCATTTGTATGTGTGTGGTGGGGTGTGTGAGAACTCTTAGGACCTATTACCAAATTTCAAGTATATATTATGTTATTATTAACATGGTTACCATGCTATACATTAGATCTCTAGAACTTATTCACCTTATAACTGAAAGTTTGTACATTTTGATGTACATCTCCCCATTTCCCCAACTCTCCAGCCTCTGGCAACCACCATTCTACTCTCTTAAGTTCAACTTTTTTAGATTTCACATAGAAGTGATATCATGCAACATTTGCCTTCTTGTGTCTGGCTTATTTCACTTAGCATAATGGCCTACAAGTTCATTCACATCACCACAAATGACAGAACCTCCTTCTTTTTTATGGCTGAATAGTATTCCTTTTGTATATATACCATAATTTCTTTATCCATTCATTCGTCAATGGACACTTACGTTGTTTCCATAGCTTGGCTCTTGTGAATAACGCTGAAATGAAAGATGTCTCTTTGAGATACTCATTTAGTTTCCTTTGGAAATAGATACCAGAACTGCTGGATCACATGGTAGTTCTATTTTTAATGTTTTGAGAAACCTCTACACTGTTTTCCACAGTGGCTGCACCATTTTACATTCCCACCAGCAGTGCACAAGGATTCCCTTTTCTCCACATCTTCACCGACACGTGTTGTCTCTTGTCTTTTTGATGACAGCCATTCTGATAGTTGTAAGGTGATAATCTGATTGTGGTTTTGATCTGCATTTTCCTGATGATCAGTGATATTGAGCATCTTTTCATGTACCTGTTGCCCATTTGTATGTCTTCTTTGAAGAAATGTCTATTCAGTTCCTTTGCCCATTTTTCAATTGCGTTATCTGCTTTGTTGCTATTGAGTTATAAGTGTTCCTTATATATTTTGCATATTAACCCCTTATTATACATGGTTTGCAAATAGTTTCTCCTACTCTGTTGCCTTTTCATTTTTTCCATTATTGCCTCTGCTGTGCAGAAGCTTTTGTTTGATGTACTCCCACTTGTTTATTCTCACTTTTGTTGCCTGTGCTTTTGGTGTCATATGCAAAAATAATCACTGCCAAGATGAATGTCAAGATTATTCCCTACATTTTCTTCTAAGAGTTTTAAAATTTTAGGTCTTATATTTAAGTACTTAATCCATTTTGAGTTTATTTTTGTGTACGGTGTAAGATAAGGGTCCAATTTCATTATTTTGCACGTGGATAGCCAGTTTTCCCAACATCATTTATTAAAGAGACTATTTTTTTCCTTTGTGTATTCTTGGAGCCCTTGTCAAATATTAGTTGATCACGTACGAGGGTTTATTTCTGGGCTTCTCTATTCTGTTCTATTGACCTATATGTCTGCTTTTACACTGAAACTGTAGTTTTGGCTACTTTAGCTTTGTAATATAGTTTGAAATCAGGAAATGTGATTCTCCAAGCTTTATTCTTCTTTCTCAATACTGCTTTGGCAATTTGGGGTATCTTGTGGTTCCATGCAAATTTTAGGATTGTTTGTTCTAGTTTTGTAAAAATGCCATTGGAATTTTGGTAGGGACTGAACTGAATCTGTAAATCACTTTGGGTAGAATGGACATTTTAACAATATTAATTCTTCTAGTCCATGAACATGGGATATCTTTCCATTTATTTGTGTCCTCTTCAACTTCTTTCATCATTGTTTTAGTTTTCAGTAAACAGATCTTCCACCTCCTGGTTAAATTTATCTCTAAGTACTTTATTCTTTTTGATGCTATTATAAATAGGATTGTTTTCTTAACTTCTTTTTTGGATACTCTGTTGTTAGTGTACAGAAATGCAACTGATTTTTGTATGCTGATTTTATAACCTACAACTTTACTAAATTCATTTATTAGTTATAACAGTTTTTTGGCAGAGTCTAAGATTTTCTATATAAGAGATCATGACATCTGCAAACAGATTTTACCTCTTCCTTTCCGATGTAGATGTCTTTTATTTCTTTTTCTTGCCTAATTGCTCTGGCTAGAATTTCCAGCACTACGCTGAACAGAAGTAGTGAGAGTGGGCACCCTCGTCTTGTTCCTGGTCTTAGAGGAGCTTTCAACCTTTCACCATTCATTATGTATGACATTAGCTGTAGGTCTGTCATATGTGGCCTTTATTATGTTGAGGTACATTCCTTCTATACTTAATTTATTGAATGTTTTTATCAGGAAAGGATGTTAAAATATACATATGTAAATAAATATAAATGTATAAATGTAAATATATAAAGAAAATATTAACAAAACTAAAGGGAAAAACAGACAGCAATATAATCATAGTATAGGACTTCAATGCCCTGCTTTCAACAATGGGTAGATCATCCAGAAAGAAAATCAGTAACACTGAACTTGAACTACACTTTAGATCAGATGGACCTGACAGACATATAAAGAACAGTCCATCCAACAGCAGAATACACAGTATGCTCAGGTATAAACAGAACATTCTCCAGGACAGATCATATGTTAGTCCACAAAACAAGTCTTAAAAATTTAAGAAGACTGATATTACATCAAGTATATTTTCTGATAACAATGGTATGAAACTAGAAATCAATAAGAGGAGGAAAACTGAAAAATTCACAGATCTGTGGAAATTAACATATTCTTGAACAACCAGTAGATCAAGGAAGAAATCAAAAAGAAAATCAAAAGGTATCTTCAGGCAAACAAAAATGAAAATGCAACATACAAAAACTTATGGGGGGCTTCCCTGGTGGCGCAGTGGTTGAGAGTCCACCTGCCAATGCAGGGGACACGGGTCCGTGCCCTGGTCCGGGAAGATCCCACGTGCCGCGGAGCAGCTGGGCCCGTGAGCCATGGCCGCTGAGCCTGCATGTCCGGAGCCTGTGCTCCACAACGGGAGAGGCCACAACAGTGAGAGGCCCACGTACCACAAAAAAACAAAAAACAAAAAAACTTATGGGATGCAATAAAAGCAGTTCTAAGAGTGAAGTTTATAGCAATAAATCCCTACAGAAAAGTCTCAAATAAACAACATAACTTTACACTTAAAGGAACCAGGAAAAGAACACACTAAGCCCAAAGATAGGAAAAGGAAAGAAATAACAAAAGATTGGAGCAGAAATAAATGAAATAGAGGTGAGAAATTCAATAAAAAAGATCTACAAAACTACATTGGTTTTTTGAAAAGATAAACAAAATGGACAGACCTTCAGGTAGACTAACCAAGAGAAAAAGAGAGATGACTCAAAGAAAATTACAAACAAGAGATGAGATATAACTGATACTACAGATATACAAAGAATTGTAAGTGACTACTAGGAACAATTATATGATTAGATAACCTGGAAAAAAATGGATACATTCTTAGAAACCTACAACTTACCAAGACTGTATCACGATGAAACAGAGAATCTAAACAGACAAATGTGAGATGAGACTGTGAGTCAGTAATCAAAAACATCCCAACAAAAGCTTGGGACCAGATGGCTTCACTGGTGAATTCTACTAAACATTTAAAAAAGAATTAATGCCAACCCTTCTCAAACTCTTTCAAAAAACTGAAGGGAAAGGAACACTTCCAAACTCATTTTACAAGGACAGCATCACCCTAATACTGAAACCAGACAAGGACACCACAAGAAAAGAAAATCACAGGCCAATATCCCTGATGAATACTGATGCAAAAAACTTCAACAAAGTATTAGCAAACTGAATTCAACAAAACATTAAAAAGGTCGTATACCTTGATAAACTGGGATTTATTCCAGGGATGGAAGGATGGTTCAACATTCCCAAATCAATGTGATATAACACATTAACAAAATGAAGACTAAAAATCATATGATTATCTCAATAGATGCAGAAAAAGCATCTGACAAAATTCAATATCCTTTTTCTTCACAAAGATCCCAATATGTTGGATAGTAAAATGTCTTCCAAATAATGAAAGAAATGTGAAATTATATTTCATTATGAGTAATAAACACATTGTTTTATTTTCATTTTTAAACTGATGTATGGAACTTTCATCAGAAGACTTAACTGCAGAAATCATTTATATAACAACATCAAGATTACAAAAAAATCACTGCACTACTTTTTCAAATTATACCAGCTCAATGGCTTACTTAAGCTTGCTAAAGGAACACAAATATTTTACTGACAAGTTACAATTTACTTATTATGAAGGGGGAAAATGACATTCATGGAAGTCTACTATTTTAGTCTAAGGAAGGAGAAATTTATTACAAAGTTATGCAACTAAGCAGCAAAGAAACAAAACTTCTAGAAGCAGCAGTGGTCTCAAATTAGCAAAAATGAAAGGAATAGAATGTTAAAATTTAGATAGGAAACAGTCACATGAAAAAAAAGATCTATTTCCAAAGCTGGGAAATAAGGTTGTAGGTCCTACAGACTGAATGAAAAGTGACTAGACATGCAGATGTCCTTAAGAAGGACCAGCAGGAAGTGGTGAGGGTATTTCAAATGTAAGAGATATAAATGTATTAAAACAGCGGGAGACTATATCCCTTTTTGGTAAATACCAGATGGGATTCTAAAATAAGACAAAGTCAGGAGCTATGCACACAGAGCTGTCAGTCAGGGTGAAGCATCAAGTGCAAAGATACAAACTGGACTGTGATTCGTTTAGGGTTTATTTTGTTTTTAATGACGTCAACTGAAGGACACGTCTTATGAGCGCCGGTGAGCACATCTGAGAGTGCTGGGGCTCTCCCGAGTCGTGGTTGTGGCCCAGAAGGGGACTTGGTAGTCACAGCAGCTCCAGCTGCCAATGAAGGGCCTGTCTTCTAACCTCTAATCCAGATTTTTTCTATTATCAAAATCTCAGGGGTTGATTTCAGAACAATCTGGGGCTTAATATTTCAATTTTGGGATTATCTGAAAATTCCTCCATGAAAAGAATTTCTCTGAACTTGGATTCATTTAAGATATTTTTTAACAACAAGAGCCCTGCAGGGCTCAAAGATAAAGCGCAACAAATGTACCACTCATTAGCGGCATCATAAATTAGGCTTCCTGCTTGATGTCTCATGTCTGCTGAGAACCCAGGTGTGTCTTCACATGCTATGTGAAGGCTCTGGTCTTGAGCCTAACAAATGCAAAATGAAAAGGATGACACAACAGAAGCAGATCCATGAGTCTCACGCTGTGTCAAGACTACGCAGTTACCTCTCCCACCAGGAAGGTGAGAAGGAAGCTGGTACCTCTTTTGCTATACAAACACTTCTGAGGACCAACAGAAGATATGGTTGGAAACTTTACTTTTGGTTAGAATTTATAATTAGAAAATGACATAGCTAGTAGACATCATGTCTTCAAAGACAAGATCATCTGGGAAACATCCTCACTATCTAGTGTTAAAGTTAGAAAAAGTGGGATATAATGAGATTCCCACTCATTAAAAGAAACCAACCATACCCACATCACAGATGAAGACACTGGAATGAATGAAGATGTTAACAATGACCGTCTGGGGCCAGGCAATCTGTTTGGGGCCATGGAATCAGGCACAATGTCTAAAAATAAGCCAACAAAGGCTTTTTTCATATGATTCGAGGGAGAAGACTGATAAGGATGTTTTTCCTCTTTACGTGATGCTGGGTCTAGAAGCCACAGGTCAGCCTCTCCTCAGAGAAGACAGGCACTGTCTGATTATTTCACTCTGAAGGAGGGTGCTGGGTTTTATGGCCAGACTCTGCATCTTTTTCTGTGCACACTTTTTCTGAAGGAAGCCAACTCATCTTGAAACCAAGTTAACTTAGGTCCTTGTTGGGAGGTTTTAACATCTGAATTCTTTTAAAGTTTGGCACTTGATATGAAAAATGTATGTATGTTATAAAGACAGATGTTTTACTTTAATCTTTGATAAAACTGATTTGTTCTGAAGATATAAGTGGTGGACTTACCCAGATGATGATTAATATCTTCTCCATTGGTCAGGGTCGTACTGTCTACTTCCTGCACCAAATAAATATGAAAACAAAAAATAAGAATCAAATTTCTCTAAAATTCAAACAGAAAAAATGGCACATTTCTCAGTATGTATAAAAACAACACCTGAGTTATATTTGGGGCCAGAACTTTATTCTCCTTTCAGTTCTGGCCACCATAGTTATTCCATTAAAGTGGGAAGCAGTTAATTAAGAGGCAGCCCTGTAAGTGGAAGGAAGCAGTGTCAAACCTGCTCCCCTCAACTCCAGTTCCAACCGTCTGCACAGTCGCTGCTGCCAGTGAAGTCTGGAAATGGCCTTTCACGTGGAGACGGCTCGTGGGACATTCTGCTGAGTGCGGAAAAGTACGAGCGTGGTTCCCTCCGCAGCAGAGCCCAGGGCTTCCTTGCCCCGGCCCACGGGGCTCCTGCCCACTTTCCACCGTGCTCACGGATGATGGGCCGTATTGTCACCCACACCCCCAGGAGGGTAGCAGGAGATCACAGCAGTGGCCAGAATGAGGTTTCCAGGCCCCACCCTTGTTATCACAGATGATCGGAGGCAGCTTTACAACAGCCCAGGCCTCCTACAGAATTACCACAGAGAAGTGAAAATCTGAAGAATTCACAGGCAAATTTGTGGCTACTGACTGTGGAATTTAACACATCATTTCTCACCAACAGCATGGAAGAGGTTAAACCTTTCTCACTTTAGCTGCCGGCTAGCATTTTAAAAGTTCTGAAAGCTTTGATGTTCACCCCCTTAGCGAGTGGAGGTTCACACCTCTGCTGGTCCAGGGTCCCCACCCCTAGTTCACTGGATCTCAGCCCAGAAAGGTCTCACAGGCTTGTGATTCTCACCTCTCTTGGCTGGCCGGGCCCAAATGGAATGGCTCGCCTCTCATCAGGCCAGGGGGCGGCCGTGGGAAACCTCCCAACTTCTGGGCAGTAACTGAACACTCTCATTTTGAGGCATTCTTAGTTCTTCACCAACAGGAAGAATTTTGCCTGTTAACTCTGCCCTGGAAATAGTGACAACTTTCTGCTTGGACTACCTTAGTATCTCCAAAAAATACTAAAACAGGAGTTCAAAAGTAGACAACACCCAGCAAAAAATGTGCTGGCCAAGTGAAGATGACATAATTCAATCATAGCATAAAAATGAAAAAGTGGATTACCTAACCTGAAAAAACATATTCCTGTCCCAATAGAAGACTTTATGTATAAATATGTGTGTATGTGTGTGTGTACGAAACACATTCTATATGGAAACATCTGCAATTAGGAAACGTACGTGCACTGCAGTAACGTTTTCTGAGCGCTCTCCACATCAGGCAACGTGCAAGTGCACACACTCCGGCTGTTTGTGTGTGTCCTGTCGGAACTTCCACCATCCCATTCAATTCCGAAGTCTGACACAAACTCAGCGCTCACCACCTCAATTTGCCTCTGACCTGAGGCCTCCCAGAGGAAGTTTTTCAGTCCCAGCTCTCTGGCACTAGCACCCCTTGACTTTGGTGTGACTGCTGTGGTCCCAAAAGAGCAGGGGTTTCCTTCAAAGACCCCTTATCAGACGTATGCGCTGGGTCTACAGGGAAAACACCCCCAAGGCACCGGGCACCAGCTCGGGAACCACCGACACCTGAAAGAGGAGTCGCAGCCGCACCTCTGGCCTCATTCCCTGAGTCGATAGTTCCTTAAGTGCATGTATCGACCTGGGTCCTGTGACCTGCACTTGAGGTTTGGTAGTGAGACCTGCGGGGCCCAGAGCTCAGGTCACTGGCAGAGGGGGAAGACGGGGAGAGACAGCATGCTTCCCCAGGGGCCTCTGCTCTGCCAACGTGCCCGAAGCCCGAGACCAGGCAGGAAGACTCAGCAGACATGCACAGGCCTTGCTGGCGTGAGTCCTCGAGCCCTCTCATCAGCCCAAGGTGGTGGCAACACCTGGCCTTGCACTCCTGCAGGTGACAACTTTTCACCTTCCTTCCCCCAGACCCAACCAACTTCCTTGAATCATTCCTCCCAGCACCTTAAACCCCGCCAGACCAACAAGGAGTCCCTCGGTCTCCAGTCACCAGCTGCCTGCTAGTGCTCTGGTGCAGTCCCACTGGGACACTGCCGCCCCCAGCCTCCCAAAGGCCCCCAGAGTCCGGGTGTCCCCGTCCTTCTGCACTGACCGGCCTGCTCACTCTCAGGCCTGCGTCTGTCCACTGCTCTCTTCAGCGATGGCACGCAGCCTGAGCTCAGCCTCCACAGGGCCCAGTCCACACACGTAGGGTACGTGAACACGGGCAGCACCTGGGCCTCCGCGCGACCAGCAGGGCTCCAGCCTCTCCCCAGGGGGCCAGCTGTCAAGTTACGTGGTGTCTCAAGAGGAAGATTCCTCCCCAGCAGGGAACCAGGGCTGATGGTGAGTATCTACGCTTCCACCCTAAGGAAAGTCACTCTGGTTTTTCTAATTTGCACGAGGAGAAACTGCCAGACACTACTCCTGTCTGCCAACAGAATTTGAAGAAACTTCTTTGTTTACTGTAGATCCAAGGAAAACTGTTTCTCCTTCTTCAATGTTAACATGCGCCTGAAATTTTTGCCATCACAAGGAAGTAAGGACGAAGCCAACATTCATGACCTTTTCTCCTTGGTCCTTGACCGGCAGCCAGAGGAAACTTTGACCAGGTTGAGGGCAATGCCCTGGATAGGACTTGGTGTTTAAAGCAATGGCTTCTGGTCTTGTGATCAAGTGATGGCTGAACTCATACAGGCCAAGCCTGCACAGTCAAGCTTTGCTTTGCTTCCTTCCTTAATTTTATTTTTAAAATACAGCTTTAACTGAGGAATAGTTGACTTTGTCTGCTTTTTAATAGAAAAACAACTCTAATAAAACAGATCAACGTAAAAATATTAAGAGAAACACTAGAGTTAACACCAGGAGAGGAACAAGATCTAAGAAAGGACAACGGTAAGGGCCACCAGAGGCCGAATCCGTCGATACTTTCTCTCCAGCCCTCACCACAGCCTGCAGGAAGAGCCCGGGCCCAGGTCAGACGTCAGGGAACAGCCCCAGGGGATCAGTGATCTGCTCAGGCTAGGCCTCTGGCAGGTGGTGGACCCAGGTTTCGAGACAGCTTCTGCCTGTCTGGACCCAAGTGAAGTTAAGAAAAGAAAGTGTGTAGCATGTACTATTCTACAGGCTTCAAATTCAAGGACGCACCAGGCCCAACACCACCCAGCGTGGGGCAACACGAGGCCCGCACCTGATGGTGCGTCCCAAGGACGCAGATCTGCTTCTTACGCACTCTGCAGGGCCACTGTCCCAGCGTGAAAAAGCAGCAGCAAAGGACCTCGGGGCTCAGAGCTGGAAGGACACTAGGGGTACCTGGGCTGGACACCCGACGATGAGGCCCAGGGGTGGTGGAGGAGCCGTTTGAGATGACACGCCCTCTAGAGGACGGCCTGGCGTTGGCCAAGTGCTCCCCCGCAGGCACCTGAGGTCACGGCCTCTTCCACCTGGTGCCCGCCTCAACCTGCAGCCTCCAACCCTGGCTCTCCTGACCCCTGAGGCCCAGCAGGAGGGAGAGGGCACAGGACAGGGAGCGCAGACTGGTGGGGGGAAGGGAGACGGCTGGAGAAGCGCTGGCAGAGGCCTGACTCCTGGCTTTGGGAGCGGACTCTGGAGGGAGGGCTGACCCTGGCCACGCCGGGCCAGGCAGCTAAAGATGGCGCCCAGCTCCCCCGCCCTTCGCACTCTCCTGGGGGTCTGACTCCAGGGGGACCAGCATCGCACTCGTGTCTGGAATGGGGGATCCGGGCCCCCACCCGGCTCCAAGCCCACCACACAAGGCCTTGAGCCCCCAGGGCCAGCACCGAGACCCAAACCCAGTTAGAACCGCACGACGTTTCCTCCCTGCTCCGCACTGAAGGCCGCGGGCTCTGGGCACGTGGATGACAGTCTGCTGACCGACTGCCGCCCCTCCCGGCATCACTGCTCAGGACACCAAGGGCGTCTCGCTTGGCGCGCACGCTTGGCGCGCACGAGGGGAGGGCGCGGCCGGGGAAGGGCCACTCCTGCCCCGCCACGGCTGCGGGCCCTGCTGTGGCCTCCAGCGCACATCCTTGTCCCTCTCCTCGGGTCCCTCCTCCTCGGACCCCTCGTGTAACCCAGCAGGTGTGTGGGGGGCTGAGCCCTGCCTCTCTCCTTCCAGGCCTCCGCATATCCGTCCAGGTTCCTCCTTCCCTCAGAAACGCCCTCCCCCTGGTCCCCCTGAGGAAGGCCCATCGCTGTCAACAGTGAGAAGCTGAAACACTGCCCAGCGAGAGGGGACGGGGCTGACGGGCGAGTGCCATCGGCAGCGTGTCCCTGTGCACTGCGCAGGTGTGACGGACGGACAGCCCCACAGCCCGGTGTCTGACGCGCTGCGCCCTCGGCCGTGAGTCCACAGCACTGCTATCACCTTCTGACTCCAGGGCGCACGCAGACCTGCCTATGGTTTTCCGGGTGCCCTGTCTGCGATTCAGTCAACCTCAGCACCTTCTCGCCGTGAAGTCACGGAGAGGAGGCATTTTCCCCGCTCGGTGACACGGCGCCGCGCGACCGTTCAGACGACACAGCTGGCACTAGGAGGAGGTAACCCCGTCCCAACAACAGAGCAGGGGTTCTAAGAAGATGGGACGTTACTCACGTTGTTCCACCAGCCCACCTGGAAGTTTCAGGTGACAGTGGGTGGCGTCACTTGTGAGGGCAGAGACTGCAGGTGAAGTGAGCTCAAAGGAACAGCTGCAGCAACTGCGAGTCTAGCTCTGGGAAGCTCTCCTGTCCCCCCAGGGATGGGCATTTCAGAAACAGTCATCATGAACTTTGGCCTCGCGGAACCGTACAACGGACTCCTAACATTAGGTAAGTGCAGATTCTACCAAGAACCAGCGGGAAGGACTCAGCCCCCACAGGCCACCGCGGACGAGCAGTCCACACACAGCCTGACTTGGAGTCCACGGCCACAACGTAGTACTAAATTCATCTTTATGCGTTCAAACCAGGTATCTGTATTACACACAGAAGCAGCAAAGGATTCATCTTACTTCCCAGATCACACCATTAAGGCTCTTATGTATAAAAACCGAGTCATAGAACATAAGAAAATGCTTCTACTGGTAGAATGCTACTGCTTGTGTTCTTATTTTATTAGAAGGATGTATGTATATGTAGCCTTTATAAGAGCCTTCCTTTGAGTAAATTACAAAAAACTGGGTCTTGAACAGATGAATAAATTGATAGAAAATGAATAAAGCGGTGAGCAGAGCCAGGCTAGCACTGAGCATGGCAATTACGTCTCCACTTCACTAGGCAAAGCAATTAGATCTATCGGTACATTTATCTGTTTATTTACTTGTAAACATACAACCTATTTCCAAAACAGCTGCGAGGCAGTCTCTGGAACACTGCCGCCACCCCACCAGCCTCTTACCTGGCCCCTGGTCCCTCCAGTGCTGTCCTTGGCCAGACCGGCTGTACCCAGAGCTCGTCCTGTGGGCGCTGGATCCCTGTTGGCCCCTCCGCCCTGTGGGGACACGTGATCAGCACGTCAGCAGCTACCAGACGCTGAACTCCAAATGGCAGTCGTGTTTAAGAGTAGAGCAAGGTGACCCTGGGCTGGCAGCTGCCAAACTTCTGACGTCCTTACCATCACAGGGAAAGCCCCTGAAAAATGCAGATGCTGGGGCCACGGCACCACGGCCGGGTTGGGTCAGGGCTGCACTTAAACCTGTTCCCAGGAGAGTCTGCATGGGGGACGAGCAGGCTATCTTGTCAGGTCCCTCAAAGCAGGGCAGTAAGTTCTCCTTTCTGCCTCCTCGGGCAGCTGCCCTGGGCAGTGGCCACAGGCCCAGGCCCGCACTGCTGGCCACCAGCACGTGGGACTCTGGGACACGGTGGGCCTGACCAGGCCGCCCTCTCCTCCCAATTCCCCACAAACTTCATCGGCATGCAATTGGCTCACTCTAAATTCTTCTCCTATGTTCCTAAACCCTGACGCCTTCTTCTGTCCGTCTCCACTAGAATTCAGTACTAGCAAGTCTAAGTACATATTTAAATGTGATTCTAAACACCACCTTGGCACCTCACACTATTCCATACAGAAAGGAGGCCAAGCCTGCCTGGCAGCAGCCACAGGGGCAAACCAGCGCTCTGAGGACACGGGCAGGCGGCTCCGTGCTGGTTCAGCCCCGCAACCCCTGCCCTCCACGCACACTCTTGCCAGCTGAGGACAGGGAGCAGCCTGAAAGGCACTGGGGCGAGTATCAACGGCACCAGCTCATCCCAGGAGGAGGAGACAGAGGCTGGGTGCAGGGGACCGAAGGACGCTGGGCTGGGGCCAAGGGGCTGGGCTCTGCCACCGAGAACCTGCGCGGTGTTGGCAAGCCACCGGGGCCCAGGGGAGTGAACCACAGACTATCAGGATGTATTTGTGAAGAAAATGATGACATCGAGGACAGAAAAAAGGAGCAGTTTCCAAATCACGTAAATTGACTCATGATATCTGTCGAAACCGTTTCTTCCATGATCTGGAGTAACTCAACAGGATCACCCAGGTCTGCCATCTTACGGACACTTCACCGGAAAGAGGTCACCGAGTTTTCTGTCTGTATTGGGAGTGACTGTACTGCAGCGTTAAACTCTGTGAAACCACAGGCTGTCTTAGGGCTTTCAAGAAAACCTGTCACGTGTACAGTCCTCTTAAGCCTGAGTGTCGGACTCTGAAATGCAGAAAGAGGTTCAGGCATCCAAATCCCAGTGACTACTGCGGCTGACAAAGCCTGCATCCGGCCATCTGCCATGTCTGCAGCCAGCCTGTCGCTGCCCTGCTAACCATCTCACTAGTGACGGGAATCCTGGTGCGGTGCTCACAGGGCCGACGGCCTGAGTGACGTGCTGCCAACAGATGTGGGGAACAGGGTGCCTCTTTCCTCTGCAAGGAATAAACTTTTACTTTGGGGTCTCAAACGCTGCCTACCTCCACGCAGCTGGAGAAAGGTAAAGGATGGAGAGGGGGCGAGGCCAGGAGGGACTCCGTCACTCTTAGGAGTAGGGAGGGGCCAGAAGCCCCTTTACACAGCGCTGACCAGCAGGAGCTGGACGCGACCTGAGGCCTCACTGACCTCACGGCACAAAGTCTCTCGGAGTGAAACGTGCAGGGCTGGTGTGAGCAGAACCCAAGACAGTCTGGGGGAGCAAGAATTTGGGGTAATTCATTCTCTATTCCATCAAGAAACAATGGGGCTGCTACAGTCACAGGTATAGATGCTACCCAAACGAGGACATGAGAACGTGATTAAAATGAACTCAACACAATAAGCTACTGAACAAGATGTCCGACTTTAATGATAAACAAAGAAGCACCCAATCAAGGAGACAGGCTTTTTCATCTGTCAAATTAGTCAGAAAAACAAACTTTTAAGTGGTGTCAAGAATGCCTGAAACAGAAACTCTTAATCCCACTGGTGAAGGTGTGAAGTGACCATGTGTTTTTAGAAAACAAGTTGGCAACATTCACCTAAAATCCAATTACGTTTGGATCTATAATTCTGTGAACAACGGAACTCTATCCTAAGGAAACAACACACAGAAAAGCATCAAGTATAACGAGAAAAAACGGAAGCTCGAGGAGGGGGGCTACGGCACAAAGGCAGTGCGTGCGGTGGTGGGGATTCCGTTTAAGGGGAGCCTGACCACCGCGACCACGATCGCGCTGGAAGTCAAGTGCCGAGGAGAACAGGGCACACAAGCATGCAGAGTATAATCATAATGAGACAAAAATACAGGAAAACATCTGTCAACATCTGTTACCTTCAGGAGACAGAATTAAAGGCTATTTGGGTTTCACTTTTAATTATTTTCTTTATATTCTAAGTGTTTCTCACGTACTTCTATCATGAGAAAAAATAAGTCCAAACCTCTGTCAAATAAAGGCCCACCAGCCCAGCGGCGTGTGTACTTCAGGGCCTCCTGGAAAGGAGGCTGAGCCCCAGAGGAGGGTCCTTAAATCTCAGCACATGAACCCTTTGAAAACTCCCTCCTAAGGGGACCAGAACTTAAACCGCTCAGCAGCACACTATCATCTTAATTTTGTTTCTTCTTCCAATTCTTTCAGCCTCTCCTTGCAAGCTGCACGTGGCAGTGGGGACCCTCCCGGGACCAAGAGGCTGGGGCCCACCTGAGTGGTGTGAACGCCAGTGCCGCCTGCTGACGATGGGTCTGTTCTCCTTCATGCAGGCCTTGCACACGACTGACTTCAGGGCATGGAATCTGGTGAGCCGGGACCTCTGCAAACAGACCAGATGCAGCGGAGCAGCGTCAGACACAGGCAGGCACCGGGGAGACGCAACTACATGAGTGAAACTACACGGTACACTGTGCCCAAGGACACGGCAGCGGTGTGGACGAGCATGGCTGCAGCTTCCCTTCCACACTGCAGCTCAGCAAGATGTTCTTAGAAGCTGATCTTCTGCATGCCCTGGAAAGGCAACAGTGGCAGCTACACCTTCTCTGTCCCCTGTAGGTTATACAAGCATTTCCAAAAGGGCCTTCAAGTTCTACTGTGACATCTATGGCCCTAACACACAATCGTACCTAAAACATCCATGCCGGTAATGTGTTATCATCTCAGTTCCTCTCGGTTGTTAAGACAGTAAGTGGAAAGAGCAAGGCCACAGACAACGAATTAACACGCGACCTTCCCTTCCAGCCTCATCTGTACTATTGAATATTCGATCCTATCTGCCCTAACTTCTTTTAAAGCAGTGAGTGTGAACCTGTAATCATTTTGTACTTGGTCAAGACATTAGGAAGGAAAGGAGGGAGGGGTCCGTGATGGGTTATGTGCAGGCCATGAGCCTGGCCTACTGTTACCTTTCACTGATTCGGTACTAAAGCCACACTTACAGGACATTTTTGTCAGTACTCTGCTTTTGTTGACTGTACATAACTTTGGCTGCTTCTAAATTCTGAACACTTCCATTCCTATGACAGCCTGGATTGTGTCTGTGTGTGAAGCAGCACTGCCGACACATCAATAATGTCTTCCATCTGATGTGAAGGCGTGGAGCGCTGACCTGTCACAGGCCAGTCAGCTCTCGCTGATCACAGGGTCCTGTGGGTATTAACACACGTTCCAAATGAGCTTGGCCGAGGCCCCGACTTGGAAATCTTCCAGGAACCGTGTAGCAGTTGTATTTACAAAGCCAGAACAGCAGCCAATGACCCCAACTAAACTGTCAGCCTTCAGGGAATATTTTCAAGTAACAAATCACCACCGCTCCTATCGAATTAGTCTGATGTCTGCAGAGGCAGCTCTGCAGGGAAGGAACGTGCATTCTTAATTCAAAAAGGGGAAAAGGAGTGAAAGCACTTGAAAATGTAAAATGTGTAAGACTGGGTGGGATGCTGCTCGCCCGCCTCCTCACAGGTTCTGGCAGAAGCTTCAGCAACGCTGACCCTGAGGCCCGAGGCCCGACCACAACAGAGGAGGCCACCGGCACCAGCAGCCTCACTGTCTTCTGGGTCAATTTCAAAGCCTGGGATCTGCGGCTGCTCAGAGCGGACTTCTGGGGTCTGTTCCTAAAGTAAAGTGACCGTGAGGACAGACAGTGCTGCAGACCCTTTTGACCTCCAGCCGAGGACTCTGAGTTTTCGTGATGCATTTGAGCAACTGATTTCAAACCTACTTTTTCTAAACGTAAAGAAAACTGTGAACTCACGTGTTGTTCCACAAGCGCCTCTGCTGTGTACCCTTTCTCAGACTGCAGGTACTTCTGATGAAACAGCTTCCCATCGAACAAATTCCAGGGCATGAAGTCTGACGTCTTCCAGGGGAAGCCACAGGCACTGTTGACCAGCACCAGGGTGGTGAGGCCGCGGACCAGGAGGGTACCCAGCTGCACGGCCCTGGGGTCGACGTGGTCGAGCTGTGGAGACAAGATGCACAGAGGTGGTGAGGAGGCGCCACCCGTGCAGAGAACCAGAGCCGCTGCGCCCTCGGGGTGCGACCTGCTCTGCACACACAGACACCCTTGGAGCTGCAAAGGCCAAAGCTCTGACCTGCCAGGGAGGTGACAGGATCGCAGCCTCGGGCCTACTGGAAAACTTTCTTTAAATGCAAAGGCAAAGGAGGAGAAGCCAAGACAGGGTCATTTTAGACACTGATGAGTCACCTCATTTTTAAACATCACACTGAGTTCTGTGAACATTATTAGATATGTTTTACACGAATGTCTATCACTTAAGAATACGATGGCTTATTACTACATAGGGTTGATGGTCTGTTACTTCTTACAAATTAAGGTCACACCCATACAAAGTATTTATTCTGTTGTCAAACCTCCTCCTTCCTGTTCTTGGACGCAGCAGGGGCTCCTTTGGTGAGAACCTGCAGAGACACCCTTCACCTTCAATCGCTTGTGTTTGTGTTTCTGGAATTCGTGGCCTGTGCTGACCACACACAGTGAACTGACAGCCAGCAACTGTCCATGCGGTTTTGTTAACAAGGGAAGTTCAACTCAGTCTGTCGGCATCGGGTGGATCTGTGTTGCTCAAAGTAAACAGCAGCGATTTTAAATGTCATTATGTATCTCGCACAATTTATAAAACTGAAGTAAACCAGGAGAAGGGACAGATGTCCGTGCCCTTTCTGGGCCAGGTCTCACCTCCCTGACTGAGAGGGGCCGGGCCGCGACCCTCAGGTCTCTCTGCCACGCCTCACCAGGCTACCTGCCCCTCGCTGTCATCAGCACCTTCCACCGTCTCCCCGATTTCAGTCGTCGAGCCCTGTCTAGAGCCTGTCTGTCTAGAGCCGCACTGTCCACACCAGCAGCTGGGGCCCTGGGTGAGGTCTGAATTTAAGTGCAGTAAGATCAAATGCTCCCTTTCTCTGATGCACCACCCCACTTCAAGTGCTCGGGGGCCCCGGTGGCAGCGGCAGTCAGCACCTTCCCACCTGCCCACTGCTGGACCTTCTCCACCTCCCGCATTCCCCTCTTTGCAAAGCGCCCAGCCCCGAGGCTGCACTGCAGGCCGCACAGGTCAGTGCACCCACCATGGCTGCTCAAGATCAGGTGAACTGATGCAGAGGCTGCATATTTTCTGAGTATTGGGGGCAATTCTCTCATGAAGCACATTTTCCCGTAATGGAGTCAGTTTCTGTTCATTTCTTCGACACCTGTCTGTTTTAAAGTAAATTTTAAATGAAGTATATACCACGCCGCAAAGCACAGATCCTACGTGTGCCACTTGAATTCTCAAACAAACCAGGCAACCAACACCTGGGCCACGAAGCAAATGTCACCAGGAGCACGGAAGCCCCTCTGCGCCTCCCTGTCACACCCACTGTCCCCAGAGGGAGCGCTAAGCGACTCCTCCAAGGAGGAACGGGCTTGCTCACCAGTGAGCTGATGGAACCCGCTCCAGAGGTGAAATGCACACACGGGCTCAGCCTCCCCGGGCTGATGCTGCTGGGGTCTCCCCAGGCCGTTCACCCCTCCGTGCTGTCACACGCCACTGTGCGCAGGGCTGGCTGGGGATGCTGGGCCTAGTAGCCACTCTGCGGACCACGGGCATCTTTAGACAGGGAGCCTTTTCCAGCCCAGGAGCCGCGCGTCCTGTCGGCAAAGCTTCGTGGCTGCCCGTGTGGAGACTTGGCCAGCTGTTGACTTTCCCTAAGTATTTCATATTTTTTCTTTGGTGTTAGTGTAAACACAGAAAATGCGGGGGTTATTTTGACTTGTTATTGTTTCTGTAGAATATACCTGGACTGTGTATGTTGATTCTGCAGCAGCCCCTGTTAAATTTGCTTAGTAATTCTAATGGTTGCCCTGTAGATCTGGATTTTCCATATACACCATCACACTACCTGTCAATAATGATAGTTTCATTCTTTCCTTCCAGTGCAAGGGAAGTGGTGAAAGAAGGCACCCCTGACTAACAGAGTAGAAAAACTTCCACTGTTTTACCATCAGGTCTGAGTTCTGTTGTAGATACTCTTTACTGGATTAAGGAAATTCCCTTCCAGTCCTGGTCTGCTGAGATTTTTTATGACAAACTACCGAATTCAACCGAATACTTTCTCTGCATCATGCGTGGTACTAACGAAGTGAATCACAACGGTTTTCAAACGTTAATGCAAGTCTGTATTCCAAAAATAAACAGCTGATTGTGTTGAAAGAGCAGAAGATTTTCACAGGTTGCAGAATCCAAATCTGAGGTTATCTTCCAGCAACAGAGAAAGTCACATAGCAACTCTTCTTCTTCCCCCAAAGAACTGGAATTTAGGGAACAAGGCAGTGTGGCAGAAGGCTGACCCTGAATCCGGACTCAGAGTCGCTGGTGAGCATGGACTAATTCCATGTGGCTAAACTTAGGTGTGGCCTTACCAATAAAAGTCATAAATAAAAGCGGCCCGTATTTTGGAAACAGGATTTAAGGCGCTTTGGAATGAAGACAAGGAGTGAGCCCTGAGCGCTTCCTGCTGAGGTGACGGAGCATCTAATGGGGACACAGAAACCAGAAAAACCAGTTCTAACGCTGCAAAGCCTCACAGTAAATATTTAGCAGTAAACAGCTCAACTGTGTGGTGTTTATATGCTAAGGTATTAGCAGGTATGTATACATGGAGGCCAAAACCCCCAAGTCAGCTGATGCTCCGTTTCAGGCATTGCTTCACCAGAGCAACTGTCCTAAAACTAGGTGGAAATCCAGACACGGCGAGGAGAGCACTGCAGACTCACCAGAAAACAAAACAAAAGCAAACTTTGAGTTTCTCTGGTCTGAAAGGCCAGCTGGACTCGGGAGGTTCTGCACCTATGTCCTCTGCGGCTACAGGCAGGCACAACTGTACAACACAAGCCCAAGGAGGCCGCCGGAACCTTGCCGGGCAGGCGCTCGAGGAACAGAGGGGCTGGTCCGGCTTTTCCTAACATCCGGCTGTTCCTCAGCCCTCCTGAGTCAGACAGGGGTCCCGCGGCTTCCGCGAGAGCTTGTTAAAGATGGCTCCTGAGAGCAGAGACCACCGAAAATGGGGCCAACCGTCTGCTGAGATCCTCCCCTGGAGGCTTCTCATGTTGCACTGAGTAACTTACCTGTCCCTTCTCTTAATACTTTTCATTCTCAAAAAAGACCTTTTATTTGCTGCAGGACGCTGTCAGGGACACCCACCTAAGCGAGTCATACTGCGACCCCCCGACTCTCCGTCTCCAACAGGGGTGGCACAGGGCTCGAATCCAATACTAACACTCCCCCGTGGCCTAGCAGCTTCCCCAACTTCCCCTTCCAAACCTCCCATCTCTGTCCAGTGTTCCCTCCTGCCGTGAAACCGGAAGTGACGCTGCTCAGGGGCAGGAGGCCGCCTGAGGCAGCGCGGCCGGTGGCTGGCACCTACATATCAACCACACAACCATGGGCCAGGTACCAGAGTCAGCTCAAACCCCCAGGACGGGGAGAGACGCGAGCCAAAAGGCAGGTGTGTGAACACGCAGGAGACGGGGAGTCAAGCAGGTGACTCGTGTGAGTGTCGGGGAGAAGAGGGGAACCACAGGAGCAGGGCTCTGCGTCCGTCTGTACGGAGGACGCAGACACTCCCGGCTAGGCCTGGAGAGCCGCTCATCTTTAAGTGGAGGATAACACGACCGCATCTATCTGACACACAGATAAGCCTGTGAGAACACAGAAGGGGTAAGCGTGCCAGGTGGGTCACTGCAGGAGGGCTGTCCGCACAGTGGGTACTTTAAAAATAGCTGCTGGATTTACATGTAAGTAAGTGACATGTGAAGGCTGCGTGGGGAAACCGACCATCTTCCTATCCTACCTTGGAGGGAAAAAGAAATCAGAGGCAGGGTACCGTTCAACAAGACGCCCAGCAGTAGTGCATCCAGAAACCTCTTCTTTCTCATGACGCACAGGGGCAGGGCTGGGTTCTGGAGAACACAGGGTCACCACGAGAGACAACAGGTGCTGCCCCAAGGGTAACATCAAGGCCTGCATGGGCAGTCATTACACGGCCCCTGCCCTCAGCAAGCGAGATAAAAATTCCAGTTCTCCTGTACACGGTCTTATCCAATGTCGTTCTTACATCACATCTTTAATCCAGGCAAAAGTAAACTGTTGAGGTGCACTTCTAGAATTTAAATGGACACTTGCAAGGAACAAAAGGGGAAGAGAGTAAAATGAAGTAAGTGAGAAACTAGCAAGGGCCACCCGTCATAGGATTGGGCCAGCTGCAGCACCCTGTAACATCACTAAAATACCCATACTACCCAGTGGAACAACTGCAGGTTTTCTGAACTCCCCACACATAGAAACAAAATCTCTACCCGGCCAAAGTCAGTGGCTTTCTTGGGCGTGCTGGGTCCGGCAGGACTGATAGGCCTGCCAACCGCAACTTTCTGACCTGCAGCCCGCGAGGGTGCAGGGCATGAGGAGACAGCCTCTGAATACACAGGTAACCTCCAACTTCATCCTGACCTACACCTAAGGTTCAGAGTGGATGACCACAGATAACAAACAGGAAAAACAATTTCTACTAGAGTGCTTTCTGGCTCACAGAAAGCACCCAAGAACAGAGGAAAGAAGAGAACATGCAGCTTGGTCTGAAATCAAGTTTTCCTTCACGAACAACCATGTGACAGAGGAAATACCTATGGGAGCAGCACAGCCCACGTGCAGCCGGCAGGATAAAGCCTGCTACTCCCACAGTGCTACCACCTGCAATGTCCACTCCAGACGGTCTCCTTGGTCCTGACCCCTCTCCAGACTCAGAGCCACCTGACACATGCAGACGTCCTATGGCTTCAAAGCTGCACTCATCTCCCCCGCCCCGTCACCCCATCTCAGGCAGCTCTTGCAGCCTCGAGTGATCCAGTCAGAAGGAAGGTGGCTCCAGGGTCCATGACCACCATGAGGTCTGCCATTATGTTTAGAAGCACAAAACCGCAGAAAGGGCCCAGAACTGAAAGAATGGTAAAAGGCAATCTTTACACAAAATGTAGTAAGGTAATTCTAACCATAATTCCACCCTTCTTCCCATTCTTCCTTAAGGCCTTCAGTTACCTAAGACTTTGTGCCATTAATACATGGGGACAGGAAAGGGTAAAACTGCCAAGTCCCGACCTCTGACTTTCAAAAGCCTCACCCCCGGAGAACCTGAAAGACCTCCGATGTGCCCCAGGTGTGAAGAGTCTGAGCAAAAAGAAGGGGCAGGCGCAGGGAGGGGCCTCGGGCGAGTGGAGCTCAGAGCCTGCAGCGGGACCGCCAGGCAGCCAGCGAGCTCCGCCGCCGGCAGGTGGGGTCCAGGGAAGAAACTCTGTGCACGGTGTCTGAGCTTTGCTGCCCGGCTGATGTGGGAGGTGAGCAGGCATGGGGGCAGCGGGGCCACAGAGCCCGGCCCCCAACGGTAGAGCGAGCGGGCACAGTGTCTCAGGGGTGCCCACCTGCTCAACCCCAGGATACATACCACAACCAACGGGATGGGGTTTGTAAAAGAAATCACACTGCTGTAGAAAAAGAAAGGTGAAACTTAAATTATGTCTGAGGTCCGTTTCTGCTGTAGAAAAGCACATTTTATGTGAAAGGCTCTTATTCGTGAAGATAAAAAGGACATGTACCAACACCACAGTGGTTTATACAAACATTAAGCAAACTGACAATTATTTGAGTATACACGATGCACGGCGGGGGGGCTCCGTGGACGTTATAAACACTTGGCCTGCCCCCTACTCTGCCCCAGGAAGGATGTATTTCAATTCATTTGAACAAATACTAGCTGAGTACCTGCTAAGTTACTCAGAAGCATAGGTACCAGAGAATACACAAAGATGAATAAAGCGGAGTCCCCACTCTTGAAGAAGCCACAAGCCAAGGAGTTTAAGAACAGTCTGAACGACATGAGAAAGGGGACACGTATCCAAGAGCAGCGTTACAGTAAGAGACCCTAGCTGAGAAAAGGAAGAACATGGTTCTGAAGCAGATCCTGTAACACTGGAAAAGGGATCACACAGCACCTGTGTAATTGCCAAAAACAGGTAACCAGGAGTAACTATAGGTATTTGCAGAAGGAAAGAAGTCATCTTGGTGGTGATGCTGGGTCTTGGTGGTCATGGAAAGCTGGGGTCTGTGGAGGGCCTGCTTCACGGGGGCTGGACTGCAAGACAGGCACCAGGTCAGACAGAATCAGAGGGCCTGGGAGGCCAGCCTACTTGGAAAAGTGCAGATTCTGAGCATCAGAATCTTTAATCTACCCTGGGGTATGAGTGGCCTGGAAAGGGGAGAACAGAGGCTAGAGACAGCTTCAAAGCCAGCGTGGGGAAGTCTTAATACCTGAACGTTTGTAGTAAGAAGCAGTAAGACGTTGTAACATCTGCTTATGATTCCAGACAACAACAGGAGAGGGACGAAAACCCCAATGTGAATGCAGCTCAGATTCTGAAGTTGGGCAGCTACGAAGGCTGCCAGGCCTGCACACGTGGACCCTTCCTCTGACCCTGAGCGTCCGTGCCCACCAACCGGCTCTCAGGTTCACGCCCAGGGCTGCTGGCCAGCTGTCTGGGAAGGGCAGACAGCATCTACGGCAACCGCCCGGTTTTGCGGCTGTGACGTGAACGCGTCCACAGACAACGTGTGAGCGACCGAGCGTGGCTGTGTCCGGGGCAGGGGCGGGCGCGGGGGTGGGGGGGGTGGGGGCTGGCTTTGGCCCTCCCTCGCTCTCTCCTGCCCGAGCGCACACCCCGGGTGTCTGGTGGGGGAGAGATCGATCCTTCTGAAGGGTTCCGGGCCCGGGAGGGTGGGCCGAGATCTCTCCCGACTCCAAAGGAGGCGACCCGCCTGCTCGGTCCTGCACTCACACCCACACGCGTTCACTTAACAAGGGCCCCCAGCCCCCTCCTGGGGGCGTGGCCATTCTCTCCGGGCTGCGGGCTGCTGTCACCGGAGACCGGAGACCCTGTCTGAGCACTGCGCATGGCCCGAGGGAGGGGCCGTGGCCAGCCCTCTCGGCCAGTTCCCTCAAGGGCTCGCCAGCCGTGCTCCCCCCGTCCGCCTTATGGTCTCTCCACAACACGCGTGCTCACCTGGAGAGACCGCCTCTTCTGCACCGAGTACCAGGGCCTCTACTGTGATACAGACCACGTGAAACTGGGACTGCTGGGCACCGGGCCTTCTGGACTCTGGGTTCCAGGCCCCCTGAGCCCTCTCGCTACCTCTCTTCCCTCCCGAAGTCACTCAACAATACTCTGCCTGAGAAAAGCATTTGAAAGTCATAAGCATGCCAGAGAGAATAAAAATGAGGAAAATATGGAAACCAGGTTTCCTACCCATTCATTGAATTTAATCTGTCTGCAGCACTCATCTCCTATGTTTACATATCAACTTTAAAAAGTCTACTAAAACTTTCAATAGATTCTATTTCTACTATTCACTCATTCATCCAATATTGAGCTGCCTAATAATGAAAGCATTTTTCTAAATCTCTGAATGTACTTTTACACAATCCTGTGTTTCTGTAGCTGTTTCAGTGATTTAATCAGCAAAGCATACTATTCTGATGTGCTGTAAGAATGTGATCTCAATCCGTCCTCAAAGCATTTTGATTTTTGCCTGTGGGATTTAAAGTGATTCAGAGAGTGAGGATTGACCAGCCAGGGCAATATTAGGTACAGATCTCTTGATGAAGACGTCTACACCCGCTTTTCACACACGCTGCGTCTGCTCCCCACTTGAGAGGTGCATGGCTGCTGGGGGGATGGCACGGCGCTGGGGAACCCATGTGGAAAAGGGGCTGTGGCCTCCTAATGTGGCTCCAACACAATCCGGAGTCTAAGCCCAGGATGCAGGGCTCTGACTGAACCGCCTGTGGTCCCGTGCACTCAGCGCCAAGGCACAGCCCTGTCTTCAATACGAAATGTGCTGAGCACTGGACCTTCGACCAGCACCCAACAGGAGGCAGACAGGGTCCAGCCGTGGACCAGCCCCAATCGTCACGTGCCCAGTAGATCTTGAAACATCCTCACCGGGGCGATGAGATGCTATGCTCACAGCAGACCCCTTGCTGCTAATGTGGTACAGCTCGAATTTCAGAACAGAATTTTCCTTTCCACTAACTCTTTATTTCTTTTCCTTTTAATTCCCCTATCAAAAATGACCAAGAACTTTCCAAGGAGCCCTGGTAATGCCAGGAAAGGTGCCGGCCACCTCCTGTAAGCTAGGCTTCGGGGTGGCTCAGATAGGTCTCCCCGAGCGTCGGGGGTGGGAGAGGTGAGCCTGGATGTTCCAGCAGTTGGGGGCCTTGCCCTGGAAGGAGACGGTTTATGGTTTTGTTGGTTCCCGGGAGCCAATGCAGCAGGGAGGAACTGACAGGCAAAGAAAGCCCCGGTGTCTCTTTGGCTCACTCCAGAAGAAGGGAGTGAGAGCAGATCTCAGCCATGGAGCGCCCTGGTGCGGAGCAAGGAGGCTCTGAGGGCGCGCAGTCTGGCTGGGACGCCAGGCCCGGGCTCGGCATGGCTCAGTGACAGTAAGCATCATAGAGGGCTCTACACAACACTCTGGGCACGCGCCCAAGTCTGACAAAACCCTGGGGGTGAGCAAGGCAGCTACGTGCACCCATTTCACATTCCTGGACAGGCACAAGGGGCGCCCAAGTTAGAGGTACTGCTCACAGGCACAGCAGGATCCAGGGTTCCTGAGGCCCAGGGCTCCTCCCACCACCGCCCGATGGGCAGGAACCAGGAAAGGACAGGGGCAAGTGACCACAGGAACACACGCATCATGACATGTGATACCTTACCTGTGATTATTCTCTGGCTGAGGCATCCCTGTCTTAAATGATACAGACAGAAGAATCTAAGAATCCACCCTCCCCCTTTCAAGTCGCTGAAGGCAGGGGACTTCACGAGTTACTTATTTGCTATACAGGTAACTGACTCTCCCTGCTAGCCATGCACCTGCATCTCTAACTATACGCGTGCACGTGTGTTCACATGGGCCGTACAAACCAAGTATGAAAGGACCACGTGAGCAGACCCCGTCCTCTAGAGCCGTAGGCTGAACACACATGTGGACAGTTACGACGCTGCCAGGAAAACTAGCGAGTCCATACCCCGCATTCAGAGAGGACAGAGTAGCGACTGGAGGCTGACTGACAGACGGACGGCCTGGCCCCACCGTGCTCTCAGCACCCAGGAGACCGGCGTCCTTGGTCACCGCCTTCCCTGCTTTATAAAAAAGCCTGCCTTTCTTTTTTATGATGCCAAGTAATACTGTTTTTCTTCTTTTCTTTTTTTATATCACTGCAGATTAAGGGTTCCTGTATTCTTTGATTTCATATATAGCAGACTTCTATGTCTGTAAATGAATGTGCGTACAGTATATATATAAAAAATGTGATATCATCTTTACAAATATAATCACCTGGATTTTTAATAAACATGTAAATATGCACATCATTTAAAAGCTATAGGCTGCTGGGGCAAGGAAAATAATGCTGGGTAAAAAACTAAGAGTATTTTAAACTTCCCCATGAGCAACGGCAAGCAGGAAGGCCAGGCCCAGCAGCGCGCGGCCCTTTGCTCCCACGGAGCCCAGTTGGAACCTCTGGGCGGGTTAAAAGCCCCTGCCCCCTGGGAACACTTCCCACAGCGGCTCTGGCGTCACATGTGGAGAGCACATGCCACCCAGTCACAGGACTCGGAGGAACTGGTGGGGAATGATGGCCGCGCAGGCCCTTTGTGCTGGAAACAGCCGGGACGGGGCGGTGCCTGGTGTGTCTGGACGCAGCAGTCGAGCACGGCGCTCCTGCAGGGCCCTTTCCCGAAGGCCTCCCTCCTCCTAGGAATGGGCATTTCTCACAAAAAAGGGCAAGACAAGAACAGAGCTGGGTGTCAGGAGCCCTGATTCCGCCTTGGCTCCACCAGTAACAGATGGGTGGGACCGCACATCGTGCTGACAAAGACCCCACAGCCCTGCGCCCTGAGCTGGCAGCAAGCAGTGTGGAGTCGCCTTTGTTTCACAGAAGAGGCTAGTCAGGCCCTGCTGTGCATTCATGAGAACGTGTCCCAGGCCACGAGCTCACCAGGGACACAGCCCGGCTCACTCCGCTGCCCACAGGGCCTCAGTTTCCCCAGCTGAACAACAAACCAGGAGCCAGCATGACCTCCAGCTTCCTGTCTCCCACTGCCTGGCTGTTTGGTTTTCTTAGGAGGGAAGAGGATAGCAGGTCAGGGCCCAGCTCTGGTGCGAGTGGCCAAGCAGCTGCTGAGGGGACGGGCAGGCTGAGAGCAGCAAGAGAGGAGACCAGAAGGAAGGCCATGTGGCTGTGGCTACAGCCTTGTATTAAGAATTAGTACTAATAACTCAACATTAACTCTTTAAAATTTTATTTTGCAAACAGAGGAACAGCTAACAGCTACTCATACTCAAGAGTAAAAGGTTGAAAGCATTTCCTCCAAGGTCAGGAACAAGGCCGCTTTTATTCAACACAGTCCTGGAAGTCTTAAAGCAATTAGGCAGAAAAAGAAATACAAGGCATCCAGACCAGAAAGGAAGCAGTCAAGCTGTCACCATTTGTGATATAATATCACATGATATTATATGTAGAAAACGCTAAAGACCCCACCAAAAAACCGTTACAACTAACTGAATTCAGTGAGGTTGCAGGATACAAAATCAACATATAGAAAACTGCTGCATTTCTATACAGTAACAGCAAACTATCAGAAAGAGAAATTAAGAAAACAATCCCATTTACACTTGCATCAAAAAGAATAAAATACCTAGGAATAAATTTAACCAAGGACGTGAAAGCCCTGCATAATAAAAACTATAACACACTAATGAAAGAAATTAAAGATAACACAAATGGAAAGATATACCATGCTCATGGATTGGAAGAATGAATATTGTTAAAATGACCATACTACCCAAGGCAATCTACAGATTCCATGCAATCCAATCAAAATACCAATGGCATTTTTCACAGAAATAGGACAATCCTAAAATCTGTATGGAACAAAAGACCCCAAATAGCCAAAGTCATCTTTGGCTGGAGGCATAACACTCCCTGACTTCAGACTGTTATCTCAAAGCTACAGTAAACAAAACAGTTAGTACTGGCACAAAAACAGACACAAAGATCAACAGAACGGAAAAGAGAGCCCAGAAAAAAATCCATGCATAAGTGGTCAACAAAGGAGCCAAGGATATAACATGGGGAAAGGACAGTCTCTACAAGTGATATTGGGAAATCTGGACAGTCACATACAAAACAATGAAACTGTATCTACACCATACACAAAGATCAACTCAAAATGGATTAAAGACTTGAACATAAGAGCAGAAACAATAAAACTCCTAGAAAAAAACATAGGCAGTAAGCTCCTTGACATCAGTCTTGGCAATGACTTTTTTGGATTTGACACCCAAAGCACAGGCAGCAAAGGCAAAAATAAACAAGTGAGAATACAGCAAACTAAAATGCTTCTGCAGATTAAAAGATATAAACTACTATGTATAAAATAAATAAGCTACACAGATATATTACAACACAGGGAATAAAGCCAATATTTTATAATAACTATAAAAACTATAAATGGAGTATAACCTTTAAAACTGTGAATCACTGTGCTGTATACCTGTAACATATTCTATTGTACATCAACTATACCAAAAAAAAAGGAAAAAAAGCTTCTGCACAGCAAAGGAAACCATCAACAAAATGAAAAGGTAACCTACTGAATGGGAGAAATTATTTGCAAATCATATATCTGACAAGGGGTTAATATCAAAATACATAAATAACTCATATAACTCAATAGCAAAAAAAAAAAACAACAATCTGATTAAAAAATGGGAGGAAGATCTGAATAGACATTTTTCCAAAGAACACACCCAGATGGCCAACAGGGACATGAAAAGGTGCTCAACATCACTAATCATCAGGGAAATGCAAATCAAAACCACAATGAGATATCACCTCATAATTGTTAGAATGGCCATCATCAAAAAGACCTGAAATAACAAATGTTGGAGAGGGTGTGGAGAAAAGGGAACCTTTATGCACCATTGGTGGGAACGTAAATTGGTGCAGCCACTCTGAAAAACAGCATGGAGGCTCTTAACAATTAAAAACAGAACTACTATATGATCCAGCAATTCCTCTTCTGGGTATTTATCAGAAAAAAATAAAAATACTATCTCGAGGAGATCTGCACCCCTATGTTCACTGCAGCACTATTTATAACAGCCAAGACATGCAAACAACCTAAGTGTCCACCGATGAGCGCAATGGATAAAGAAACTGTTACATACACACACACAATGGAATATTATTCAGCCGTAAAAACGAATGAAATCTCGTCATTTGTGACAACATGGACTGAGGGCATGACGCTAAGTGAAATAAATCAGAGGAAGACAAATGACATATGATTTCACTTTTATGTGGAATCTTAAAACAAAACAAAACAAAAACAAAAACAAACTGATAGGCACAGAGAACAGATTGTTGGTTGGCAGAGGCAGGGTAGGAGGTAGGCCAAATGGGCCAAGGGGTTCAGAAGGTAAAAATTTCCAGTCACAAAATAAATAAGTCATGGGGATGTTCCTGTGAAACACCGACCAAATGTAAAGAAGGCTGGCACATGTGCCACACCTTTGGTCAGGCGGGCCATCCTCAGAGGTGTGACAGTCAGTACCTGCAAGTCTGCAAGCTCCATGGTGGCCTTTCCTTCGAGGCACAGGGCCTGCGCAATGAAGGCGTGCAGATCCTCCAGACAGAGGGTGTCCACCTGTGTGGGAGAGAGAGCCAGCGTCAACCCCAGGAAAACCAGCTCTGACCAAATACAGGCATGGGACACATGCATGTGCACATACACACATACACTCGTATACACGCCAGTGGAGGTGAGCAGGGTCTTTTCTCCCACCACCCACAGTCCCTGGTGTGAAAATCTCCAAGACACCTAGGGCCAAACTAGACAGGGGAGCCTGTTACTCACTAGGCAAGGCAGAATGCTCCAGAATGCCTGGGGAAAGCCTGAGCTATGATCAAGTCTAAGTCATGGAGCAACACAGGTCATCAAGTTTTGACACAAACTTCCAGAACTGACAATTCAGGGGTTTGCAGACGGAGAGCACCCACAGCTGGCCTGAGCCAGAGTGATCAGAGCTGGGATAAACACCCACCCTTGCAAGCCCCAGACATCAACTGTGTCCTCGGATCCCAGCTTAAAGGAAACCAGGATTCTCCAGATATGAGTCCCCTCCCATCCTTTGTGGAATCAAAGAGTCTAACCAAAGTGTGAGTGAGAAGCAAGGAGAGACAGAGACATGGAGAAAGAGACGGATCCCGGAAAAGAGGAGGGGATGAAGATCAAAGACGGCGCCAGGCCCGGCCATCGGCAACACCTCTGCACCCTCCTCACACGGTCATGAGGCTCAGCCACCAAATGCCACACTGGTCCCATCACTATCCATTTCCATGTTTACTCCAAAATAGTTGTTGCCTTTGTATAAATGACAGCTGTAATTATTTCAGGGAAAAACCAAGAAATCTAGAAATGTGCAGCACTCGTGACCAAGAAAGAAGATCCCAATCCACAGAAGCAAGACCAAGCAGAAAGTGTTTTTCTTTAAATCCATAAACCCTCACCTCTCTCTGCTTAGATAGGTTTGTTGGCCATACAGTTAGTTCTACTTCTCGCCATTAGTAACTTTTGCAGAAGGCTGATTTTAAAAGACACAACCTATGAGAAAGGAATAACTCTTTCATGTCCTATTTTTTTCAGTTAACCTGTTTCATACTCTGCCACCACCTTTGTAATTAACAAATCTATAACATATCAGAGGAGGCAAGAGTCTTAGTAATACCAATTTTTTTGAATTTTGCATAATGGATATTATTAAGTATTTGCTCCAGTATAGATTATAAAAAATATGTAAACTTTCTATGATGCAAACTAACACTTCCAGAAAAGCTGCTCAGATAAGCCTCTGATAAAAAATGCTGCTCACTTGGAGGTACGACTCCAAGTGAACAAAAGAGAGGGTTTTGTTTCTCTACAGGTTCTGTACACTGAACAGTATGTAGTTAACCCGTACGGTGCATCAAAACATCTAATTTAAGCTTAACTATATAAAAGTGCAGTATTTTTTTAAATTACCTTTTTAGTCTTATTAATCCTGAGAGAACAGTTATCCCCATGAATAATAACACAGTACACTACCTTCTGATCTGAGGGACAGCGCTGATGTGTCGATTTGTTTTCTGGTTTTAAAATGTTCCAATTTGAATGTGTCCTTGCAAGTCAAACCAGTGCTGAGTCTATCTCATGCTGACTTACTGACACTAAAGAGATTTTCACTGAAAAGGTAGTTACTAGCAGAAAGAAGGTAAAAGTAGAAGTTTTCCTCCTGATGCTTGTCTTGCTTCAGGTTTATATAAATATGAGATGCAAAGTGACTGTTCTGTGATTTGGGACTTTTTTCCTGTTGGAAGTGGATTTTCATAACTAACGATCACTTGCACAGTTGATAAGAAAGCATAGCTGTATCGGGTGACTGTGAATGGGTTCAAGGACCTATCTCTACTGCTGGAAAAAATAATGCAAAACGTAGTCCTAGGAGTGCTAACCCATGGCATCACTCTCCGTATGTTCACAAGGAGTATTGAGAAGAAAACCACTGATCTTTCTGGAGGAGAAAACTCAGCTATTAGTCATGTACCACGTCCCAATTCCCTCTATGCGTCCACCTCAGCCACCTGTAGATTCATAAACAATGGACAAGAAAATATTAACCGATAATACATCATGTACACTTAGTAAAAATATAAAAAGAAATATATTGTTACGTTTATATACGAAATAATCCTGCCATCATTTATTGATTTACACTTTGCTGAGTCTGGTGCAAATAAAGGAAAGTTCTACTCAAAACTAAAGTTGATACTGGTGCATGTGAAACCAATAAAGAAGCAATAAAATCTCTAAGGGTGATTTAACTATATATACCATGTTTGTACAAAATGCAAGATACAGGACTAGCTATAAAATGGCAGAGGACTTTTAGAAAGGAAAAATCAGTACATGATTCCCCTGAAATGTAATTCTACCATAAGTTTCTTAAAAACAATCAATAATTCCTAAAGTGAATTCAGGTTTGAAAAACAGAAACGTAATTTTCTATTCCAGACAAATGAAAACTTGATGGTTATGGCAAAGCAGACGCAGACCTACCACCTACGGAGACCAGAGCAGGGGACAGCTGCTGGGGATCAGGAAAGCTGGTGAGAAGGTCTACATGGCTAAAGAAACAGACACTTGATGGCAAAGGACTTTTACAAATAGTTCAGACGGGGAAGGGAAGGGGAGATGGCAGGTGTTTAAGCCCTTCTTTCGTTGAGGCGTCCCAACGTTACCATGCACGTGGAAACTAATAAATGGTGAATGTTTTCAGCGGCCCTTGTAAGCTCCCTGCATAAACTAACGAACCGCACGAACGAGGACCTGGCGGTACCTCCCCGTGTGTGGCTGTGGCCTTCCCCACCCCACGCGTGGCCCAGCTCCGCGACAACCACCCTGGTGGGCTTTTCTCTGGGCACCTGCGCAGGACACTTCTCACCCTCTACAGAATGCCTGGCCAGTAGCCTCAGGAAGGAGGTGTGACCCTGTTCGCAGGTTGAAAAGTGAACATTTGTTAGATGACTTAGGAGAGTTCAAGTAGTCTCCCTTGGTAGCTCTGTGCTTCTGGGAAGAGCTGTGACTAGCCAGGTCAGGCGGACTGCAGCGCTGGACCTTCTCACCATTACCTGAAACCCCACCAACAAGAACCACCACCCACATAGGGACACAGGAACAGGCCAGAGCCCAAAAAGCTTGGCAAGCGTGAGCAAAGTGCAACAGGGTTCCTGCATGGGTCAGGAGGCCTCAAGCCTCGATCACACTTAGGTGCAGGGCCCACCTCCAAGTCCGGCAGCAGACGGGGCTTCTCAAATGTACGCCCACACAGAACGCGCACTTGAGTCCGAGCATTTCGAAGGACTGGAGTTTATGGAACAGACACTGGGCAGAGATGGTGCAGGGGACCAGCCCACGGCTACATCCCAGAGCACCACACCCCATGAAAGGCGAGGGCCAGGAGTGAGGGGTGACAGCAGCAGCTTCGACAGGAAAGGAGGTTACCTGCACAAAGAGGTAGATCAGGAGGCAGCACAACGCTTGAAAGGGGCTCTCGACCACCTGCAGCTCTTCCCGCGAGTAGGAAAGGTCAAAACAGGCCAGGAGTGTGTCCAAGCGCTGGGCCTGGACTCCTGCCTCTTGGCTCAGCCACAGTAGCTTCAAACTAGGTGCTCCCCCTAGTTAGAGGAAAGTCCATTTACCGTTATTCTTTGCACTAGCAGGTTATAACACGCGTCTGCAGAAATACAATAAAGGAATAAAGGGCACTAACCTCTTCCCCTCCCGATATCCGTGGGCTTTAAAGTGTAAAGCAACTGGAAATAAACATGAACAGAACTTCCTGGTTTAAACAAGCAGAAACCCTAAAAGGTCAGCATATATGTATTTCACTGAAACCAGTCTTCTTTTTTTAAATGGCTACATTGTGGGGGAAGAGGGCTTTTTCCTAACTGTGCTGCTCACTGTACTGTCTTAGGGCATGAGACACAGCACAGCTGCGATGGGGTGCTTGGTGGAAACACCACCAATTTGCTGTTAGTTTGCTGTTATTTCCCCAGACTAGTGGTTTTCAAACTTCAGTGTGCAAAAGAGCCAGCTGCCAAAATTGTAAAAAACACATTTCCTGGGGTCTGTACGCAGAAATTCTGCTTTGCTAGGTAAAGTACCTGGGAGTCTGCACTGAACAAACTAGAGACTGGGATAAGCAGGGCACCTGCGAGCCCCATGCTTTGGAAAGCACACCCCTAGAACTATTAAACAGAAGTTCCTAAAATGTTAAAATTCTACTAAATTTGTGTCTTATTCCTACATTTCATATATATATGTTTAAATTATTAAAATCCAAGAAAAAAACTTCTCCCGCATTTACCCAAGTCCCCATCAAGGGCAGCGCGAGCCTGGAGGGCGACGCGGCAGCCCTGCTCCTTCTGTCCGGGGCAGTCAGGCCTGGGCTGGGCCAGGTCCTGCCAAGAGCAGCAGCTGTGACTTTCTGTAGGTCCCGTGGCTGTAAGGCACCGTCAAGTGCAAGGACGGCTGGACCTAACCATGCCACAGCTTCACTAAGAAAACAAAACTCACTAACCAAATGGTATCAGAATTAAGTGACTCAAAAAAGGAAGTTCGGGCTTCCCTGGTGGTGCAGTGGTTTGGAGTCCGCCTGCCGATGCAGGGGATGCAGGTTCGTGCCCAGGTCCGGGAAGATCCCAAATGCCGCGGAGCGGCTGGGCCCGTAAGCCGTGGCCGCTGAGCCTGCACGTCCGGAGCCTGTGCTCCGCAGCGGGAGAGGCCACAGCAGTGAGAGGCCCGCGTCCCGCCAAAAAAAAAGAAAAGAAAAAAAAGCACCACCCCTGGCCAAAAAAAGACAAAATAAAAAACGCTGACTACTCACATGCAAACTGAATCTTTATTCTGGCTGGATAAGCTTCCGTAGCCTATTTACAATACTTAACAAACTCATTCAGATACAAATGGACTAGAACGAGCTGACTCCTCAGTCTATAAAACCCTCAATTGCCACGGGTGAGCTGATCTCATGCTTGCAGAATAACAGTGTTATGCTGCTTCTACCTAAGACATTCAAAATATAGTGAATTCGGTATAAAAAGCAGTCAGGGCAAAATCCAACCACTGGCTTGTGACTCATACGTGTATTTATAACATTCGGTTGACAAAGCTTCCAATTATCTTTACAAATGGAAGAAAAACACAACTGAGGTCTTAAATCCATTTATTCTAATCCACAACATCAGGGAGGTGGCTTCAGAGGCTGGGGCCCTGACAGCATCTCCTCACGAGGAGTACGTTCTCTCACCCACAGAGCAGGTTGGTGACCTCCAGTTACCACCCACAGAAACCTCCAAGACTTGACAACACTTTTTTCACCTGTATTAACAAGTGTCAAGATGGAAACCTTCAACAGTACATGTTAAGAGGAGCTGAAACAAGAAAACTTCACTACAGTTGTTTAGCAAATGATGGAAGCAGTCAAATATAGCCCCTTCTTGTCATAAAATATACCGCTCCGCCTCATTTCATTTTATAAAATAGTCTTCTAAGATGATCTGCAAGATTCTAGTGAGTCAAACATCTTTATATAGCCAAGAAATACTAAGTTTACTCACTGATTCTTGAACACTTTAAAAAATCATTTTATTGGGTTGGCCAAAAACTGCCCTCAGTTTTTAAGTAAAAATAAAAGGCACATTGTTCATTTTCACCAAGAACTTTATTGAACAATGTATTCACCCTTTTGTTCCACTACCTTCTGCTATCTTTCAGGCAACTTCGTAATTCCATCTTCTCAAAACTTTTTATCTTTTTGAGCAAAGAACTGTTCCAGGTGCCTCTTACGGTCTTCCAGGGAATGGAAATTTTTTCCATTAAGAGAATTTTGTAAAGACCAGAATAAACGGAAATCCAAAGCTGCAATGTCTGGTGAATACAGCAGATGAATCAGAACTTCCCAGCCAAGCTGTAACAGTTTTTGCCTGGTCATCAAAGAAACATGTGGCCTTGTGTCATCCTGATGAAAGATTATGCATTTTCTGTTGACTAATTCTGGATGCTCTTCATTGAGTGCTGCTTTCAGTTGGTTTAATTGGGAGCAGCACTTGTTGGAATTAATTGTTTGGTTTTCCGGAAGAAGCTCATAATACAGGGCTCCCTTCCAATCCCACCATATACACAACATCACCTTCTTTGGATGAAGACCGGCCTTTGGCATGGTTGGTGGTAGTTCATTTCGCTTGCCCCATGATCTCTTCCGTTCCACATTATTGTACAGTAACCACTTTTCATCACCTGTCACAATTTGTTCTAAAAACGGAATGTTTTCATTACATTTCAGTAGAGAATTACATGCAGAAATACGGTCAAGAAGGGTTTTTGGGCTTCCCTGGTGGCGCAGTGGTTGAGAGTCTGCCTGCCGATGCAGGGGACGCGGGTTCGTGCCCTGATCCGGGAAGATCCCACATGCCGCAGAGCGGCTGGGCCCGTGAGCCATGGCCAGTGAGCCTCCTGCGCTCCGCAATGGGAGAGGCCACAACAATGAGAGGCCCGCGTACCACCAAAAAAAAAAAAAAAAAAAGAAGGGTTTTTTTCACTTAACTTATGTGGAACCCAAACATCCACATAACCAGCTGGTGCAAATGATTTTCTGCTCTTGAGTTGGATATTTTGAGTATGTCAGCTATCTCCTGCATGGAATAACATTGATTGTTCTCAATGAATGTCTCGATTTTATGGCTACCAACTTCAACTGGTCTACCCGACTGTGGAGCATCATCCAGTGAGAAATCTCCAGCACGAAACTTCGCAAACCACTTTTGACACATTCGATCAGTCACAGCACCTTCTCCATACACTGCACAAATCTTTTCTGGCATTTCAGTTACACTTTTACCTTTCTTGAAATAATAAAGCAAAATATTCCAAAAATGTTGCTTTTTTCCTTCCATATTCAATGTTAAAATGGCTACACAAAAATTCACCAATTTTGGTTAAGTCTTTTATTAAATGCACGCTGATATGACAGCTGTCACATACAATCTAACAAAATTGTCTTGAATGAAGTTGAAGACAACGAAGTGCTACCAGAGCCACCTTATGGAAAAAACGAATGAACTTTTGGCCACCCCAACAGACAGACAAATTACCAATCAGATATGTGCAACCAGCTTTCCTAGGTTTGTAAAATAAGGATATGCTTATTATGACTAAAAAATGGCTCTGCGAAGAAAAAAAACATCACCTACACTTTGTCTAAAGAAGAATCTCCAGTTCTAGAGCTAGAAAGCTATTTCAAACGCTTGTCTGTTATGCGGTCCAAGACTCACGCCACAAAACGCAGAACATCCGTAAGTGAAGTGTGAAGAATGAACAAACACGTGTGGACGCAAGGATCCTGTAAGGGTCGTCTGGGGAACCGAAGCTAAATTTCAAGGTACACCCTTCTTGTGTTACCAAGAACATCATTTTTCATGACATATTGTACAATAAGTGGAATGCAATATCTCTACAATTATAAACGTAATACAGCTCGTACATCTACATGTGTGTATATGTACACACACGTAAAGGTGGGGATGTGGATGGAACATATGCATGTAAACCAGTAATGAAATTTATTTTTCTGCTCCCTGGCTGGCCATTTATAATTCTTTCCCCTTTTTAATTCTTACCTAATTTTTAGGTAATCTTTATAATGTTTCTGCTCCCCTTCTGTCTCCTTTCCACTCTGTTAAAAAACATGATTTATTTTTTATTTCCACCATTTAAGAAAGCAAGTGTTAAATCATGTGTGCCGTTAGAGGACGAAGTCCTTTCTTCTACCTTGGCCACTACATTGGGAGACTCACTGAAAATGTAACGTTCATGACATCGACCTAACTGAACCATCTCAGGAGGACAAGAAGGATCAGACACGGTCCCCTAAGCAACAGCTCTAGCAGTGCGGCTGGCCCTGCTGGAAAGGATGGCTTTCATCAGGCAGCAAGGACACCTTGCACCTGTGCACAGAGGGCCTGCCAAGGTGAGGATCAAGCAGCAGGAGCCCACTGTTTTTAATCCCACATTGTCAGGGTGATGGAAAACACCCGGGACAGGAATTGGACAGTCCATTTTCCAATTTAGTCTAAAACCACTTGGCATTTTTCCTCATGGATATAGAAAGTTACTGATATATAAAAATCTTGTCATCCTGTATCATTAGTAACCTAAGCATGAACAGAGTCATTCATCTAAACCACCTGCAACAAAAGTTCAAGACCCCATTTCCAGTTTCCTAGTGAGGCAGACGTGCCGCCCCCAGCTCCTTCTGGAAGCAGAGTCCCAACTGCAGTCCGGGTGTGCCCCACGCACAAACCTGTGGTTCACAAGACCCAGAAGCAGTCTCTCTGATAAATGAATGACTTTTAGAGCTTATTAAAACCTTATATGGAGTGGACTCTAAAATTAACTCATAATAATGAATAACCAAATATTCTCCATAATTCAAATGAGGAAAAGAACTATCATAATCACTTTCCACATTAGTTTTGCAAAGATCCTACAAAATGAAAATTACATATATAACAGAACATTTCTGGGAAACAATTTTGGCTATCCTTTAAAAATACCTCTTGCTGTAAAACCAAATGTCAATTCATCTTAATTTGTTTTTGTGATAAGCACCTTTTTAGGTTTGAGTATATCACTCACCAACTGAGAGAGTAAGGAAATATTCCTTCAACTTCTCTCCCTATACAATTCCACTTATAAGAAAAATGTTTTGCAGTGCTCAAATCCTTATCTGGTAAATTATAGGCTTGAGTGATGGAAAACAATAGTGACTTGAGACAATTTAATACATACAAAAACGGAATATAAAAGTTTTAGGAAAGTATTTGTTTTCTGAAACAATAACAAGGGCCACTAAAATAAACCCTAAACCCCCTCTTCTTCAGCTGTCTGTATGTAAAACACTATCTCCTACAAACATGCTTGACTTTTTTCAGATACTAAGAACTCACAGGAAGGAGGGATTTACTTCAACTAAGTTTTAGGAGAACTTTGTTTTTTCCTCCCCTCCCATTATGTGTTTTAAGATACCTCCCTTGAAAAAACTTTGTTTCCAGTTAAAATAACTTTTCTTTGCCTCCCCTCCCCAGTTCCTCAAGCCCACCTTCGGTGGTGGGAACAAGACGAGAACCGACTCAAACAGAGTGGCAAGAACCCACCCTGTCGGTTGTGTGGGTCTCACTGGTGACGGCCAGGCGTCAGGCGCTGGGGCCTGCCCCGGAACGACCTTCCTTTCTCTCCTAGCGGTGGCGTGGGCCTTGAGCAGTGGGAGGAGAGCGAGGCAGTACGATCGGCCGGCAGACTGGCCCCGGGGCAATCGGTGTAACACCCTTCCCTCAGCTGTTTTAGAACTGTATTAGATACACTGCTCTGGGGCCCGTGGTAGAAATGAAAATTAGTACGTGCACAGTTCTGGAAAAGTATGTTTCCACAGAGATCAGTATTGGACTTGCATCACATGGTGAACCAATCAGTGATTTACTTCAATCAGGGCTGTCTGTACCTGGAATGTTCATCTGCAGAGGCCTGACGAGGTCCGGCTGCCTCAGTGGGTTCCCAGAGTACACAAACCACTCCTTGACAGTGGGGCAGGTGCTGGCACCACCTGAGTAAAGACAGCTGCATCAGTGGACATGCGTGAGTGCCAATTCATCACCAGGCTAACACTGCACCAGACCCACGTCAGCCAGGAGCAGCTCCACGCTGGTGAGCCCAGTGAGTTCTCACATCCAAGGCCACTGAGAGGCCTTGGGCTTCCAGCAGTGGGTCCCCTACCCTCTGCTCTGGCGGCCATCCGTTCGTTCCAACAAGAATGATAACCTTGTCGGGGGGTGGCAGGACCGCGTGGGGAGGTGATTACCAGGCAGAGAGGCAGCCACGGAGATGACTCCTGCAGCATTCGGCCTCCCTTCCTCGCCACCCTCCCACCATTCCAGAAAACATTTACGGAGAACTGGAGGAATAGGACAGTCCTTTCTGTTCTTAAATTCACTACTTTATGTAACTATCAAGACTACTGTTATGTCAGACAATTCAGAAAGCTGATAATCTAGAATTAAAGGCCTTTCTGTCTGTTGCTGGATTATTAATTGCCACAGAAGTTCAGCTGGCTTCCATTCTTCTACCGTCCTCAGCAAAGTGGAGGTGGCGGAAGCCTGTCCCACTCAGTGTTCTCACTCAGCCTCTCGAAGCCATCCACGCCTGGCTCCCCCGCGGCCACCAGACCCCGTCCGCCCCCAGGTCTCTCACCACACCAGCCCTGGCCTGGGGTCCACAAGGGGAACTCTTGGCCTCCCCCCTTCACGCCGGTACTGCCCTGGTGAGAGCAGGCTCCTCTCCAGTCTCACCCCCTTTCAAGCCACTCTCCATGTCAATGGGGGCTTCTGGGGTTTTGCTTTTTTAAAAATGAAAATCTGACCAGGTTGGTCGCTCTTTCTAATTAAGATCCCCCAATAGCTGCCCAGGGACCAGAAGGAAGTGCGGACCTCGGAGCGCAGCAATCGCCCAGGGCCCCTGAGCTGCTCGGGGGGTGGTGACCGGTTCCCGGGGCGGCTGACGCTGCTGGTCTGGGGACCGCGGAGAACCACGGCTCCAGCTCATGTGCCGTGCTCCACTCACTGCAGCCCCCCAGGTCCCCACGCTCACCTTGTCTTTTCTTACCTCTGCATTTGGTCCGCACTCTCTTCTCTGCCCACCCCCAACCTCACCCCCCGCCCCGCAGAGGCCCGCTTCCCTTGACGGGCACTTGGTGAACTCCCCCTTTTTCCCTCACTCCCAGCTTAGGCGTCAGTCCCTCTAGTGCGGGGCCGACGCCCCCCCCGAACCCCCCAGCACCCCATGCCTCCCTCCCCTAGTTCTCTGGCCAGAGTCCCGCATAGGCCTGCGTATTTCCCGCGGCTGCCCACCCTAACTGTGAGCTCCCCAGAGCAAGAACTGTGTCTTCTTCATATAAAACAAGGCCCAGAGCAAATATTCATTAACTGTTAAGTTTAATGAGCAAATTCATCTTAGTCTAAATTTCACACATACCAAAAATTTTTTAAAAGAAAATCTGAGAAGTACTCTTGATGTCGTTAAAAACAAAACAATCCACTTTCTATTTTCTAAACAAACCTCTTGGCCTAGGTTTCCATTACATTAAAAAATAGCCAACTGAGTGAATACTGTCCTACTCATGCCAAGAGACAAACCGTCGTAGGTTTAGTAACTCACACTCAACCGCTGCCATTACTGAACCTAGCCTGCCAACTGACTCCTCGGGAATCACTAAAACATTCACAAAACCACACTTCACACCACGTGGAAGTGACCATCTTTCATCTAAAACTGTTCACAGCACAGAGGTTCAGAGCTGACATCTCAAAGTTTTAATTCTAAATAACACACAAAGAAAGTAAAGATAGGTTCACGATGGGCACTGGTATCCTTTATTTAAAAACACCTGATAGGGGCTTCCCTGGTGGCACAGTGGTTAAGAATCCGCCCGCCAATGCTAGGGGACACGGGTTCGAGCCCTGGTCTGGGAAGATCACACATGTCGCAGAGCAACTAAGCCCGTGCACCACAACTACTGAGCCTCCGCTCTAGAGCCCACGAGCCACAACTACTGAAGCCCGTGCTCTGCAACAAGAGAAGCCACCACAATGAGGAGCCTACGCATCGCAATGAAGAGTAGCCCCCGCTCGCCGCAACTGGAGAAAGCCCACGCACAGCAACGAAGACCCAGTGCAGCCAAAAAATAAATAAATGAATAAAAATTAAAGAAATAAAATAAAAACACCTGATAGACCTTCTGTTATTTCCTTTCTCGTTAAGACCTAGGGAAGTCACCTTTTGGAGAGATATTCCAAGAGAAATGCCACGCAGTATCAGTCGCTGAGCTGCAATCCAGGAGGAAACAGCTGTCCATCGAGACGAGTCCAGTAGGAGCTGTGAACCCACGTCTGCATCAGGCCCGGCAGAGAAAACAGGCCCAAGGCCAGCACCAATACCAAGATGTCTCTTCCCTCAAAATTTAGACCACCACTGATGCCCAATCCCCTCTTTCCTCATTATTTAGACCAGCACTGACACCAAATTCCCTCTTTTCTCCATAATTTAGACCACTGAGGGTTAAGTGAATATTAATTACAAAGTATTTCTTAATTAACAAAAGAAGGGAAGCTTTTGCTTTTACAATAAAATGGTTAACTGACATCTGATGAGTTTAACTGTCTAGGTCTCAGAACAACAAACTGTGTTGCTTAAAATGCAGTACTTACAGAGCCTTGAATAGGAAACTCTTAATTTTCAAATAAAATTAACTAGCCAGAGGATAAAAGTTCAATCAGAACTGCTGATCTGAATTTTCATTCCTAAACAACATTTTATAAATTGAGGGCAAGGATACAGGAAAAGAGGGATAAAAACAAGCATCTTCTCCGAAGTGGAGGGCAGGTGTCTGCAGGTTCTTCTGCGTCCTGCCCATCCTCACCTGGTGAGCTGCCCAGTGACAGAGACCCTCAACACGCCTTCGTTTCCTCCTTCCGCCTGAAGAGGCTAAAAGGCAGTGCAGAGCAGCTAGAAAATGCTATCAACCTGGCAGAGCAAGCCTGCAGTCTGGATAAGGTCTCTGTCCAGACCTAAACATTCATTTGGAAGCATTTTCACTGTCTATGCATACCACAGACACAGTTACAGCTCCCCACTCCTTCTAAAAGCCACAGCCGGATGCAAAGTGTTACCTGAAATCTTCTTAAGATAAAAATAAATTTTGCTTGAAAATCCTATAGTTTAGCACATTCTCTGGGGTACCACATAATTTCTGAGGTTTTAATCTGGTATGCACTTTGAAACAACAGCAGAAATGTTTGCAATAATTTGGTTTGTCTGAATTAAAATAATCTTCTTAAATGCCTACACATAAAGAAAAAGAGAAGAGGAAGTTGAATTTGGTAATTCCTAAAAGAAAAGGTTGATTTTCTCATTTGAACTTTCAATCTGCTAGGCTCTGAGTTCAAAAGAGCAAAGTAAAAACTCAAGTAAAATGTCTTTGCTAGTTTTAATGTCTATTCACGCGATAGCATTTTATATGGAAAACAGAGAAGCAGCATAATCAAACTCATTCTTCTGCTATTCCCAAAGGACAGACACATGACACTGCTTTATAAAAGCTTCTAGCATAACTAAGCCATTTTCCCCTGGGACCGAACTGTGCGACTGTGTACACGGCCGACCGCCCGCTCTCCCAGACAGACTCTTGATTATGCCAACGCACGCCGGCAACAGCGCTGCTGCTCTCGCGCACCCCGGAGGGGAGGGAAGGAGCAGACGCGATGCCGACTGCAGCCGCCCACACCCCGGGCTTTCCAAGTGTGGTAACAGCCCCCCGGGCCTTGAAAACTATGTCTGTGTCCTTATGATCCTGTAGTATTTTTTATGTTGCTGGTTTAATCTATAATTACGTGTGGCTTTAGTCCTTAAAGAAACAGAAAAACTCCCCATTCTCTTTTGTATACATTTGAAAAACAGTCACCTTTTAGGTCAACCTCTAGGACTTGGGTGAGCTGACGGCCTACGGGCGCTTTGTAAAGGCGCCACACGGATGACATGACTCCCTAACCGCCCATCGCAAGACCATCATTCTCCTGCAACTCCCATGGATTCCTAGAATGTCTGCTAAGTGAAAACGAGGAGAGAATGACAAGGAAAAAGGGCAGTTAACCTTAATTGTTAAAGACTGCCATAGGCGTGGGCTCTTCTCCAGAGCTGCAAACCAGCGAGACAAGAGGAGGCGAGCACAACAGAAGCTGCCTTCTTGCATCTTTCTGAGTTCCTTCTATTTCTATTTCCTAAAATATATCAAGCTTTACAGTGATTTAACCTAATCTTATCATTAGGGAGACTAAAAAACGGAGACAGAATTAAAATCAGTGGTAAGAATGGGTATGAAGCCAAGGACGGGCTAAGGTCTGAGTTGATTTCAGGGTTTCTCCCTACTTTTGGCCATGATGCCATTGAGCTGTCTAAATACCATATATTCAACTATATAAAATACATGTAAGAGTGACGGCGACCAACCACTCCCTAAAGAGGCACCCTCCAACACTCCAGAGGAACTGGAGTACCCAACAGATCCATTACCCAAATCTTGCCCATAATTAGGAACTCTGAAGTATGAAGCCATCAGTTCGGTGCTGTGCTTTGGCTCACACCTCCAGGGTCCACAACTGTGCACCTGCAGGAGCCCTAGTGCTGAGAGTCGACGACCGTGCAGTTAAAAGCAACTTTGATTCTAAACCTCACTCCAAAAGAGTGGGCTCCTGCCTGCCAGTCAGACGGGGCTCAGAGACAGCTGCTTACCTAGCTGGATTTGAGAGACCATCGCCCTCCCTCCCCCGTCTGAAATTCAATCATATGGGTAATCCTTTTCGAAGGAACGCTTTGCTAAATGCAAGTACTCCTGAAAAGGTAACATTTTAAACACACACTCGACACACATAATATCGGTCACCTAATTCACCTGAGAGATCTGCCAGGTGTGGCAAAATGCCCCCTGAACAGTCCCTGCTCTCTCAGCCTAGTGGGGAGAAGGGCCACTGGAGAACACCCATGCGAACAGGGTGCAAGTACAAGCTGTAACAAGCTTAAGAATGAAAAGCACAAAGCATCTTCACAGAGAAAATCAATTTTGATGACGGCATAAGGGAGGAATCTGGGGGAGCTCGTGTTCAAGGGCATGAGGGATAAAGAGAACTGATCAGAAGGATGGGTCATTTGTAAACATGTGGACGGACCTAGAGTCTGTCATACAGAGAGAGGTAAGTCATAGAGAGAAAAATATCGTAGATTAACGCATAGATGTGGAATCTAGAAAAATGGTACTGACGAACCTATTTCCAGGGCAGGAATAGAGACGGAGACGTAGAGAATGGACATGTGGACACAGGGGTGGAAGGGGAGGGTGGGACGAATCGGGAGATTAGGACTGACATATATACACTACCGTGTGTAAAAGAGACGGCTGGTGGGAACCTGCTGTACGGCGCAGGGAGCTCCGCTCGGTGCTCTGGGACAGCCTAGATGGGTGGGACGCGGGGCAGGAGGTCCAAGAGGGAGGGGAATATAGGTACACGTATAGCTCATTCACTTCGTTGTACAGCAGAAACCAACACAACATTGTGAAGCAATTACACTCCAGTTAATTAAAAAAAAAAGATTGTCTGAGCCAGAAAAATAAATTTTTGGTTTTTAAAGCAACGCAAGTGAATGAAATCACCTATGGATAAAGGGGGCAAACCCAGCTTTGATGGCCTCCCACCAACAGAGCCACAGAGAACAGGAGCCAGGCCAGCAACCTGAGGCTTCCAGCAGGAATTCGACGGTCCAGGAGGAGCTTCAGGAGGGAGAAGAGAAAGGCCCTGATGGAGAGAGGAAGGAGAGAGGGACACTTCTCCAAAAAAGCTGAGGTTGAAGTGGTGAAATGTTCCCCAAATGCAGGAAAAACAAACCAGGAAGTAGAAGATGAAGAAACAGAACATCAGACCAGGAAGTGCAACATCTCTTAGCAGTTCCAATAAAGGAAAACGGACTTATGGATGGGAGAAAAATGTATAAACATGCAGGACAAAACTCTCCAAGGGGAAAACAGTCACAAAAAAAGGAACAAGAACCACACTAGCGCTCAACTCCGTCAGCACCCAGAACACTAGAGGAGGGTGGGGTCGGCTGAGACAGGGCAGTCGTGCTGACGACTCTTCCCTCTCCAACAACTCTAGAAGCCACCGCATTCTCGAGTGGACACTTTTTACCCTGAGGCACCGTGCAGACAGCAGCCTAGGGCGGGAGAGCCCGGCAGAACAAGCCACTCTCTGAGAGGACGAGGCTGTTGTGACAGCAGGGGCTGCAGGCAGAACCAGGAGCTGGTGCCGTGCAGAGAGGGCTCCAGAAGTCTGCAGTGGAGCACGCTCGAGGTCCTGGTGGGTCCAGGGCAAAGCTCAGTGAAGCCAGACAAGACAACCACGGGGAGCCCTGCTGACCGACCCGGGAGCTGCACAGGGCTCTGCGACACGGGGCCCCCCGAGGCCAGCGTGCAGAGACGTTGTCCAACACTGGCACTAGGTAGTGACAGCCCAGGAAGGCCCAGCCTCAGGAGCAGGGCCACTCTCCCTCCTGAAATTCCCTATGAGGCAAGCCCTGGAAGGATTAGGTAAATGAACTGCCTGACAGGACAGAAATCCAGACCCTTCACAGATCCAAAATCTTCTAGAATACAATAAAAAATACGGGACATCAGAACAAGCAGAAATATGTGGTCCCATTGTAAGGAGGAAAAGTCAATAAACAGACACAGGCCCAGCCATGACAGGGATGATGGAATTAGTAGACAAGGACTTGAAAACAGCTACTGTGAACAAGTTTAGGATTTAAAGGAAAACATGAAGACAGGGAAGAAAGAAATAGAAGACTGCTTTAAAAAGCTGAAAAACACAATATCTGAAATGACAATTTCACCGGACGGGTTACCAGCAGATTAAACATTGCAGAGGAAAGACGCTGTAAGTGCGAAAACAACAAGAGTGACCCAAACTGAAGCACAGAGAGGAGGCATAAAAACGAGCCTTGGTGCCTGAGGGACGCTGTGAGGTGTGAACCAGGCACGTAACTGAAGGCCCAGAGTGACAGGTGAGAGAGAGAGAGAAAAAGTTGAGCGCCGTTTCATGAAATGTTGTTTTCTAAGTCAATACGGAATAGAAATGGACCCAAAGAGCTCAAGAGTTGCAAGCAGAATAAACAGACAGGAAACAACTCCAAAGCTCAAACAGTGGCTGAAAACCAGCAATCAAGAAGAAACCCTGGGGCTTCCCTGGTGGCGCAGTGGTTGAGAGTCCGCCTGCCGATGCAGGGGACACGGGTTCGTGCCCCGGTCTGGGAAGATCCCACATGCCGCTGAGCAGCTGGGCCCATGAGCCATGGCCACTGAGCCTGCGCGTCCGGAGCCTGTGCTCCGCAGCGGGAGAGGCCACAACAGTGAGAGGCCAGCGTACCACAAAAAAAAAAAAAAAAAAAAAAGACAACTGACTGGGACTTCCCTGGAGGCACAGTGGATAAGAAGCCGCCTGCCAATGCAGGGGACACAGGTTCAATCCCTGGTCTGGGAAGATCACACATGCCGAGAAGCAACTAAGCCCGTGTGCCACGACTACTGAGCCTGTGCTCTAGGCCTGCGAGCCACAACTACTGAGCTTGTGAGCCACAACTACTGAGCCCACGTGCCACAACTACTGAAGCCCACATGGCCTAGAGCCCGTGCTCCGCAACAAAAGAAGCCACCGCGATGCAATAAGAAGCCTGCACACTGCAAAGAAGAGTAGCCCCAGCTCGCCACAACTACAGAAAGCCTGCACGCAGCAACAAAGACCCAATGCAGCCAAAAAAATAAATAATTCTTAAAAAAAAAAAAAAAAAAAAAAAAGACAACTGACTGTTCAAAGGAAGGGTTGGAAAACTTGGCTCATAGGCCAAATCTGGTTTGTTTACTTTTATACAGTCTGAAAGCTACTAATGCTTTTCATATTGTTTCAAATGACTGGAAAATTGTCAAAAGAAGAATTTTCTGTGACACAGACTGATGACATAAAATTCAAACTCTGTGACATGGGAAAACTAGATAAAGCTTCACTGGCATAGCCACGCCCTTCTAGACGTAGGTCCATGGCACTTGGCTCAGCAGTTGTTACAGACTGTGGGGCCCTCAAAGCCTAAAATATTTATTATCATCTGGTCCTTCACAAAAAAGTTTGCCAACCCATGGTTTAAAGTAAAAATAAGAATCGTGTGTTATGGGGTTTAAAACATATGCATAATCTCAAAAGGTTACCTACTATGTTTCCATTTATGTGACATTCTCAAAATGACCAAAATGTTGACTTGGAGGACAGACTAGTGGTCACCAGGGGACAGGGACAGAGGGCAGGGTACAAAGGGGTAGCATGAGAGAGTTCCCCTGTGGTGATGGACCATTCCTGTACCTTGACATGCAATAAAACTGCATAGAACTATACACATACAAAATGAATGGGTGGACAAAATGCTGAAAAGTGAATAATGTCTATAATCTAGTTAATAGTACTGTACCAATGTCAAACTCCTGGCTTTGATATTGTACTTTATTATATAAGATGTCATCTTTGGGGAAGCTGGGTGAAGGATACATGAAACCCTATGAGCTATTTTTTGCAACTCCCTTGAGTATATAATCATTTAAAAAGTTTTAAAAATATACAGAATAGCAGGGAGAATGCAAGTACACCGTTGTAAGGTTTTTACAATACACATTACGTGGTATGATACTGAAGTCAAATTGTGACACGTTAAAGACATATATTATAAACCTTAGAAAGACTGCTAAAAAAACAAGCAAACAAAAACAGGTAAATCTAATAATCCAAGTCCAATAATAAGCCAATATAAAACAAAATACTGAAAATTATTCAATTAATCCAAAAGAAGTCAGAAAAGGAGAAAATAAGGGAAAAAAGAACAGAACAAAGAGCAAAATGAAGACTTAAACCCATGAAGACATTACATGTACTGTCAATAAGTACATTAAGTGTAAATCGCCTAAACAGTCCAATTAAAAGACAGAGATTGAAAGACTGTATATGCTGCTTAAAAGAGACATACTTTAAACATAAAAAAATAGTTTAAAAGCAAAAGGACAGAAAGAAGATACACCATAATCATAAGAAAAGTGGGGTGTGTATACTAGTATCAGACAAAGCCAGCTTCAACATAATTTTCTAAAAAAGGGAAATCTCATCATGTTAAAGGAGCCAATTCACTAAGAAACATACAATCCTCTATGTACATTCACTAACAACAGAACCTCAAAAACATCTGAAGTAAAAACTAACAGAACTGAAGGGAATAAATAAAAACATCCACAACAGTATCTGGAGATTTCAACACTCTTTTCTTAAAAACTATGAACAAGCTGACAGAAAGTCGGCGGAAGACTCTCATAGCCCTCTTCGCAATACTGGCATTTATAGAACACCATGCTCAACTGTAGAAAAGACATCTCTTTTGGGTGCATGTGCAATAGTAAGCCAAGCCAAGCAAACAGCATAGAATACGCTTTATTATACTCATCATTAATAAACCTGCAACAGCAGCTTTTTATGCTTACATCCTAACAATGTAGACTTCAAGTAGAAAGCCAAAAAGTTGAGAAAGTAAAAAGGAAAGTGAGGGTCAGTTGTGAAGATAAGTTCAATCTGAGTAATTTTCCTGTTACTGTGGTTATCTAGTAAAGTTATCTCTATGGCTGTCAATAAGTTGCACTAACAAAGTATGAAATTTAAGTTATGAAGTTTATATATTTTAACCCCATTTAACAAAATACTCTAAAAATAATTCTAGGCAAATATTATTCTGTAACATGAAATTTCATGATGAAGATACCTTTTCTTTAATCATCGGAGTCAATGTGCCATCATTCATGTTAAGAAAGAGTATGGGCAGAGAACCACATAAGAAAAATAGAAAAATTATTTCAATAATATTTGGTTTCCAAGTTTACATAGGTTCTTCTGTTTCTGTCTTCAAATCAGCATAAACACCTTTCTCATGTCCTCCTTAGGCCACATCAGTGTCTGAACTCTCACAGCACCTATGGGAGAAGGCAGCACATGCCTGGTGGTGCTGGGAACCTAATAAAATCCGGGCGCAAAGAACCTGCCACTCCCTCTGCCCCCAAAAGAACAGTCACAGCACTTCAATCTGATGATTTTATCACCACGTTTAGATTATGTAAATGGCTCCTTTCTGGAATAATATTAATAGTAATGTTGGTAGGTTTGGAGATAATGGAGTTTAGGCAAAAGGGCCACAGACATTCTTTCACCAGGACTTCTCTGCTTCAATCCTTGCCCTGACAGTAGTGTGCTAGATAGACTCTGTTTCTCATCCCAGCACCGTTCGATCAGACCATGATGCTCCAGCAGCCTGCCTCAGCTCAGCAAGGCCTTGCACAGAGGTAACTGCACACATTAAGCATCACTAGTCTGTGCTACAGAGTGCTCTCCGACACCCCCAATTCCCCCAGACTGTTCCTAACAGAGGGTTACAGGGTTGGATTAATTTTATTCCTGGTGTTAAAGGTCCTCCCAATTTTACTGGCCTAGCCATGGACAGCCCTCTCCTTATATTCCTGTTCCTACTGTGAAATTGAAATACAGATGGAAAAACAAACTTAATTACAAAAACTCCAAAGGAAAATTTTCTTTATATTTTAAAATATGATGTACTAGATTATATACAATCATTTTATGAAACTCACATTTTGAGGGAGAGTAACTAGACGCTGTCTTCTAATAATAAACACACCCTACGCTCCTACAGGAGGAAAGGGTTTTCACATTTTTAAAAAAGTACAAATCCTTTTAAGGCATAAAAATACAACATTTGAGGGACTTCCCTGGTGGTCCAGTGGCTAAGACTCTGTACTTCTAATGCAGGGGGTGTGGGTTCGATTGCTGGTTGGGGAAATAAGATCCCATATGCTGTGTGGCAAAAAAAAAAAAAAACCCTTGACATTTTACAGAAACAATGCACTTCTCTTTTAATGAATACTGGTCAACTGCTTGCTAATTAGATATAGTCGTCCCAAGGCATTTACCCTTTATTCTGCACAGATGTGAGGGGCATTCTCCATTACAGATTTCACAGAGAAACAAACCCCAAGTCCTGAAAGAATGCACTCTACTTTGTCTGGCCAGTTCTCAGAATTCAGCTCCATGAGCACAGTCACTGCGAGACCACGACTCACCTTCGCCATCCCCCAGCAAGAGGGAGTACACCCGCTGCCGCACTGGGCGGTAGACGAAGGCCTGGCTGGGCAGAGCTTGGTCCATCGCATCCTCCAGGCTGTTGCTGCATTCGACCTCTCCGCTGTTCATGACATTGTACACCAGGTAGCTCTCTGCCTGGACGTGATGTGCTCTGGCGACCTGCCGGAAATTTAAATGCAACTGGTTTCTCACTGAAAACAAAACAGTGACCTTTAAAGGAAATCCAACGCCTCTGAGGGCTCACATATAGAGTAGCTGTACCTCGAACTCATGAGGTCAAGCTGGCCTCTGTGCTTCCTTTCCTTTGGGCTTGCAGCTCAAAACTTTCTATAACTCCTCTTCCTCCTCCTCCAATTTCCAACCACCTACCAGACTTGTCATACTTCCTTCTGCCATCATTCATCATCCTGTCCACCTGATGGAGAGATGCCACCCAGGGCTCCAGCCGCCCCCACCAGTCTCTCCTTTCTCCAACCCACCCTTCATCCCAGCCATACTCTGCCTTCCTGGAAACAGAGGCCCAATCAATACCTCCTTAAAGCATCTGGCCGGCTACCACAGATTCTTCAGACTGAGAGTCAAGGGAGGCCCCGCGAAGGCCTCCATCTCCTTTCCCGTGTACACCATTGCCCCTTGTGGACTCTCTGGGGCCCAACCTCCACAGTTCTGCAAGAACCCTCCCTGTGCTCCGGGAAACTGACCTCTTTCAGCCCCTCCCCACCAGCCACTTCCCAGTCTCTGCCCCTTTGAGGGTCCCCTAAAGCGTCATCTCCCCATAACCCTGTCATCCTCTTTGAGCAGGAACTCACCTACCCCTGGCCTGATGGGCTCAACTCACATTTACCCTACACTGGTTACCTGGCCTTACATCTCCTATTAAACCATAAACTCCTTGGGATTAGAAACTGCATGACGTTTATTCAACTGTTCAGGAATTTTTTATTGAGCAGAAACTATGCACTGGGCACTCATTTCTTTCTACTTCGAATGCAGCACATGGTAGGTGATGAGACGGATGATTTAAATGGCTACCACTTTCTCATTCAATGAGGAGTTAAGATCAGATGGCCTATAATATCCTCCATACAGGTTTCATGTTCCTGCAAAAACATTCTTATTACTGCAGGAATAAATTCATCTAGATTACTCTTCAGAATTTAAGTCCAGCCTACCACTAATGGTCCTTAAAATGTGCTGCCAATAACCTGGAACATCAAAACCTCTGTGTGTCCGTGTCCCATGATTCATACACATGAAGCAGCTCAGTCACACCCATTCATTATAGTAGACTGGAGTCCTAATCCCTTTAACTCCTCGCTTCCTTCATATGTAAAATAGGTTTACCAAAGGGGCTGACCTCACAGAACTATTGTGAGGATTAAATGTGTTAATACAGGAGGCTGGCACACCGTGCACGGCCAACAGGTGATAACTACTGCTCTCAGGCTGGACACACTGGAGTGTCTCACGGCTAAACTGTCTCTGAATCAGGATGGCCGACAAGCTAGCAACTTTAAGGTCAGCAGGGATTCCAAGAGAGTTATTACTTGATGCTCTAACCAATCAAAGATCATTAGAAGTAATCTATTTCTCTGTAACGCCCCTTTTGATACAGAATCTATCAGAAACAATATGGTTAGATATCTCATGATCCTTTTAAGGCAGAATACCTTCTAATTTATTCTCCTGTTCCCTCTTCCATTTCTTACTCTTTTTTTATTTCAAAAGAGTTAGTATTCTGACAAATTTATGTATATAGCTATAATAAATGATATTCACTCTACCAAGAAATCTTCAATTTTGGCAACTCTATAAATTTGAGATGTAACATTCTTTTCTGGGTACACACAGGGTTTTCAGAGAAGTTCTCTATAAGCATAATATTAATTCATTAATTAGCTCATCACCTCAGCATCTTTCTATCTCTGCCCTTCACTGTAGATATTATATAGCATTCCACACTTGGAAAAATTTTAACATATGCACCTAATCTGAAAATTCTAAAACAAGAGTTCAGTTTATCCAACAGTGTGTAACTCTGGAGGAAACAGCAATGGTTGTGGGTGTGTACTCAGGTAATTGCTGCATTCAGCAACTTTGCACCTAAGGATTTCTAGGGTGACTATGTGTGGTCAAAATGCACACATTTGAATTTGGGTTACCTATTGACAAGGCTGGAAGACTCCACTGCAAAAAATTTTTTAAGGAAAGATTAAGAAACTTCAAAATTGTTTTCAAAGGTATCGCTAAGCTCAATAAATGCGAGTGTCACTGGAACAGCACACTATCTGCCCCTACCCTCCCCCCACAACCAGCAGACAGGCCTACCAGATTCTCCCGGCCTCTTCCCATCCCAGGCTCTTTCTGCCAAACTTCCCGAAAGAGCAACCCCATCCCCAGCTCCTGCCTTTTTTGCCTCCAAATTGCTCCCCAAATCCCTGTAATCTGAACTCCCGCAGGCCCCTGGGTGACCACAGCTCTCTGAGGCCACCCAACCCTCCTATGTGCCAAAAGCCATTCTCTGTCGTGTACCCAATGTTTCAAAAAACAAAGATCTGATCTCACCACGCCTCTGCTTGATAGCCAATGCCACCTTAATGAGTGTAAGAACTAAGTCTTGAACTCTTTCAGCACACACGTGCTACCCTTGGCAGTCAGACCCAACCTGTCCGCACTCCCCTTGCAGGAGACTGGGTGAGATGTCCAGGACGCCCATGAGCACAGCGGAAGCCCAGGTGGGTACCCTTACAGTTGTACAGGAGGGAGGGAAGAAGTCACTAGAGAAAACCTAAAGATACAAGAGACAGAGAACATCCCTTCTGAGACTAAATTAGCAGCCCCTACCAGACAGACAGCAGGACAGGACAAGGGGCCTGGCAGTGACAAGAACAAGTAAGGTCCTGCCCTCCCAGAACCGCCCCATCTAGCAGGAGAGACAGGAACCAAGCATGACATTCCAGGGGCATGTGCTGCAAATGTCAGGCACACACCCAGGGTGGGCAGTCAGGGGGCTTCTCTGCGTGTGTGCTGGAAAAGTCGGGCAGGCATTGACTAGCAGAAGAGGCAGGAGAGCCGTCCAGGAGGGCGAAGAGCACGTGCAAGGCTGCAAGCAGCCGAGGGGCAGACAAAGGTGGAGCTGCAGGTAGCGGCTGGGTGATGGCTGCCAGCCTCGTTCCGGCTACTCTTTCCCTCCTAAGAGCTATGGAATGCAGAAGAGGGTTTTATTTCTGTGTGCAGCATGACAAATGGACTGAAAGGGGCAGAAGTCTGTTTAAGAAGAGTGCTCAAGAGATGACTGCAGTCATTCACACAAGCGATATTTTGGCCTAGGGTGGTAAGAGCCACCCTAGACTTGGGAGAGACTGGTTATGAAAAATGGGAGAGATGGTTCCCAGGTTTTTAACTTGTGCAAGATGGTGACAGTCAATGCCAGAACAATGAAAGGTTGTGGTCGTGTTTGGTTCTGCACTTGCTGAGGTGCCTCGGGGCACTCGTGTGGACATGCACCTTCTCTGTAACCCAAGGAGAACAAGAGGATTCAATGAGATAAAATATACGCACTGCACGCAGACAGAAGCTACACGCAGCAGTTAATAAACAGTGGCTCTCCTTCAAAAACTATCCAGGCTCTATATTACCTTCAGGACTACGTCCAAATTCCTAGCATGGCATGCACCAAAATCCACAATCTGGCTTCAGTCTATCTTTTCCAACTGTTTTCTCCTTACTTAGCCCTTCAAACCCCATGCCTCAGCTACCGGTCCCAGAACTGTGCCTGAGGGGACGGATTCTACACGCCACCCCTCCGGCACTCCCACAGACCCCATCTTCACCTGTTCACAACAAATCTCAGGCCCCATAAAGGCCTGGCTTCAGTTATCCCTCCTCTGGGAGCTTCTCTCTGTACTTAACCCGCAATGATTACTCTCTTTCAAATTTTGAGCACTCTCTCTGTAACAGTGACATAACAACGTGAGACAGAGTTTATAATGTGGGTTCTCACATACATTGTATCTTACTTCCTAGCTAAACTCCAAGGGTTCTATTCTGTGCCCGCCACACACACACACACCGCCCCAGTGTCTTAACCACTGCAGGCAGCCAATAAATATTCACTGTCAAATCTATCAATGGGTACACTTTCAATCATAACATATTAGATTTGGGTGGGCACATCTACATACCTTTAAGATTTCAGGATCCGAAACCATAGTTATTTGTTGCTTGACTTCAGACCCCATACTTACAGGATCCTCTTGTTTAGTTTCAGGGTTTGTATACAGGGGTGCTTCTAGGTTAAATTCAGGGTCCATACCTACAGGTAATTTCTGCTTGGATTCGGGGTGTGTGCATAAGAGAACTTCTTGCCTGGATTCAGGGTGTGTACATAAGGGAACTTCTTGCTTGGGTTCAGGGTCTGTGTACATGGGAACTTCTTGCTTGGATTCAGGATCTGTACACATGGGAACCTCTTGCTTGGATTCAGGGTGTATACACATGGGAACCTCTTGTTTGGATTCAGGGTATGTACACAAAGGAACTTCTTGCTTGGATTCAGAGTCTGTACACGTGGTAACTTCTTGCTTGGATTCAGGGTGTGTGCACACGGGAACTTCTTGCTTGGATTTAGGATCTGAACTCATGGATAGTACCTGCTTGTCCAAAGTTACTACACCTTTAGGTTTTTGAAAAAACCATGGAGATTTCTGTCCTGGCAAAAGATATGATGCCACTCCTTTATTAAAAAGAGCTTTGTTAGGCCCCAAAGGTAACATCTCTTCCAGCTTCTTCTCACCTTGATGCAACCGAAGCACTTTAGATATGTGGTCTGCCACAGCTAAGATAATGTTACCTTTTTTGTCAAAGTTCTCTTTCACAGAGGTATAAGAAGACAAGCACTTGTAACGAAAGCTTTCGAACATGCCTTCTGGGATGATGTCGTTGCCAAGCAGGCAGGCCAGCAGAGGAAGGTCAGACAGGCTGAGACCAAGGCTCTGACAGAGCTTCTCTCGGCACAGCATGATGGTGTCCAGACTGTCCAGGGAGAGCTCACTGATGGAAAAGTAGGGACAGGTGTCGTAAATTAAATAGTCAGTGTCTTCTCCAAGAATCCCAAGACAGTTGTTCTGGAGGCCATAGGAAGCCACCTCATAGTCGGCCTCCTGTAACGAACACAGAGTTTCCTGACCCAGGGCCTTCAAAGCAAACTGCGTAAATATGGGCAGCCCCGAGGGGATGAAGAACATGTTTCTGCCAGGCTGCTCCCTGTGAGACTTGATATAATGGAAGATCTTGGCTATCTCCCTGTTGTTCTTGAGTCTTCGTTTCACCCACTCATCTCTCTTGGACTGCTCCACCATGCCATCAAAGAAGAATACCAACTTGATGCCAACAGCTGTAAAAGTTTTCACAAATTCTCGCAAAGAAGAAAAGTATTCCCGCCACTGGCCACCACAGACCCACGATTCCGGCGTGTACCAGTATCTGAGGCAACACATGGCGTCGACCACAATGGTAGGGGTGCCTCCAGGATGCCTGCTTCGGTGCTGCTCCGCCAGCTCTTTGAAATTTACTACCATACATACATGTGGGCAGCTACTCTTCACAAATCCCTGTAAGCCTCTCACACCCATAACTGACCTCCTGGAAAGGATCTGGAAAGGAAAAGAAATGAGTACTTATGGTATTATCACCAGACACATAGTGCCTTTCAGAGCAAACACAGACACTATTTAACATTCACTCTCTGTCACCAGCATGACACAGAGCACGTCACGCTGGTCAAGAGCCTGAAGAGGCTTCCCCGGACACACCCATGGGGCTGCACCTGCGAATGAGGTGCTGAGTCAGACTTCCACCAGGGCAGCACAGGGCAGCACTCTTTTAAGATTGTCACTAACACTATTATTCAAGAGATTTCTCAACAAAGTTCGAAAGCAGGTTAACGATTTCAAAGAAGTAATACTGCCCATCTAGGAGCTCAAATAGAAGTTAATTTTGAAAACCTAAAACGTAAAATTGATACGTGCAACACTGATGTTTCTCAAAATAATTTTGCTGAGTGAAAGCTGGACCAAGGAGCGCACACTGCATGATCCCACTTACGTAAAAGCCTAGCCCACTGAGAACTGAGCTGCCCGCAGTGGCGAGAGCCCTGTGGTCGTCTGCAGTGGGGCAGGAGGAGACAGGGACTGACAAAGCGGAGACAGGGTGATGGACACATTCACCACCTCGGCTGTGGGGATGGTGTCACGGGTGAACGCATGCTCACCCTCTCGAATCACGCACTGTACATACGTGCAGTTTCCTATGCATCAAGTGCATCTCAATAAAGGTGTTAAAAAGAAAACTACAGGAAAATTCACTAGGCCAAATGCAGCAACATTTGAGGTGGTGACTGACTGACTTTGGATGGAAAACCGCCCATTCTAAAATGTAAAAATACACAAAATAGTTCAAAGGATCAGAATTCACAATCTGGAAAAAATCTAAGCAGAGTCCTTTATGTAATAAGTATGATGTCCTTACGCATAATAAAAGATGTAATATAGCCAGTAACAACCATCAGTGGTCAGACATCTTTTATCTTAACGGCCTATTCTTTTCATCAGGGCTTCCCCGTCCTCTGATAAAACAAAACCAAAAAGTCCTTATTATGCAAACAGCAGCACAAGAGCAAATGGTGCCTCTCCCAGGCTGGGGACCGAGGGCAGGAGCCCCAAGCTGCCCACGCACAGCAGTAACAGCTCCTGTCTGTGCCCACTTCCTGCCAGACAGCGCCGGGCACTCAAAGCACACGTCTCCACTCTTCAAAACAACCCGGGCGGGTAAAAAACTATAAGACCTATTTCAGTAAATAAATTACTAGGCTGGGAAAAGGCCCCCTCGTGGATTATCTTTTAAGAATGTGCTGCCTGTTAATGGACCCTTGCCCCTAAGAGAATTTGCAGTTATCTGTTTAATAGCCATTAATAACAAAGAATATCTAAACACTGAGTGGACACAAATAGCACACATTTAAGTTGAAATTGAGTGAGGCCTTGCTCATTAAGTTGTTACACATAATGGATCCATATACCCCAAACCACTGTAGACCTATAACTAGCATTGGGTTCATCTTGGGAAGGTGTGTTTCCAAAGCAGAAGATGGACTTCATGTTTATCTCAGCCATAAGGTAGTTAGTTCTCCAGTTGGGCCCTCTGGGCCTGGTGTGGAAAGGGGATATGTTTCAGAACACAATGTCAGACTGTACAAAGTACCAAAATGGATTTTAAAAAAAAAAAAAAAGGCAAGGTCTGTGGACGACGAGTGGATCCAAGGTAGATCTTACCCAGTGGGAGGCTGACTCTTTCTATACTGTGAGGGGAGACCTGCCTCTTTCCCCGGGATCCTCGCGCCCAGCCCACGTGGAGATGGAGCCAGGAGGGCAAGCACCAGCACCGCCTTCACTCCCGCCCCACACAGACGCGGGCCCGTTTGTGCAGCAGCTCTGCCACATTTGCGTTGGCTGCCTTCCCTCACCGATAAAAAGACATTTTTGTTTCAAGCATTTTTCTACTAAAACTGCAAGTGACAACACTGAGTTTCTTGAAACACTCTCCTCTTTATTTTGCAAGAAGTCCGGCTCAGCCTCTGCTTTGATTTTATTCAAATGTTTTTCCTCCTTGCTAACCCCAGTAGTGAAAAGCTCACTATTTTTTAAACATGTACTGGTTTTTCCTGTCTTTCACACTGCCAATTTCTCACAGTTTGAATCACAAATTACCTCAGGAATGCTATGTTACAATGTGCTCTTCTATGGCATTCACAAAGACAATTTTGGATAGGCAAAGGTTTGGGGACTTGGGCATTAGAGGATGCCTTCCGGCACTTCGGCTCTTCAAAGCGTTAAAGCAGTGTTAGCCCGCCATCAATGCAGTCAGTGTGGTGTGAAAGGAGATGCTTAAAAAGAGAAATCTGTGGATATTACCTTTTTATATAACTTTCTTCTGTTTTTTTAAGCCTTTTATTGCTAACAGCTTATACTCTAAAGGTAGTTTTTAAGATGATTGCAAATACATATAATATGATCATACAACATACATACTGCAAAATTATACATCTATATATATACACACACATATATAAAATTTCATTTACTCTACCTGCAGATTATGCAGGAAATTGTCATTATCTAGATCACTGTGTCTGGAAAACAGAAGTTATGTCTCACTAGGTAGGACTCCCACTCTGCCCAAACTACAGTCTGGGAGTCACGTGCATGAATGGGGGCCTCAGGGCAGAAGTCACCCTGTCAGACCCCTAACACCCAGCAAAGTACCAGGCACATGAGGGCCTGGCAAGCACTTGTGAACGAATAAACAGATACAGGCATCAAAGGGCAAGTGTACACAGAGAAATCAGGAATCAACAAGTTTATAGACTCCAACTGTGGGCAAATGAGGAGTACAGAGTAGAGTCTGCCCTTGAGTAGCTGACAAACTGGTTTGGGAAACAAAGCATCAGTGCAGGAGATTTTAGGAAGAAGCAGCAGGCGCACAAGTACAGCTAGAGTGTGTGACACGGGAGGAGGCCTCGCTCCTAGCAATGGCTCTGTTCTCCTTACATCCAGACCAATCCCAATGTACTGAGTTACCAGTAAATGATGCCTGGAGAGAAGAGGAAAGAGAAGCCCAGAAGCTCCTTTATTCACAGTCTTTCAACTGACAAACGCTTAGAGAAATGAAGAGAGAGGCAGCAAAACACATATGCACCCTATCTGCCACTGAGAGAACGGGGTCAAAAGCTACACATGGAGAGTCACTCTGGACACAGGGACAGTGGACCCATGGACAGCCCAGGGCACACCCACCCATGGAGCAGTGTTCGTAGGCAACCGGCACCAGCAGTTGTGGCCACCCTGAGCCACATCCAGCATCCCAAAGGTGTCAAGGCATGATGTTCACAGGTGAAAAGACATATAACCCATGCAAATATAAATTAATGAAAGAGACTGTAAGACAGGAAGCCAGTTCCAAGCACATCTGAAGAGCTGGCCGACCAAAGTGAGCTTTTTAAAGTTGGAGATAAGTTGGATTAATGTCCTACAGAAATAGAACCATAACCTTTGGAGAGATCTTTATCAGACAGAAATAATGTCTCTACAAGACAAAAATCTACAAGTTAACATGTAACATCACAGTGTTTGAGCTCTCATGAAGAGTAAACAACAAAGTAAAACAGAGAGGGACCTTCTGTTAGAAAACTGAATAATATTGGAAGAATCTCTTGGACAATGTCCCAGGATTCAGTGAAGAAAATACAGTCCTCTTTTTCCGTTGCTTCGTGTCTGACTCTTGGACAACTGTTCTCTCAGCGGTAACCTGCTGCTTGGGCCTGGGCCTTCTCATGAGGCCCCTCGCACCTTGAGGTGGAGGATCTGAAGTCTGCTCTCTCCTCTCCTCCCCATTAGCCCCAGCTACAAAGAGGAACTTACAGGGACCCTTTCAACACAGCAAGGTAAGAACAGGGACTGAAAATTCAGGGATGAAAATGTGTCCCAGGCCAGCACATGAGACACAGCAACTACCCAGTGTTTTTACTGGAATTCACGAAGGCACATCCAGGGCAGTGGTTCACCGAGGGTGGTCCCGGGCGGCTGCACCCAGGCTGCTCTCCCTGCATCAGAGGCCTCCACACGGGACTCACGGAACTACTGGCCAACACGCTTTCCTTGAGCAAACTTAGGCTCCTGGGCCCTCTTCTCGACAGGCCTCCACCTTGAGCTGCAAGTTCATCCTCACCGATTTTAGCCAGATTCCTGCTGAGTCAGCTTGAGTAACCCCATCCTTGACGCGGGACCCTCCTCAAGTCCTGGCCTAACTGCCCCCCACCCTTGACGTGTGACCCTCCTCAGACCTGGTTTAACTGCCCCCGCCGCCATCCCACTGACCCTCCCTCTGCTGCAGGCTCTCAACATCCACCCCCCACCCCCACCGTCTGTGTTGTGTTCCAACTTGGGCCAACCTCTCTCCCCACTCAAGTCTTGAAGAGAGTCCTTCTCACTGTCTTAACAAGTGTCAGAGGGATATTTTAACACTAACTTCAACCGCAATCAAGTTTATTCAAAGTAGAAGTGGAAAGCCTTCAGCTGTCACGACTCCAGACCCGGGGCGCCCTCCCTGGAGGACCCTCCGGACCACAGTCTGGCCACGACCACGACGCCAACAGTCAGAAAACCGTGCGTGGCAGATGGAGTTGGGCGCCCAAACCCCGGCCGCGCCCCAGGGAAGAAGACAGGGCGCTGGGCAGCACAGCCCTGCGGGCAGAAGGGAAGGCTCTACGACAGGACTGAGCTGAGGTGAAATTCTAACCTCCACCAACTGGCAGTGAATCTTGGAGCAAGTTACTCCATTCTTCTTATATGCAAAATGAGGTTTATAAGACTCAATTGTTGTGATGCAATTTTATTTATATTATAAATTTGGTCATCAAACATTTTTCATTAGTTGCTAAAGTTTAGTGAAATAAGCCCAGCACAAGTCAAAATGATTAAATTATCTCAAAATTTAAAACAAAGCCATATAAATTTTAGTCAGGCTTTACTGTATTTACGATTTTTACAACCTATATTACTTTTTAATATCAGGAACATACTTATTTATAAAAATTTTTTTCTGATTAGAAAAGTAGCCATGAAAAAAAAGTAGCCATGTTCTTTGCAGAAAATTCAGGACAGCACAAAAAGAAAACAAACTACTCATAATCTCATCTTCCAAGGATGACTACAACAAACATTTGAATACGTATTTCTAGTTTTTTTAATTATTCAGTTACTAAAAATTGAGATCATGCTTTTCTATAATCTATTTCTGTGTCTTAGTTTATTATGAATATATTCCCAAGTCCTAATGTTAACCTTCTCCTGCAGCGTCACTTTTAATGGATGCACCATGTAGACACAAATAGGAGTTATTTAACCCTACTGTTGAACATTCATTTCCAATGCTGCATGCCATAAATAAGAATGTCAATCACATCGGTGAATACACATCTCTGAACACACCATCTCTAATCATTTCCTTGGGATTAATCTTAGATGTGAAACTGCTGAGTCAACGCAAAAGCACATATTGGTCATTTTTCCCCAACTGTAGCTGTAACTCATTCACACTTACTTCTCCTCAATGACACCAGGTAACTTTATTTACCCATAAATCGGGTTTACTCATTCAGCAACTACCTTTGTCATCGCTACAGCAGACGTGGAGCTATAACTAAGACAGATAGGGTCCCTGCCTTCCGGCAGCTTATGCTCCAGAAGGAAAACCTCCAACAAGCAATGATCACTTGGGCATTACTACAGGGCAGAGAAAAGCAGAGAGCATGCCGAATATTCAGCAGGAAGACCCAGCCCAGACCTGGGATCCACCACGGCCATCCTGAGGAAGGGCATTCCAAGCGGCCCGGCAGGCACAGCCAGAGGGGGAGCGGGGAGCGGGGAGCAGGCGGATGGGGGCGTGAGCAAAGAGATAAAGGACGAATCTTTTCTAAGTCCGTAAGGTGTCATTTTTATTATTAAATCAGTGTTTCTAAGGTGCTTAAAATATCTGTTCCATTAGGTAGTTTAACCTGCAACTTTATTTACAGTGTTATAAATGTGTTCTTCAACATGGAAAACAGAGGGGAAAAAAAACAAACGCAAACCCCTCAGTCTGGCCAGAACCTCTGCAGCGAGGCAAGAAGAGTCTGGAAAGATGAAGAGGCGCAGCGAGCAGAGTTCCCACAGCCGCACACCCGCGTACACTTCATCCTAAGGGAAAGCAGATGTTGCTCAGGGCTCCTCCTAAGCAACCGCATTTTAGAAGCACTGCCCTGCCTGTGCCGTGGAGGAGAGAGGCAGGCCAGACTGGAGCAAACCAGCTCTGCCAGGCACCGCCCAGCACCCTCCCTCACGTGGGTGTGAAAGAACCCCAGCACTGCAGGGAGGCAGAGCGCTGTTTCCCGCTGCAGAAGACAAAGGAGGGCACAGAGAGGTTCTTCTGCACCCCCGCCCTCCCCGATATACCAAGGATCTAGCAGCTGTGGGCACAGCAACGAGCGAGACAAAGTCCCTGAGACATGCACCTTGGAAGAGGGAGCGAAGGCTGGGGGTCCATCAGGAAAGAAGCAAGCCTGGGGGTGCGCAAACACATGTCACAACGCACCAAGCCGTACACTTTAAATATGTGTGGCTTATCCTACAAGCCCCACGGCAGACACCCCTCTCGTCCCACTGGCACACTATCAAGTTTTGTTCAGACTCCACCGCGAGGCACGCCTGCCAGCAACGAGGGCAGGAATGGCTGGCTGCTGGGCAGCAGCCAGCAGCGTGTGCTGCTCAGTCACCTGCCTGAGGTCACAGACAGCAAGGGCAAAACCGGGATTTGAATCCACCTGCCTCCGAAGCCCGTTCCTCTCACTAGGGGAGCCCCCACCCCAACACTGCTCTTCAGAGTGACCTGGCTGCCGGCACGCGCGGAACACCGACTCGCACGGCAGAGTCAGCCTGCGGGGCACGCGCTTAGCCCAGAGCGCTCCTTTCTGAAGGTCCCCGCAGTCCCAGGGGCCCAACAGAACAGCTGGATGGAAGCAGCAAACCAGAAGGCTGGACCCTGGGCCTTTCCCCACCCGACTGCAGCGCTACAAAACCGCTTCAAGTCAATGAACATAGAAAAGGAAAACGTCTGCCACCTACAAAAACTTATGCCTCATGCATCCAGAATTCAGAATAAGACTCCAGTATAAATTTTAAAATTCACAAGTAAAACTGAAATAATTTATTCATAAACAACTTCTCAGGCTCTGACTTATCATCTATAAATTCTTCTTCTACACAGTTCTAACACTGAGCTCCTGAGTCCACAGTAAAGAGAAGTACGGAAAGGGCATTTGAGGCAGGCATGCACATACTGACAAGGGTCAGAACCTCTCACAGCTGACCTGGGGAAAGCAAAGGGACAGAAAAACGGAAAGAGGCCGAAAGACATAAAAACTCCAAACAAATAACAGGGAAAACAGTTATATGTGCCTCACCGGGCCCTAAGACTATCTGCATCACAAATTTTATGTTTAAAATGTTTACTTGAGATCATATCACAGGGATTAGGGAAAGTTCATATCCCATTTAGCACACTCTATTAAGAAAGCGGGGAATGGCTCCAGTGGTTAGGACTCTGCACCTCCAGTGCAGGGGGCCTGGGCTAAGATCCCGCTAGCTAATGTGGTGTGGCCCAAAATATATATATATGTATATATTTTAGTTTAAAAATTTTTTTAATTTAAAAAATGTTTTTAAAAATTAAAACAAATTTAAAAAGAAAGCAGGGAAATACTCTATTTTACAAAGATTTCCATCCTTAATGTGAAATTTTGGTGCTTAATGGGCAAAAATCCAAAACTGAACTATCCAGCAAACTCTGCTGGTCAAAGTGTTACTGTCCCCTTGTCCTGGTTGCCGACCATTTTATTATAAATGATTTACAGTAACTTACACAAATCTGTACTGAGTTAATTCTTCGGGCTCAAGGACTGATGGGGAAAGCATCCATCTCTGCTGTGTACTTTCTACAGCCTAGCATGCACAAGGGCGTGCAGCTGAACAGGGATGTGGAAGTATAAACTCGGTCCATGCTATAGTAAGCACTGGACAATAAGAACTGACTTAAATGGACTCCTCCTTCTCTGAACCATACTTGTTTATAAGGAAAAGAGTGCTTAGGACCTGGCTTTTTTAGCTAGCAATGGCCCTGATTTACTGGCTGACTGAAGACAAATCACTGACTCTCTTTGTACATCACTGATTTCCTTATTTGTAAAAATAAGATAATGATTTACCTCTCAATTTGGCAGATTTTAAACTACTACTATAAAATCCTTTAGAAATAATCTTATTATATTTATGTAAGTAATTTAAACCTTAAATAACATGTTTTAACTCTGAAGACTTTTCCAACAGAACACCTTATAAAGAAACAGAAATTTGCTTCTAAAAGCAAATGAAAATGTAAAAGTTATTCACACTTATTATAAAGCTCTATAAAAGTAACTGATAGCATAAGGGTTACCTCAGTTTCAAACTAATAAAATAAGGATGCAATTAATTCCTCTGAATGAATTTCCAGTGTATGATTCTAGTTTCCACAGAGATAAGAGTTGCTTTCATGATCTCAATTAAGTGAACTTCCCTTCTTACTTTCCACCTTTTCTTGAAGGAGATGGCAACCCAGCAGACAAGCAAATCAAATACATGCACTGCTGTAAAGATTCTGCCCACTGTGCTAAGTTGCCAATCTCTGACACCTCTCTTCCTGACCCAACAGCAAACCAAAGCAAGGTTACAGCAGGAGTCTGACCAGCTCCATTCATTCATATTTTCTCTCTAAGCCTCAATAAGAGGCACACACAAGGAGGGGTAGGAGGTGGGGAGGGGCAAGTCTGAAGGACAAGAACACAAAAACCAAGACAGAAGGATATGACTAATGGCCAGTTTCATAGGGATACAAGTACTGTAGGACCTGAAACTTATATAATTTGAGATCCCTCTTCTAAAAAAGAATACACTATTATGGGACTTCCCTGGTGGCGCAGTGGTTAAGAATCCGCCTGCCAATGCAGGGGACACAGGTTTGATCCCTGGGTCGCGGAAGATCCCACATGCTGCAGAGCAACAAAGCCCATGAGCCACAACTATTGAGCCTGCGCTCTAGAGCCCGCGAGCCACAACTACTGAAGCCCACGCGCCTAGAGCCCGTGCTGCGCAACAAGAGACGCCACTGCAGTGAGAAGCCCGCGCACCGCAACGAAGAGCAGCCCCGGCTCACTGCAACTGGAGAAAGCCCGCGTGCAGCAACGAAGACCCAACGCAGCCCAAAATAAATTTTTTAAAATAAATAACTAAAAAACACACAATTATAAACACAAGACCACTGAGGTCCTTTCCAGTGCCTTGGAAGGGGCCTGTGACAGCGAGGACCCTGAAGCGTGAACTTCATGAGCTTTACAGTAAACCTGCCCCATAAATGACACCGATTCAGGCTCAGGGAGTAGGGAGAACCTCAGAATAGTAAAAACTGTAAGTGACCTCAACCAACACCTACTGCGGTCTTCTCAGTTCACAGATGAGAAAACAGAGGGCCAGAAGTGATTAGAGATTTCCACGTCTGGAAAATAGACATGTCTGTTCGAAATTACACAAAGAAACTGGGAGGTAAGGTGGTCAGGAAACGGTATGTGTGGAGATGAGTAGTGTGCGACCTGACACAGCCAAGGTGTTCTCACTGCTTTCCTTGAACACAACCTATAAGGAATGCACCACTGCAGTCCTGTGACAGAAGAATGGCAAGGCTGGGGAAAACCCCGACGGCAGAGCTTAGAGATGGCAGAGATGGGGTGATGGGGAAATCGACACACAGAGAATGTGTGAAGGCTGTGGTGGTGCACGAGTGGTAACTCCTAACAGAAAGGTCCAAACGTGGGCAGGCCAAAGAGCACATGAAGATGGGAGGCCACGATTCTGAAATGACAGAGATGGAGGACAAAACTGGAGGACACCAGACACGGAGGAACCAGAGTGTAATACATTTGGGAGGCGACAGGTGAGGAACCTGATGCCGCAGACCTGTCCCCATTCTGTGGTTCTCATTCTCTGCATTACCTACTCAAGCGCTCAAGCCAAAAATGTGGAAGTCACTGGAAATAACCACGACCTCACTTTTTCCCCATCAAACTCACCTCCAAGTTCTCCCCACTACCGTTTCCAGATTTTCAGTCCTAAAACTTCTTCCCTAAACGGCTGCAAAAGCCCCCTTATCACACGCAGTCACCCAGCACCACCATCCCTACGCCTGCCAGAGGACTCTGAACACTCGGATCCGATCACCTCACTTCCCTGTTCCCAATTCCCGAGTGTCCCGCCATCCCCAGCTCTAGCATCCTGTCCCTCCCAGAATATGTCAGGCAGTCTCAAACCTGCAGGTCTTGAACATGCTGTTCCCTCTGAAGGAATGAATGGCCTCTTGCCCCTCAGCACCTCCCAACTCCCACTTATTCGAAACTCAGTTGGAATTCCCCCCCTCCTCTATAGAAACTTCTTGGCCGACATGGACAAATCATCCTCTCAGCCACCTAGGCGTCATCCCCCGGAGGGCATGGTGCTTGCTGGGTGCTGGGGCCCCCGCTCAGGACAGCCGGGTCACCGGAGAAGGCGCCCAAGTTCGGAGACGCCAAGTGCAAAGGTCAGAGGACGCATCCCTGGGGTACGGCCCACAGGTACCACACGGCGACCCGGAACTGCACACCTCTTTCCGGGGAGGGGTCGGGCCAAGGCGGCACCGGGAGGGGCAAGCAGGGCGCACCGCTGTGGGAACATGCGGTGAGGGAGACGCGGCCCAGGGACCGCGACAGCGCAGAACCACGAGCGCAGCCGCCGCGCCCAGGCGACGACCGAGAGCGGCCCAGACGCGCTGGCCCCGCAGGCCCGGCCCTACCTAGAGTTGCGCCAGCACAGCCAGAGACACGCCCGCGCAGCCCTCGTCCCGCCGCAGCCGCCGCGCACTTCCGCTTCCGCTCGGGCGTTTCCGCTCGAGAGACCGCCCCGCCCGCTCGGTGGGCGGGGCCTGCGCGGCCGGGCGCAGGAGGCGCCGGGGAGCGAGATGCGCAGGCGCAGCGCCCGTTGCCTCGGAAACCGCGCGGTGCGTGGAGGTCGGGGTCACGCCTCGCTCGGCTCCCCCTGGCTCACCCGCCGGCACTGTGGGCCGCTGGTGGTGCGGACACGCGAACCCGGGCCCTGACGCCGCAGTTTGGCGGAAGAGCGCAGGGAGGGCGGTGCGGGCTGCTAGGAGACGTTAGGCTGGCCCTGAGCCTGGGCCCCGCAGGAGGCAGGCGGCCGGGGCTCCAGAACGGGTGGATTTTCGAGCCAAGGGACCTTCGCGCGCTGTCCACCTCGACCATGGGCCTCGGTGTCTGTCCTGTCTGGAGGAGGGCGGCGCTTCCCAGCCCGGGCTGACCAAGGACATGGCAGGGCACAGCAAGCAGTAGGTAGAGAGGAGCCTTGCTAGCATCGCTGTGACGGCGGCGGCCACCCGAACTATTCTGGAACCCGCAGTTTTAGTGGGCAAGCTTGCGGTCTGGAGCGGGGCATAAGAGCTCCGGGGCGGGCAGCCACGGCAGTGGACGAGGGGAGGAAGCGAGGACGCGCTTGCCTGGTCGTGCGGTGTCTGCGTCTCACGTTAGAGAGTTTGGACTCTGGAAGCCACCTCCTTGACTTTGTTTCTGCAGCTGCTTTAAGGCCACTGAGGTTCCCATTAAGGACATGCTCCCCTGGGCTGGGAGATAGGCAGGCTTCAGGTTATACACGCTTCCCATTCCTCTAGTCACGACGCCACCCTTTTCTCTACAACCAAGAGAACATTTTGGTAGCCAAGTGTTATGACAGAAGAATAACTTTGAAACCAGGCTAACTTATTTTGTAAGTAAATACTTGACAGACTTCAATTAATAATATCAAGTTATTGAAGATGCATCTCAAAACCTATCTTTACACATGACATATCTCAGGAGGGCTGCTGCAAGCCCCAGGGAGCTGGAGGCTTCCATCAGGGAAATAAGATGGTCAAATATTGTTCCTGCAGAGTCTCTTGCAGATCAAGCACTCAAAAAGTATTACCAAATTGATGGGAATTCCCTGGTGGTCCAGTGGTTAGGACTCAGCTTTCACTTCAGGGGGCATGGATTCAATCCCTGGTCAGGGAACTAAGATCTACTCGCCCACCCCCACCAAAAAAAAAAAAAGCATTACCAAATTGAAGTGACACCATATGTATGTATCAAATAATTTGGGAAGCAATCTCTTCATTCGGCATACAAGGCTTTCATTTCCTGTTGATATTTTTTTCTAAACTCAATGAAGAGCGCTCAGCACCTAATACTTGTTGGGTGCCATAGGGCCACACCAACAGTATGAGAAATGGTCTTGAGCCTTGAGTGCACCGGTGGTTGGGGAGACAAACACACACTTCAGGTATCAGGGAACAAGTGACACGTAAAGTCTTAGAACACATGGATGAAGAAGGCAGCAAGGAGACAATGCTAGGGCTGAGCCTGGAAGCGCGTTGGGCCTGAGGCAGGATTAGAAGAAGAACTTGTAGGCAGAAGGGGCGAAGGGAGGAAAGCGCTGGAGGTAGGGATTCAGGCGGTGTGAGGGAGAAGCCAGGCGCCCCGGACTGTAGGGGCAGGAGCCTCACACTGACAGACAGTGCACACCCCTGGGGCCAGACCGTGGAGGCAGACGAGGCAGGCCTAGCACAGCCCCGCTCACGGCCCTGGATGAGCCCTGCCACTCGGCGGCACTTGGCTCTGCCCCTCCTAAATACGCACAGATGACCAAGGCCAACAGACGTCTGAGGAAGACAGCAAAAAAGGGAACAAACAAACTAGGAAGAGGAAAAATTTATAAAAACCTTCATGATTTGCAGTCCCTGAAGATCATATACCAGGGAAAGGAAAAAAAGTATATAAAAAAATTCAGAAAATGTGCTCTTGAAAATTTAAAAAGCAGTAATTTAAACTTAAAAACTGATAAAAAGAGAAGATAAATTTGCTATCTCTCAGATAACAGAACAAAGAGAAAAAGATGGAGAAAGAGAAAGACATAAGAAAATTAGAAGATTAAGAAGTTTGACATCTGAAAACTAGGAGTTACAGGAAAGAGGACAGAAAAATAAAGTAGAGGACATTATTCAAGCAATACTTCAATAAAAGTTCCCAGATCTAAAAGACATGTTCTCATATGGAAAAGACCCACCAAACGCCCAGCACAACAAACCTATGAAGATCCCCATGAAGGCACATCATGTCAGGACAAACGTCAGGACACCGGGGGCAGAGAAAGGACCTTAAAGATTTTCCATAAGGAAAAACAGAAAGGTCACATTTAGGGGTTGGAAACCAGGATGGGTTGGAAGCCAGGATGGCATGGAAAGTCTCAATAGAATTACAGGAAACTGAAATTCAGTGGAGCACTAACTTTCAAAATTCTGAAGAAAATAATTCTAACGTGGAATTATACTCAAAATCAAAATATTAGTTATAATTGTAAGGGTAGAATATTTTCAGATATGCAGCTCAAAAATATTTTTTACCAAATACTTTATCTCAGATACCTGCTGGAGGATATTCTCCAAAACTAAGAGGCCAAGAAAAAGGAATATTTAGGACCCAGACAGTAGGGAATCCAAGTGAAGAGAGAGGTGGGAAATCCCAGGAGAAACCTAGAGACACATCTCCAGGAAAAAGCCAGTCCATGGAATGCCTGAGGTGTTTGAGTGTTTGTTTGTTTGTTTTAATTTATTTAATTTATTTATTTTTGTGGCTGCGTTGGGTCTTCGTTGCTGTGCACGGGCTTTCTCTAGTTGTGGCGAGAGGGGGCTACTCTTCGTTGCGGTGCGCGGGCTTTTCATTGCGGTGGCTTCTCTCATTGCGGAGCACGGGCTCTAGGCGCATAGGCTTCAGTAGTTGTGGCTCACAGGCTCAGTAGTTGTGGCTCGTGGGCTTAGTTGCTCCACGGCATGTGGGATCTTCCCGGACCAGGGCTCGAACCCATGTCCCCTGCATTGGCAAGTGGATTCTTAACCACTGTGCCACCAGGGAAGCCCTGTTTGAGTGTTTTAAAAGGAGATCTTCAGAGTTTGGTGACAATATGTAATAGGTACATGGAAAAGTCAATAAGCAAATAAATTCGGCAATTGTTGAATCCGGTAAAGACAAAATTGTACAAAAAAGAAAACGTAATTGTAGAATATGCCTCAGCTGTGAATAATGATTCCATAATTTTAATGAGGTAAATGCTGAATGGTAATTTAATCAAAAGGGTGCTATAATTATATATGTGTATATATATATATATATATTTTTTTTTTGGTATGCAGGCCGCTCACTGTGTGGCCTCTCCCATTGTGGAGCACAGGCTCTGGACGTGCAGGGTCAGCGGCCGTGGCTTACGGGCCTAGCCGCTCCGTGGCATGTGGGATCTTCCCGGACCGGGGCACGAACCCATGTCCGCTGCATCGGCAGGCGGACTCTCAACCACTGAGCCACCAGGGAAGCCCTATAGTTATTTTTGAAAAAATGGGAGGTGGTCTTCTATGCGTTCATAAGCATGCGTGTGTCTAGGAAATCAGATGGAAGTGTTAAACTTTCATCTTCTAGAGTTAGGAAGTCCATAGACAATGTACACAACTGAAAAAGACATAGCATTAGAAAGCTTTTAAAAAATACAAGTAAACTTCAAAAGAAGTAGCTACGAGTTAGAAAGGAAAGAATTGGGAGTGGGAATGCATGGTGTAGGAAATTGCTATTTTTTTGTAAATCTAGAAGTACTATTTGAATTTTAAAATCTGTAAGTATATTACTTTGATAAAAGGAAAATATTATAAGTTTTAAAAAGCGATTAAGTAACTAGTACAATGGTAGTAAGTGGCACAATTATTACTCAAACTCGAATCTTTGTGAATTCTAATGGCTTCTTAACATTTTTTACGACTACCATACACTACAGTGAAGGAAAGGAAGAGCCAAAGATTACGTCCAGGTCTCTTTCCTAGGATGCGAAAAGAAAAGTTGTACATAGAAATCGGTGTCCAAGGAGCACGAAGATTTACGTGCGACTCTCACATCCTTTTCGCCACCTGCCTCGTACCACCTATAGCCACTTTGCCGTGCCCTGCTGTGCACGTCGGATTTATCAGTTTGTGAGAGAATCTAAAAACAGGGGATGGAGGATTTACATAAGAGAGAAAAACAGGGACAAAAAGAAAGGAAGAAAAAAAGAAAACTGTAGGTTGAAAGTCGGGAGCAGTTGGGAATTAAGGGAGAGTAAAATGTTTCCCAAAAACCGGGAAAGAAAAAAAGCTACAACCGTTAAAACACGCTGACTTCTGCATGGCTGATCCACAGTAAGTATCACAGAAGTGTTTTATCACTGAAAAAAGAGCGCCACATAGAAGGAAATTGTCCTCTTCCTCTACTGGCCGTCCTCGTGTCTGTCGGTGACTCCTTGGATCCCTGCAGGCTTCGTGCAGTCACGAGAGAGAGCTAACCCATGTCGGAAGCCAGCAAGACAGGAGAGGTGGGGCAGAAAGATGGAGGGCGCTTTGTGCCTTGACGACATGGTTGAGCCAGAAGTTAACTAAAACCACTCTAGCTCCTCATTGTATGAGATGACGTCTTTTCTTACAGTTACGAACATTAAATGAGGGTTTTCTGCTATTTGCAGCATCAGTATCATAACTGTTTCAGCTTCTGCCATGAAGGAATAATTCCTACAGAACTTGTCCTTCCACTGTAAACAACTAGAAAACTAGATAAAATATATGAAATTACTATTTTTAGACATTAGGCAACAGGAAGTGAAGGATGGAGATTCTGAAAGAAGACTGTTCTTTGATAAGATCAATTAAGCTGATAAACGCATAGCTGTATTGATCATGATGGAAGGATAGGAGACACGGATTACCCATAATAAGGATGGAGGATGGTATCACGGATTTTACTAACACCAAAGGGTAAAAAATAGACTATTTGAACATCTTTAGAAGAGATGAAGAAATTCCTTGAACCTTACGAATTACCAAACCTGACCAAAGAAAAAATAGAAAATCTGAGTAACCCTATATTTCTTAAACCCTTTATTAAGTTGAATTTGTAAGTAAAAATCTTCCAAAAAAGAAAATTCCAGACCCAGGTGGTCTCACTGGTGAGTTGTATTCAAACATTGAAGGAAGACACATTAACCCTACAAAAACTCTTTCCGAAAATAAAAGACCAAGCGACGCTTCTCTACTTGTACCACTCATCTAGCGGCAGGAAGCAGGTCTGATTTCACTCTGGACCTCCAGCCCCTTGAGCAGTGAGTGGATGCATGAATAAATGACTAAGTGAATTGGCCTTCTCGTTGGCATGTGCTTCAGGTCTGACAGTAGCCACAGCTGTGAACTGTGATGGAGATAAGCCAGTCGTGGTTCTCCCATTTCCCTTGACTGCTTTTGGGTAGGTGGTGGCCTGTGACTTCGTTCTAGCCCCTGAGAAACGCAGGTGGTGGTGGTGGTGGGTCATTCCCTAATGTACTCAAGCTGGCCCCTTGACCTGAAAACAGCTTTGTTTCTTGCTTCAGTTAACCTACCTATGTTAGTCAGAACAGTTTCAACTCCCACGAAGACAATTCATAGTTCGTGATTGTTCCTTAAATATCCAGACTCACCGACCCTTCCCCTACTTACCTAGCAACACATCCAGGCATCCATTTTGAGAGCAGTTTGCAATCCTTAGTTATTAGCGGTGATGATTGATAAAACAGCCCCGTGCCGCATTCTACTTTCCTGAGACAAAGCAGCATTTGGAAACAGATCTCAACGGTGAGCCGGTGCTGTTCCCACTCTGCGTCTCCTAGGAGGTGTGCGGGGTCGGGGGTGGGGGGGAGTAAGAATTACAGTGACAAGAAGGAGGGAAACTGCTGGAAAGTATGTCTTACGTTTTGAGATTAGGAAAGGTGTTGATGCGAAGGTGGAAGAACATTTGCCTAAACTTGTCCCCCTTTTTTCTCCAATACTTAGGCTGTTTATTGGGGTCCCTTTCTCTCCAGCCCATTTACTGGAGTAGGGCTTTGCAAAGCCGTCTCCTAGCAGCCGAATGCAGAAGGCCCATTCATAGTACAATGGACGGAAAGGAAAGAAAGAGCTTGGTTTGTTTAAACTGCCTCTGTCTTCATTCACAGCCCGATGTCCGTCTGCATTGTGACACCCACAATGGCACTAAGGGACTCATTGTGACCGAAAACAAACCAAAACAGAATACGGGATGCTAAGATAAAAGAGTCACGCAACAAAATCGCTAAAAAAAAATCTAAGTCGTACATCTGAGATTTATGTTACCTTTTGGCTGTGTGGCCTATTGCCCAGTGTTTATAATGACCATCAGAGTTTAATAAACAAAAAGATAAATGGGAACTTGTACATTTTCAAGGCGCTTCCACAGAGAGGATGGGTATGCTGGGCTGCTCTGGAAGCTGTTTAATAATCATCGCTCTTTGTTTGCACAACAGTCGGCAGCCACCCTCGCACGTTGCGCTTGTTTTCCTGCTGGTGCACAGGCCCTGGCGGTGCCCATGTGGCCAGGCAGCATCCTCCGCCGTCGCCCCCGCGCGCCCCCAATCCCACCTCCACCCCCTGCCCCGACCGACATCAGATGCCGCAGGAACCCACGCCCAGTTCAGCAGGCAACAGGTGGAAGGTTGAATAGCTTCACACGTTTTTCGGGAGGGGGTGGGGAGAAAGAGGAAAAAAAGGAGGGCGGGCGGGCAGGCTTGGGGAGCCGATTTAAGGATTAGATCAGATGTTATTGCTAGTGAAAAATTAAACAGCCCGGTGCTCGGGGAGTGCAGATTAATATATTTAGTGACTGCGCACAAAGGCCGCTCATTGTCGCCACGTCTGAATGCCTGTGAATAGGATGGAACATATGCGGCCTGTCACCGCAGGTGCCCACATCTGTTCCTCCGCGGGCAGATGCTCGCAGAAAGGACGTGGGAGGCGGGGAAGGACGGCGCAGTCGCGCAGGGCAGCTCGGCTCCGGCTGGGACAAGCGGGCGGGGCGGCCTCCTCGCGGTTCCGGCCCGGCCCGCGCCCCGCCCCGCGGGCCGGGTGATTGACGGACGCCGGGGCCGGCGACAGGTGCCCGCGACCTCCGGATGGGGCGCGTCCCGGCGCTAGGCCTCGGGAGGGCCCGGGTCGCTCTCGCCGCCCTTTCTTTCCCACCCTCATTGTCTGACACGGTCACGGGCCGGCGACTCCCAGGTGGGGCCGCGCCTCGGTGCAGGTGACCGGGTGCCCCCGCCCCCCCGCCGCACGCCCGGTGGCCGGGGGTGACCCGCTGACCCGGCCCTCTCAACCCGGCGCTCATGCCCCTGCGGCGAGTGCCCGGCCCGCCGCCGCCACCCACTCCAGGCAGCCCTCCGGAGCGCCCACTGGCGCCGCACCCCCTCCAGGCAGCCCTCCAGAGCGCCCGGCCCGGCGCGTTCAGTCGGGGGCCGCTCGGGCGGGCGAGCGGAGCAGCTGCGCGGTCATCAGATCGGGACAAAGGCGCCCGGAGCCGCGCCAGGTAAACAGCGCTTTGTCATGGAGATGAGCGCGGACCGCCGGGCAGATGATCCCGGGGTCGGAGAAGCGGACTCCGCGCCGCCAGCTGAGCCACGCGACCGCCTTTCTCATGCAAACCAGCGCATGCCTCCGCAACCCCGGCCCGCGCTGAGCCCCAGGGCGCGGGGTCCCCGCTCCGGACCACGTGGCCGGGCCGTCCTGCCTCCCTAGCCGCGGGTGTCTGCGCTTGGCGGGTGGAAGGGAGGGCGGAGGGGAGGCGTCAGGCCCACGGGGTCTTCCCGGGGCTCTGCCCTCCGGTCCCGGCACCCTCCGCCCCGCGCCAACCTGCCGACCACCAGGAGTGACCCTGGGTGTCTGCGGGCCGCCCCTCCTCCGAGGGAAATGTCCCAGGGAGGGCAGGGGAGGCCAAGCTGTGGGGCCTCCCTTGGTGTGCCGCTAGCGTTTATCCTTAGCGAGAGGGAAGCCTCGGAGCCTGAATATAAAAGCTAGATCTGCCCCTCTTTCCCGCCGTGGACAAATGGATGGCTTGGGTTAGGACCTATCCTCAATAGAGCGATCCGGAAGGAAGTTGATCAGGTGCAAACACACCGTGTGTACGTTCGGGTCAGTGCTTCTTGTAAATGTTCACGTGTCTCTGGGGTTCGGTCCTTAAGAAGAAGTAAGGAACTATCCAGCATAGCTACCCGGCACGGGTGCGGTTTTACCCAAAGCTATATCTGTAGGAGCTTTTTCCTACGTGCAGAGCAAGCAGGCCAGTCCCTCTGCTGTTTTACCCGCTGAAGGATTCCAGACCTGTGACTGATGGAGAATGGGCAGAGGGTGTGCTGGTGGGAGATGTGATACTAATACCAATTAATAAACTTGCTTTAGGTTCCCTTCATCATCTTCTTCTTTTTCAAGTAAGCTGGCATGTTTGATCAACACCAGATTTGCTGCCTGGAAGTTTTTCATTTTCTTGTTCTGAACAAGGACCCTAATTCTTCTTAGGAATAAGAGAACCTCTCTGTTGGGTATACAGTATTCAGTTGGTCTAAGAAAACACAAACCCCACTCAAGTCTCCAGACTTGTTTACACAGAAAACTGAACCTGGGGCTGGCTTGGAGTCTGGAGCCTATTCTGGGCATTGTTTATTGCAATCTGCCCAAGCCCTCCTCCCCCGCCACACACATACCTCAGGGATAGAACCTTTTTTGGGGCAAAGGGGGACGGAAGCAGGATTGGGCTGGCCACAGGATGAGTCACACTCACTGCGGAGGATGGGCATATTTAATCTGATAAGATGATGGTCATGAGCTTTTATTCCCAAGTGGCCTAATGAAATGATGGGTAAAATGATCAGGGTCGCCAACAAACAGAGAACTCAGCTGTAGTTGATGTGGCTGTGGTTCTGATTATGCAGCTGAGCCTACCCTGGTCATTGGGGTCATGCAGGCTATAAGCTCTGAATGCCTGGCAAAAATAAAACACCAACACCAGGCGGTAAATCCCTCTCTCCACTCCTGTGTCTGATATAGTGGGTGCCTTCGAAGCCCTAATGAGCCTCACTTTGTACAGTAAATTTGCTGAGACATCAAAAAGTATTTAAAAGAAAGTTTCCTGCTTTTTCCTAATGAGCAAGGTGAGGATTTATGGTGTGTGTAGGAGGGAATCTGGCTGCTGAAGCCAACACGGGGGCAACTCTATTAACATAGTCGAGCTTAAGCTCCCTCCTGCATTTAGGGGTTCAGAGCGATTAGTTGCAGGAGTATACAGACATGCAGTTAGGGAGTGAAAAAACGCCATTTGGTTTGGAGCAGATGGCTGGCTAGGGGGCTGATGGCGTCTAAAGGCGTGTCATCCCCCTTCAGCCTGAATCCCTAAGGGCTCCCCTTGTCTTCCCAATCAATGAAAATTAAAGTGCAAAGAAAGGATGAATAGTTGGACCTCGAGTCTCTCCTTTGTTCATCTCAGCTACTGGTGTGCAGGAGTTAAACTACAACAGACTCCTATAGAAACACTGAAGTTAAACAGTCTCCCGTTAGCCCAGCTTTGAAAGGGAGAGGGGGAGAGGGCCCAACGTGGGGTGGGGGGAAAGAGAGAGAGAGAGAAGGAGAAGAAGATGGAGAGAGAAGAGGAGGAAGAAAGTAGAGGAAAGGAGAGCCAGAGGAGGAGGAAGGGCAAGAAAAGGGCTTTCTGCTTGATTTCCCCAATACAGAATTGCGTGGCATAAATTAAGTTGGAAAAGAATGAACGCTTTGGGCAGGATTCTGATGGATTTTACGATGCCTTTCAGTTCCGCTTTGCCGCTGTAATCGAGAAATCTGTGCCATGTCAATTTAACAAATACTTGATACTGAGGCGGGTTTGTTAAAGATTTGGGGCAAGTTGTCTCCCCCCTCAAGGTTTAAGCCCTTGGGCGTGGAACTTTTTATTTCCAGTTTTCTAAACAGGCATTCAGATGAGCCTGTTTCCCACTTCCATTTTCTAATTAAAAGGTTCCCGATATTTCATTTCTTACTGAAATCTACTCTCAGTCTGGAAGCACAGAGGATTTAGAGTTCACATTCCTTTCTTCTTTTGCCCTCTCCTGCTCCTGGGACCCTCTTACCTCTCTCCCCACCACTCTCTCTCTCTCTCTCTCTCTCTCTCTCTCTCTCTCTCTCTCTCTCTCTCTCTCTCTCTCACACACACACACACACACACACACACACACACACCAGCTTCCATGCAGTAGGGAGCAGAGTTCTCAGAAATTAGCTTTCAGAGGAAACATGGATGTAGTGAGAAAAGGATGCTGACACTAGGTGGCAAGATTAAATTAGGATTCGCACTGGCCCAGCCCTGTGGTGATGCAGCGAGTCCTCGAAAAGTCCCCAGAGGGCGGCCACGCTGGGACTGCCACCGTCATGGGGGCACAGTCTCCATTGAAGTCTCCGTTTGTTCTGAACCAAACCGTAGGGGGTTCTGGTGGGGTCCAAGCCTGCTTTCTCACCTCAGCCTTAAACATTACATGCACGTTACTTTCGATTAATTCTTTGCTTCTCTGGCATCAGTGGAAAACCTAAAATCTGTCCTGAAGGTATTTGGGAGCCTGTTGCCTAACAGCTGGAGGGACGGCCATGAATGACTGCAACTGATTACTTGGTATTTGAGAATTTTCCCTCTTCCCGTGCATTGTATGGTACACTGTGATCTCAACATCTGCCTCAATGAAGGTCACACTTTGACAGGACAGTGCACGTTCCCACTAAACAAGGCAACTGTAGCACACCTAGAGCAAGGCCCTTGTGGCCAGGCGCCCTGGGGCTGTGCCGCCATCAAAGTGACATGTACTCCAACGCTCACACCGCTTGTCCTGGATGAAGCTGCCCTAGGTGTTGGGGGAGGGGGGAATAAAGGAGGAGCAGATAGGGGTGGGAGAGAGACCTCGAAGTGCGCCCAGCACGAAGCTGGATGCCGGAGCAGGAGTCCCTGCCCCACCTTAACTCTGCATTGCGCCCGCAAGCATGAGAGCAATTTAGATAGCTCATTGTGTGATAACGTGTGTTCTCGGCCCTCCCAATAAACTCATTTCCCTTAAAAAAAAAATGAAAACAAAAGTTCTAGTGTCTGATGGACGTGTAAACCCTAATAAGGTGATGGTTGTGCGAAGGTTGCGGGTTGAGGCGGCCAGGCTAGAGGGTCTTTAGAACATGTGCCGGACATTGTTGCAGAGGCCGCGGCGCGCGCGGAGGGGAGCTCTTTCTCTCCGCATTGTGCGGGGAGCAGGTGCGGTCTGCATTACCATACAGCTGAGCGCACAAAGAGCCACTGATTCAGCCTCGCACAATAACAGACTGCCTTAATGACAGCCACGCGAACGACACACACCAAACTCACTTTTTACCAAAGCAGAGGGAGGCCAAGGGGGGAAGACAGGAGAAAAAGGGGCCGCAGACCCAGGAAAGGTGTCGGAGGCCGAGAATAGCGCCCGGAAGGGTGCGTGTGTGTTTTGGGGGCGGAGGGGCGGGGGTGGTTTAAGGCGTCAGGATCCCGGGCGCTAGCCGGACCCCGCCCCCCAGCGGCCGCCGACCAGCGCGGGGACACCCCGAGCTCGCGGCAACAGGGTCCCCGGGGGCGCCGCGCTCGCCCCTGTGTTCCCAGACGCAGAGTCGCCGTCCTTGCCCGGAGACGTCTGGGTGTCGGACCTTCCCAAACTTCCCGAAACTGCCGCTGCCCTCTCGCCACCCTCTGCCCGCCGCTCGAGCCTGCTCCCTCCCTCTCGTGCCCGGTCCCCCGCCCCGGAGACTCCTCCTTAGGAAGAGGCTGCCCGGGAGAAGGGGCGGCCCACCGGGAACTGGGCCTCCGACCTCGCCCCCGCCGCCAGACCCCGGCCGCGGCGCGCAACAGGGACGAAGGCGGGCGCCGCGGCGACCGGAGAGTTCCCGAGGCCGGACGCGGCCTCACCCGCCGGGTGGCTCTCGGCAGGGCAGGGGCGCAGCGCCACCCCCGCGGGTCCCGGGGCCTCTGCGAGCCTGTGGCCGGGAGGGCAGCGCCGAGGAGCCCGGGCGGCGGCACCAGCCCCGGGCGCAGAGGGGATTCTTGCGGTGAACGTTTTGCAGGAATGTAAATGAGTGCGTTTCGTGCGGTGGGGGGCTGGGGGCGGGGGCAGGGGAGGGCCGGGGGCGGGGAGGGTGGGGGCGGGGAGGAGGGTTGCACATTTTACAGCTCACTGACCATTTGGCGATCCATTGAGAGGAGGGTTTGGAAAAGTGGCTCCTTTGTGACAGCTCTCGCCAGATTGGGGGGCTGCTCATTTGCATCTCATTAGCCATGCGGGCGGCCGGCGGGATATAAGGCGGCGGCGCGGGGCGAGCCCGAGCCCCTGCGCGCCCGCGGAGCCCCGGCCGGCGCCGCACCGGACGCACTGCCTGGCGCGCAGCCTCCGCCGGGACCCGGTCCGGGACCCCGGGTGTTGACCTGGATGGCACTGGCTGGGTCCCTGGGAAAAACTCGGGTCCAGGGCGCTCCCCGGGCCGCGGCCGCCGAGTGAGCCGGCCGGGCCGCACCCGCGGGCGCTCCGCCGGCGCCGGATTACCGCCTCGCGCGTGGGATTTCCAGACCCCGGCTCGCTAATCGGACTCGCGGGGAGCCCTGCAGCTTGTTGGGAATTGGGCTGAATATCTGGACGCTTTCTCTCCTCTCTTTTTTTCTTTCTTTCTTTCTTCCTTTTTTTTTTTTTTTTTTTCCCTGCGAAGAATCTTGAGACAAAACCAGGAAGCAGACGACCCCTACCTACTCGTGGATTGGAAGAAAGAGGGGAAAACCGAAAGTTGCTGCGCCAGAAGCAATATCTCCGGGGAGCCCCCCCCCTTTTTTTTCCCCCTCGTGCATCCCCGGAGCCGCAGTCGCCTCCGCAGGGAGGCTCTAAGGAACCTCGGCCTCCGAAAGAGCCGGAGACAGACCCTTGAGGAAAGAAGTCCGGATAATCCCAGCCCGAGGCAAAGCGGCGGCGCTTTCCTGCCCGCGCTCCTGGAGACACCTTCCTCCCCGAGCATTCCCTGGCGGTTTCAGAAGAGAAGGGGGACGCGAGGAGAGCGAGCGCGGCCGGCGGTGCACCATGGGCCGGCGGTGCGCCCTGGCCCTCGCCGTGCTCTCGACCCTGCTGTGCCAGGTAAGTTGCCAGGCGGGGTCCTAAGGGCCGCGTCGTCAGGTAGGCTGTCAGCGGGGCCCTCCGGCTCCCTGTGGCGTCAGGTGGGGGGAACCGGGCCGCGGGCCGCGCGGGGGGCAGGGCCCGGGGCAGGACGAGGCCGGGCGGGCTCCCCGCGCCCGGAGCCCCACGCCCTAGCCTCGCCCGCAGGTCTGGAGCTCCGGGGTGTTCGAGCTGAAGCTGCAGGAGTTCGTCAACAAGAAGGGGCTGCTGGGGAACCGCAACTGCTGCCGCGGGGGCGCGGGGCCGCCGCCGTGCGCCTGCAGGACTTTCTTCCGCGTGTGCCTCAAGCACTACCAGGCCAGCGTGTCCCCCGAGCCTCCCTGCACCTACGGCAGCGCCGTCACGCCGGTGCTGGGCGTCGACTCCTTCAGCCTCCCGGACGGCGCGGGCGCGGACTCCGCCTTCAGCAACCCCATCCGCTTCCCCTTTGGCTTCACCTGGCCGGTGAGCGCCGCACCTGCGGGCGCGGGGCGGGAGGGCGGGGCGGGCGGCAGGTGGGCCCTGCTCCGGGGCGCGGCGGGGGCGCGCGGCTGGGCCTGGGCAGGTGGGCGCCGCGGTCCGCGGGGGGCTGGGGCATTGACTCCACGCCCGGGGGATCTGCAGGCGGCGGCGGCGGGGGGTAGTGTGGGAGGTGACAGCCGGGGTAGAGTGAGGCAGAGAGGCTGAGGACCCGGGACATTTCCGTATCCGGTCTCTGCGCCTAGCCCCCGAGTTGAACGGGCCCCTTCTCTTGGGAAAGTTCTAGTTCCCCGGCTCGTGGACCGGCTGGTTGTTGAGTCGCCCTCGCAGCCTGACAGCCCCCAGCCCCCTCTGCTTGGGTCCTTCCCCAGAAGACTGCAGACAGGCCCCTCCAGCCCCACCTGCTCCGCGCAATCGTTTTTCCTTTTCTTTTTCTTCTTTTCTCTTCTTTTTTTTTACCGCGATATCCTGTTATTAACAGGCTGAAAAATCACGTCAGGAAACCACTCTTTAAACAGTTCTTCCATTTCCTTAAGGAAAGTGAAATCAGACAAGAGATGTACAGAGACCCTCCCCACGACCCACTGCACACAGATCTGCGACGACTTGGTGGCCCCGAAAGCTTGGATTCTTTTTTGAACATTTCTGGCTTATCTTCTGTCTCTTCCCCCTTCCTCCAGGGAACCTTCTCTCTGATCATTGAAGCTCTCCACACTGATTCTCCTGATGACCTCGCAACAGGTAAAAACAAACCCCAAAACTCCCAAACTGTGCAAACTGCGTCTCCAGTTATTATGTATTTGAGTTCAAATCTCCCCAGAAGCAAACGTCTACATCTTTCACTCTGCAAGTCACTCCGGAAGGCTGCGGAGAAGGGTCTTCAGCCTCCTTGCCTGGCACCCTTTACGCCTCCCTCGCTCCCCAAGCCTCTGGGTCCCCAGTCAGAACCAACAGAGCATCCTCTTCCCGCAGAGAACCCAGAAAGGCTCATCAGCCGCCTGGCCACGCAGAGGCACCTGACGGTGGGCGGGGAGTGGTCCCAGGACCTGCACAGCAGCGGCCGCACGGACCTCAAGTACTCCTACCGCTTCGTGTGCGACGAGCATTACTACGGGGAAGGCTGCTCTGTCTTCTGTCGGCCCCGCGACGACGCCTTCGGCCACTTCGCCTGCGGGGAGAGAGGGGACAAAGTCTGCAGGCCCGGCTGGAGAGGCCACTACTGCGCCGAGCGTGAGTGCGTGGGAGGCCGCCGCCCTCTCAGCCTGCCCCTCCCCGGCCGGCACTCCCCGGCGAGATGCTGGCATCTGGGGGTTTTAGACCCGGAGAGATGTTCTGCTGGGGAGACCGGGCCGGGGCCAGAGAGGTGCTGAGACCCCACGGTTAGCCAGTGGCAGGCTGCGGTCGATCGACTGAGACGCGTTAACTTCCGCGACGGGAAGCTGCCTTTCTTAATCGGGGAGCATTTTGGACCCGGGGCCAGGGGTCAGGAAGTAAGCCTGAGGGAAGGGAGGGGGCGAGGGGGGGAGGAACAGGGGGAGGCTGTGGGCGGGGCGTGCTTTTACCAAAGGAGTTCCCTTTGCCCAGACAGCTTCTGGGGGGGCGGGGGGAGTGCTTCATTTGCTCTCCGGAGTGGGTGCGCTCGGCCTGTTTAAAACCATTCCACCGTTCATGACATTTTCACTCGCAGGGTCTGTGGACGTGGGTGGGTGTGATTTGAGGCCTGGCCCTGCGGCCCTGCTTAGGTCTGCTTGTCCTGCGTGCGGGATGCTCGCGTAGCACCCGGCCTGGGAGGGGGACATACCGGTACCAAAGTGACTTAGGCCCTGCCTGCCTGTAGTTCCGTATCCTCCGGGCAGGCAGGTCAGCTGCACAGGTGCGGGGGCAGCAGGAGGCTTGTGAGGACCGGTTGGCTCCTGGGCCTGTTCAGCGGGGCCCCACTTGCCTCGCTGCCGCCTCGCATGCTAGGTGTCAGGTGGGGTGGGTCCTAGAGCTTCCCCAGAAACCCCAGGGGACTTCCCTTCTGCCCCCAGCCTGGGAACCTTCCCTGGCAGGACAGAACCTCACGCCCGGGGGTGCAGTTTCTCAGTTTGGATTGGCGCGTACCTGCAGCGTCCTTGTCGCTCAGCCCGCTCGGCTTTCCACAGCTCCTTTGAGCTCGCCTTGGCCTGAGCTGGCTCTGTTGTCTTAAAAACTTGTGGAGCGGCTTGTTAATGAGTTTCATAACCAGGAGAAGGAAGCCAGCTGAAACCTCAGCCTCCAGCCTCCCCACCCCCTCCGGGACCTCTGGCCGGCCTGCCGCCTCCCTCCTGGCTACCCTCCCTCTCCTTCACCGTGGGGTTGCCATAAACTTAAACTTTTTTTCTTCTTATTCAAACACTGGAGTCTGTCCCCGCCCCCAGCTCGCGCGTGCCATCGATTAGATCTCTCCGGGGATAGGCGGCTGGGACGCATGCCTGTTCCCATTGGTGGAAAGGGTGCACGTGTGTGTGTGTGTGTGTGTGTGTGTGTGTGTGTGTGTGTGTGCGCGCGCGCGTGCGTGTGTGTGTGTGTGTGTGTGTGTGCGCGCGCGGTGTACACGCTGGGGTGTGTGTGAAGGGTGGGGGCATGGGGGGCGAGGGGGAGGCCGGTATTGTTGCACTGGGGCAGCTGCTGGGAGAGAACAGACAATAGAGCAGCTGTCTTGCCCTGGTACTCTGCATACCAGCTGTCCACCCTTATCTACACACACACTTTCTGGGTATTAAGAGGTGGAGCTTTGTGCATAGAATTGGGAAGTGGGGGAGGAGGAGGGGGAAGGACTTCTGACCCTCTCTTAGAAGAAAAGGGGCCGGGTGGGGGTGGGCTTCCGTGCTCTTTTGTCCTGGAGCTGCTGTGTTAAGAAGAATGCTCCTCCCGGGCTGAGTAAAGTCCGCCCTGGTTACCGGGCAGGACGGTCGATGCCCGGGGCTCGGCGAGGCTCTGTGGCGGAGCTGGGCACGGTCTGTAGCCCTGCTGTGCTGGGGGCCACTCTGGTGGGCTTGACCCTGTGCCTTTTCTTCCTGCAGCCATCTGCTTGCCGGGGTGTGATGAGCAGCACGGGTTTTGTGACAAGCCAGGGGAATGCAAGTAAGTTTGCAAAAGTTGCTTTCTTCTTTCTCATGCTGTCCTTTTACACCGAGCGTATTAGTAAAGCATCTCTAGATGCTCTTTTGAAAACCGCAGGTAAGGTTAGCTGGTTGGAGGCGGCTGTTTTTCTGTGTTTCTACTAAATAAATACATGGCCGGGCATGGGGTCAAGGCTTGTTTGTCATCCATCCAAGCTCCTCAATGGTTGTGGAACTTACAGGTGGAGATTTAAAAAGAATTGGCACAGAAGAGGGGAGAGAGTTTAGTTGGTTCTCAAACTTTGCAGCATGTTAGAATTCCCTAGAGATGCTGCCCTGGTTGGCCCTTGTACCCAGAGTCAGACCCTCTGACGCGGGATGAAGGCATCCGTGTGGTAAAGCTCCTGCCTCGCTTGAGAACCAGCGGTGTTGGTGCTGTTGGAGGACAGTCTCTCGTGAGTGGGAAAGGTGTTGCTAGGAGCCCGGGAGCGCCAGCGTCCACTGACTCTGTCCTCTCCTCGAAGGTGCAGAGTGGGCTGGCAGGGCCGGTACTGTGGCCAGTGCATCCGCTACCCCGGCTGTCTCCACGGCACCTGCCAGCAGCCCTGGCAGTGCAACTGCCAGGAAGGCTGGGGGGGCCTTTTCTGCAACCAGGGTAAGCCTCCCGTCCCCCACCAGGCAGCCTGGCTTCCCTGGCGCTGTCACGGGCAAGTACCATCTCCCGAATTTAACCGTGGGCCTCCCTTCTCCTCCTCTTCCCGTCTCCACCCTCACAGACCTGAACTACTGCACACACCACAAGCCCTGCAAGAACGGGGCCACCTGCACCAACACGGGCCAGGGAAGCTACACTTGCTCTTGCCGGCCTGGGTACACGGGGGCCAACTGCGAGACGGAGGTGGACGAGTGCAGTGCCAGCCCCTGCAGGAATGGAGGGAGCTGCACGGTGAGTCTGGCCACCGTGGGCTCTCCTGCCGAACTGGGAGCCCTGGTTTGAGACGGACCGTGTGGGTCCCTCGGAACGACGTAGGAAAGCTTTCTTCATCTTCTCCATTACTCAGGACCTCGAGAACAGCTACTCCTGCACCTGCCCGCCTGGCTTCTACGGCAGGATCTGCGAGCTGAGTGCCATGGTGTGTGCTGACGGCCCCTGCTTCAACGGGGGACGGTGCTCGGACAACCCCAAGGGAGGGTACACCTGCCGCTGCCCTGGGGGCTTCTCTGGCTTTAACTGTGAGAAGAAAATGGATTCCTGCAGTTCCTCACCCTGTTCCAATGGTAAGGGGGCCGCCTGCCCCATCCGGGACTTCGTCCAGTGGTCCACTCTGGTGAGAACGCGTCAGAAGCACAGAGTTTAGTTTCAGGCTGAGTTCATCACTTTGTGAGTTGCCTTGAGTTTCAGAAGCCCTTTTGTCTGAACAGTGAGAAAGTGTTCATAGAAATCTTGTCCTCGAGTCTGGAAGCACCCAGGGAGCGAGGAAGGCAGGCAGGAGCGTTCCTTCTCCGCAGGGCCTGGCTCAGGTGGAGATGCAATGACTTGCTCATGGCCCTGCGGCACCTCGGCTGCCCGAGACTCCGAACATCAGCGGGTCAGCCCCAGCGCCAGCCCAGCCACTGCGCTTTTGGAGGGAAGCCCAGCTCTGCTCCGTCGCCAAGCAGAGCCGTCTGCTGCGAGGATGTATGGTCTCCACGAGTGGGTGGGATGCCCCAAGCAAACTCACAGAGGGGGAAGCTGGGCCCCAGACAGGCTGGACCATTCGGGCAGCTTCTGGAGCTTCTGCGTTGGGTGTGGTAATCGATGGAGAGGAATCAGCTTGCTTTGCTCTCCGTATTCTGTACAGAAGGTGTGGCAGTCCCGGGGTCAAGCTCTTTCTCCTGTTGGTTTCCAGCCACTGAGCCAATAGAGCAGTGGATGCTTCGTGTTTAGAGAGGAAGCATAGGGAGGTTTAGCAGGCTTGGCTCCGGAAGGACAAAGACCGAACCCCAGCCTCCTCCCTCCCTTCCTTTCTTCTTTTCTTTCTTTCGGTTTCGAGTCTTACTTGTCACTAACCGCGTCACTGTGGGCAAGCACGTCATCCTCTTTAAGCCTTGGTTTCCTCATCTGTAAACCGGGTCCTTTGTGGGCTTGCTGTGAAGGTGAACGCGGTGCTGCGGCAAAGCGTTTTGCACGGTGCACGTCAGGAGGTATTAGCCTGGATCTTTTAGGTAATTTAGGGAGCTCGGCCAGAAACCCCACCCCGGGCCTCGCCGTGGGCTCGTGTTTGACGTATGTTGTCTTAAGCGGTGGCCTCTGTCCGCTCTGCCCGTGTCTCTGCTCTGGCGTGCGATGCAGCGGCCGGGGCAGCACGTGCTTGAGGGCATTTTCTGGGTGACAAGCCGCTGCCCTTGTCCGTGTCCCAGGTGCACAGTGCGTAGACCTTGGCGATGCTTACGTCTGCCGCTGCCAGGCCGGCTTCTCCGGGAGGCACTGCGAGGACAACGTGGACGACTGTGCCTCTTCCCCGTGCGCCAACGGCGGCACCTGCCGGGACGGCGTGAACGAGCACTCCTGCACCTGCCCCCCCGGCTACACGGGCAGGAACTGCAGCGCCCCCGTCAGCAGGTGTGAGCACGCGCCCTGCCACAACGGGGCCACCTGCCACGAGCGGGCCCTCCGCTACCTGTGCGAGTGCGCCCGAGGCTACGGGGGCCCCAACTGCCAGTTCCTGCTTCCCGAGCTGCCCCCGGGCCCCGTGGTGGTGGACCTCACCGAGAAGTACGTGGAGGGCCAAGCCGGCCCGTTCCCCTGGGTGGCCGTCGGCGCGGGCGTGGTCCTCGTCCTCACGTTGCTCCTGGGCTGCGCTGCCGCCGTGGTCTGCGTTCGGCTGAGGCTGCAGAAGCGCCGGCCCCCCGCCGAGCCCTGCCCGGGGGAGGCGGAGACCATGAATAACCTGGCCAACCGCCAGCGGGAGAAGGACATCTCTGTCAGCGTCATCGGGGCCACGCAGATCAAGAACACCAACAAGAAGGTGGACCTCCACGCGGAGCCCGGCACCGAGAAGAACAGCCTCAAGGCTTGCGACCCCGCCGTGGGCTATAACCTGCTGCAGGACCTCAAGGGTGCCGCTGCCCCCGGGGAACCCCACAGCAAGCGTGATGCCAAGTGCCAGCCCCAGCCCCAGGGCTCCGCGGGGGAGGAGAAGAGTGCCCCGAGCCTCCGGGGGTGCGTGCCGTGGGCCAGAGGGGACGGGCGGGAAGGCCAGCGGGGGAGGGTGCCCGGCCCTCGGGGGGTGCCTCGGGCCAGGATGGCAAGGGGGGACCGGCTGGCCGTGTTCCTCCAAGCTCTGGTCATTGTCCCGTTCCAAAATGTTTTCGCGTGTTGACTGTGCTTCTCTTTCATTTCCCTTCTAGCGGAGAAGCAGCTGAGAGAAAAAGGCCGGACTCTGCGTACTCCACTTCGAAAGACACAAAGTACCAGTCGGTGTACGTCATATCCGAGGAGAAGGACGAGTGTGTCATCGCAACTGAGGTCAGCGCGCGGCTGCCCGACCCACCCTCGGCCGGGCTGGGTGGGAACTGGGCCTCTGACTCGCGCCAACCTCCCCTCTGTCTCGTGGCCCCTCTAGGTGTAAAGTGGAGGTGATGTGGCGAATTCCCGGTTCTCTTAGAATGAGTGAACTTCCAAGGATATCTGCCCCGACGATGCTGCTGAGCGGAGCGGAGGTGCTCGTGACTGCTGCTGGCAAGCCAGGCCGTCTTCCTGCCGAGGGGGCGGCCGGCAGGCGTTCCAGGCGCCTGTCGCACTGCCGTTTAGGACGTTTCCATTGCACTATGGACAGTTGCTTTTAAAAAATATATATTTAAATGAATGGACTTGATCACTACATAAGAAGCACGCACTGCTTGAAGTGTATATTTTGGATTCTTATGAGCCAGTCTTTTCTTGAATTAGAATCACAAACACTGCCTTTATTGTCCTTTTTGATACTAAAATGTGTTTTTTCTAGGTGGAAAAAAATGTGCGTTATTTTTTGGATTTGTAAAAATATTTTTCATGATATCTGTAAAGCTTGAGTATTTTGTGATGTTCATTTTTATAATTTAAATTCTTGGTAAATATGTACAAAGGCACTTCGGGTCTATGTGACTATATTTTTTTGTATATAAATGTATTTATGGAATATTGTGCAAATGTTATTTGAGGTTTTTTTTTTTTTTTACTGTTTTGTTAATGAAGAAATTCCTTTTTAAAATATTTTTCCAAAATAAATATTATGAACGACATCCAGAGGTGTACTGACTCACCCCTCGTCAGAGCAGACTTTCACGCACACTCGTCCGAGGCCGTGAGGAGAGAAACGGCCTCTGCTTTTCTGTTTCTCAGCTCTTTGCACAGCTTCATTGGATTTTGATGAAAAGCAGCTTTCCTCGCTCCTCCTCCCGCCTCAGGGAACCCTCCGAGGGTCACCATCAGGGAAATCTGAGGGCACAGACACCCACACCTCACGTCTGGCCGGGGCCTGGTCGCCTCCCAGCCGAGCCTGATTTTTATCAGGACGGGAACAAAGCGTCATTTTGGATTAAATACCCACGACACGCTTTAATCAGTCCTAGAGTAATACTTACTAACTCATTGGTTTGTGTGCTTATTTCTAGCTAATTCAAAAGAGTTAGTTGCCTCCTAATTCAACCAGAGTTGCCGTGGACAGACAACAGCAATGATACAAACACTCTTCTTGAGTGGTTACTACCGGCCAGGCCGTCCCTCCACGTGAATTATCTCATGAATCCTCCGAGACGGTAGCTTCCTTCCTCCCATTTTACAGCTGAGGAGACTGAGGCTTGGGGAGGTGAAGGTACTTGCTTGGGGTTGGTAAGTGGCAAAGTCAGCATTCAAATCTGGGCAGTCTGGCTCCAGAGCCTGGTTTGATCCTTATCTGTCAGAAACTCAGCTTCTTATTGAGAACAAGACAGGGATTTAACAGACCGCATCACTGGTGCCATTCAGTGGTTCCAAAGGATCCGTGCAGATGGTCAGCTCTCGAAGACAAGTCAGTGTCGGGGAAAAGTGGTTTATTCCTGGGGTCAGAGGGGAACAGGCAGAGGGCTTAACTAATTAGAGGGAAGAGGTTGCCTTTGTCCCAGTGACTGTGATGAATTTATTCCATTGGTCGTTATTGTACAGTCAGAAATTCTGGACTCTTCCTGTGGAGGAGACACAAAGCAAGTTGTGTGTTAACCAGTCCTCATGACCATCCTTGTGCGTGTAAGGATGGAGGTGCATGTGCAGTGGACTGGAGACCAAGAGAACAGCATCGGGGGCCAGACGGCACCCAGGAGCCACCCGGCTGGGGCTTCTGCATCTGAAACACAACCCCATCCATTCCCCACCCCTCTGGCTTGTTATTTTGGAATAACTGCTCACGGGCAGAAATACCAGTGGAGAGATTGCATCCACGGAAAGAAGTCAGAGTCAGGGCCAAGTAGGCTGAGGGAGATTTAGGCTTCTAAACCTGCTCCACATTCAAACTGTTCCCTGCTGACTTTAAGGGTTAGCAGCATATTCTAGAATAACTGAGGGGGTCACCAAGGTTTCTTTCAAGAGTCTACAGAGTCTGGTGAGAGAGTGGGGTGAACTCAATCCAGTTTATGCCCGTTAACCCAGAGTCGTTCATAGCTCCTCCCTCTCACTTTCGGCAGTGGCCTGGCTTGGATAATAAATTAAATGGCTTATCTGTTTCCAAGAATATGGAATATTCTGGGATATTCTTGCAAAGCCCATTCCATGAAGGAACCTCAGTGCACTCATAGATAAGCCCACTTTCATCCTTCCCAGCCTTCTAGTAAAATCAGGGAATAACTTCATCTTCCATGTAGGTGAGCAAGTAACACGGCAAACTGAGACCTGAAAGGTGCAGCTGTGGAATTGCCAGCCAACTGGCAACTGGTGCACGTGGTTCCCTGGGTCCCTCCTGAGACTTACGTTTTAATTGGACATTTAACCAGACGGTCCCTCAGCTTTCAGGGTTTATGTCATTTGCAGGGGGAAATTCAGGGACATCGACCAAAAACGTCCACAGAAGCACGTGGGTGTTTACAGACAAATGCCCACGGTTCACCGCCCGAGCGACACCCAGCATGATTAGCCAGGAACCAGGCGGGAAGGGGCGCCAGCGACAAGGACGAGGAGGTGAAAAGGCAGATCCCTTCAGCAGGGGTGCAGCTGGTGCCGGTCCTGTGCTCCCAGGTTCTGAGGAGCACCCCGGCGAGGGTGCTGCCTGCCCAGGGGCCCGGCCTGCGGGCCTCAGCCCCGCGCGCCGGGCACCGCCTTCTGGGACTTTGGTGAGAGCCTAAGGAAGGCAGGGCACCCATACTTTTCCCTAGGCCTTTGCCCCTTAACTTTTCATAGGGACGTCATTTTGGACTTCCAGAAATTCTGCAAAGAATTCTCGTCCTGACGATGGCTGTCACGTCCGTCCTCCTTCCATCCTGACTGGTTGGCCCTCTGCGGTCAGGACGAGCGCTCCCTTCTCGTCCACAGCAGCGTTACTCAGCGGATCACAGCCTGCTGCCGCCCCCGAGTGGGGCGGCCCCCACCCTCCGGGGTGCGCCTTACCTTCAGGCTCACACGCCCTCCTGGCCCAGCTCTGGGACTGGCCCCTCTCGGTAACCCTGGTTCCATCAGCGGAGGAGGGAGACAACGTGTTTCTCATTTCGTGCCTTTGTGAGCCTGACAGCGGCCGGCAGTTGCCGAGACGTAAATGGCGTGGCCCGCACGCCAGCCGCAGACAGGCCGCGAGCGAGCGTGACTCAGGTGCACGCGCTCTGCGCCGTGAGTGGACGGCCAGCAACACCGTGGAGGAAGCATTTTTGCCAAGAAAACTGAACTTGAATCTGGTCAGACGCCTTGATCGAGTGACCCGTTGACAGGAGTCCAGGGGGCTGAGGACACAGTCCGGACACCAGGAGGATCTGCTTGGCCGGGTCCAGGGCAGAGGAGAGGCATGAGGGGACCTACGGATTAGAAGCGACTTGTTAGAAAACAGTTTAAAAATGCACAAGCTGACTGGCGAGATGTCAAGCCCGACTGGATGTTTAGTGATGTTAAGCAGTACTTGTAAATTTTTTAGATGTGAGAGGTTATTACTGTTAAGTTGAACAAAAAAGAGTACTTAACTTTTATTTTTAAATTTTTTTTCTTTTTTTAACATCTTTATTTGAGTATAACTATTTTACAATAGTGTGTTAGTTTCTGCTTTACAACAAAGTGAATCAGTTATACATATACATATGTTCCCATATCTCTTCCCTCTTGCGTCACCCTCCCTCCCACCCTCCCTATCCCACCCCTCTAGGTGGTCACAGAGCACCGAGCTGATCTCCCTGTGCTGTGCGGCTGCTTCCCACTAGCTGTCTAATTTACGTTTGGTAGTGTGTATATGTCCCTGCCACTCTCTCACGTCGTCACCGCTTACCCTTCCCCCTCCCCATATCTTCAAGTCCATGCTCTAGTAGGTCTGTGTTTTATTCCTGTCCTACCACTAATCTCTTCATGACATTTTTTTTTCTTAGATTCCATATATATGTGTTAGCATACGGTATTTGTTTTTCTCCTTCTGACTTACTTCGCTCTGTATGACAGACTCCAGGTCCATCCACCTCACTACAAATAACTCAGTTTCATTTCTTTCTATGGCTGAGTAATATTGCATTGTATATATGTGCCACATCTTCCTTATCCATTCATCTGTTGATGGACACTTAGGTTGCTTCCATGTCCTGGCTATCGTAAATAGAGCTGCAATAAACATTTTGGTACATGACTCTTACAAAAAAGAGTACTTAACTTTTAGAGCAAAATTCGGAAATATTATGGATGAGACAACATTATGTCTGGGATTTGCCTAAACGTAACGAGACGGGGTGCTGGCAGCTGGCGGGGTGCGGGTGAAACACGAGGGCTGCTCGCGGACCGTCGCGGGGTGGCTGTGGGTGCACAGCGGAGCTGGCCGCACCCTTCTCGCCCCTTGTGTGTGTGTGTTGGAAACGTTCCGTAACTGAAAGCATTAAGACGACTTACACAGTGAGTGCACGCACCCAGGTGACACAGTCACTGGTGCGCGTGTAACGCTGTGTCTCGTAGATGTGCGAGCACAGTGGGTTTTAGCGAGGTTTCCGGGCTTCGCACGTTCTGATGAGAAATCTCGTGAGACCAAACCAAGCCAATCCGACGGCTCGAGACGCAGCGGGGTTTGTTCAGGGCTTTGGTGCCAGATCCGGGCCCTGCCCCCGCTGGCCGGGCTCAGTGACTGTCAAGTCTGCTGAAAAATGATGGTCTTTCCTGAGCAGATTTGCAAGGACCCCGCCCTCCACGTGGCTCCAGAGGCTCCCAGAGCACAAACCCGAGAGTGTCGTTCCTGCTAAAACCAGCTAACATCTGCTTTTGGCATAAAGTTCAACATCCTCACTTGGTCTGCCAGGCCTTGGTGTAAGCCGCCTCCAGACTGCCGCCTTTCCGCCTCAGCCTGTGTCACTCCCCCACCGTCCCCTCAGCGCTCAGCTCCAGCCACACCGGCCGGCCGTGGGCATGCGGCTCCGTACCCCTCCCGGTTCCAAGACTCGGCTGTCACCTCCCGCCCGCTGGGCCGCGCTGCGCAGCTCCTCCCCGAGCACCTGCAGACAGGGCAGACCCCTCTGGCCTCCAGCTGGGGCCCCTGGCCTGTCGCAGCTCTGTCCTCTGGCCGGCCTGTGGCTGAGTGTGTGCCGGGGGCGGGCGGGGCTCTCGCCACCTCCAGGCCCAGCTTGGAGCCTGAGCGAGAGCTTCCCCTGTGCACGCTCACCGCACAGGAGGGAGACTGCGTACAAGTGTGTGAGGACTTGGTCATGACAGAAGTTTTAGTCCTCCCAGTGTCACTGGTACTTTGGGACCATAGCATGAAGCCAAACATAGATGTGATCTGAGTGGGAGACCACACTGCTTTGTTTTTATTCTAATAAGTAAAAGGTCACCTAGACACAGAGTGTGCTGGGAGGATGTGTGCTTGGTATACAACCAACGAAGCCATATGCAGTTAGTAATTTCTTAGGCTGTGAATTCTGTAGAAAAACTGTAGGGAAATTAAACGATTTTCCTGAAGGGCAGCTGCTGGATGTCTGTAGAAACACTGAGAAGAAGAGTGGGACTTGGAACTTGGCTGAGCTGGGCCCCGACCGTGTGGGTGTGTGTCTGTGGGACGTCAAGCCTCACGCAACAGGTGTGCGCGCACCACGGTACCCTCGACCGTGTCAGGCAGTTGTCATCTGGAAGTCATTCGGAGACAAACTTTTTAAAGATGCTGCGTGTCCATGCAGGATATCAGCATTTCCCCCCGGAACAACCTTGCATTACATTCATTTGCTCAAATAAACCAATATTTCCATTTTGGAGAAACCTATCTGACCTGCGTCACCCTGGGAGGTGGGGCGGTGTCGTCCTTGCCTTTTCTTGCTAGCAAGACTTGAAAAACAACCACACTCTCTTTCTCATCTTTCTTGTTTCTTAAGAAAACATCCACTGCTCCACATCTGGCATTTGCTGATTCCGCATTACGGAGATTATAATCTTAAAAGAAACGGGGGTGGTGTCCCTGAAGGTGCCAGTATGAAGCGGCCTTTTAAAAGGTACCGCAACACAAGGATCAGGGTCTCCTTCTTTTCTGAAGCACACGAATGAACAGCGATGATGTCACGAGCAGCACTCCTCAAAAGGGAACCGGGTTCAGGGTAAAAGGAGAGACTCCAAAACAGTAGGGAGAGGGTGCACGTGGGACCAGGGCATGGCCCGCAGCCTCGGGAGGCCGGCTGGGCTGGTGGGGGGTCGCTGTGGTGACTGAGTGTCCTTGGGATGTGGCCTCTGAAAACCACGTAAACGTACAGCGGGAACAAGCGTGGAGACCTAGAAAGCTGCGGGCCCGCTCAGGTTCGAATTCTCCGCCAGCAGTGTCCGCGGTCTACGTCTGTGCTACACACGCACTGGCTTCTACCTCTCACGTGCTCAAAATCAATATCAACAAAAAGTTAATAAATCCTTAAGTTAACTTGAACTTTATTTTATTTTATTTTTGCGGTACGCGGGCCTCTCACTGTTGTGGCCTCTACTGTTGCGGAGCACAGGCTCCGGACGCGCAGGCTCAGCGGCCATGGCTCACGGGCCCAGCCGCTCCACGGCACGTGGGATCTTCCCGGACCGGAGCACGAACCCGTGTCCCCTGCATCGGCAGGTGGACTCTCAACCACTGCGCCACCAGGGAAGCCCTAACTTGAACTTTAAAATGACTGGACCAGAAGGGAGGGTGTCAGTCCTGGGCACTTGACCAGAACCTTTGTGGCTTGTGAGCTCGCATTGTTGGAGATGGAATTGGAAGCTGAGACTTTCTGCCATTTTCAGGGCCCAGAGGTGCCACGCAGGGCTTTTACGGGAGTGACCCGCGACGCGCTTCTGTAGCACCAGTGATGTTTCCACGGTCCCCTCGGGCTGCTCTCGCTGCGGCTCTGGAGGCAGGGACGGCACCCACGACCTCCTCCAGGGTTAGACTGGATTCCCGGGACTCTGTGAATTTCATCCCTTTCTGAGAAGCTTGGAAACAACTTGGGAATAAAAAGTCAAGTTAAATGCCGCACTAAGAAGGGCGTGTTCGTAAGGGGAAAACATCCTAAATTTAGGAGGAGTTTAAGATGGGAGAGCCAGGCGCACCCCCTTTCTGCTCCTTTTGACCCAGGAGAGGGAAGGAGGCTGGTCACTGCCGGCAGAGCAAAAGGCCCCGCACGTGCGGTCCTGACCCAGCAGGGCTGCGGGCGCTGGGCTGCTGGAGGTGGTCTGACCAGCGCGCACGAGCGACGGGCGCAGGGTCAGTGAGGCTCCAGAGGCGCGGGTCCCTCTCGGCCGGCGGCCCCTTCCAGGAGGAGGCGCTGCCCTTGGTCCCGGTTCTCAGGCCTCTCTGCTGGCCCCACCCTATTCCCGTGGCATACACTCGCCTCTCATTGCCAAGAGGGCCCTACAGAAAGGAGGACTCTTCCACACCGCTGAGGAAGGGAGGTGGACTCAGCCCTCCATGGTGCACGGTGGGGACTACCTCGTGAGACCGTCCTGGTGGCCGGGCGCCCCCGGGATGCACTTGGCGTGTCCCCCATCAGACACACTGACGTTCACAAACTGACCCAGACAGAACTTGGAAGGCGACCGCTTTGCAGTCCCCCTTTCCCCACTTCCTGCGGTGCAGCTCATTCCAAAGCCAAGGATCCTATTTCTATTCATCTGCTATTTTGAGTGATCTTCGGGTGGATCCCGTTGACAGCCCAGGAGGTGTCCCTTTGGGTGTGAGGCAGCCCGGACCCTCCTGGGCTCCGAGGGCCCCTCCCGTCCTCAGCACGGGGGGAGCCCGGCCTGAGGCAGCAGAATTCTCGGTTGGAGGAGGGCTGCTCTGCTCTGCAGCTGTGCCTCACACATTTGATCTTCTCCGTTTTTAGACATATGGATGGTTGTCAGTCTAAGCAATGTTTCATTGAACAACTTTGTACATAAATCATTGCGATGATGTCTCATGTTTTCATTATGCTAAACTTCTAGAAGTGGAATTAGTTTGTCAAAGGGAATAAACATGATAAAAGCACTTACTATTTTTAAGTTCCCCCTAGAAAATTTGTACCGATTTGTAATCCTGCCCGTTCTTCACCAACAAAATGAATCCTGATTAAGAAGTTCATTTTCCAATTTGATTACTGAAAAGAGTGATCAGAATTATTCCACTTTAACCTGTTTAGAGGTGGCTTGAGTCCTGGAGGCCTTACTCTTCCCACGGCACCTGCTGTCCACCAGTGCGGACCTACTGTGCATTGGGCATTTCATAGACATTTTCAAGGTGAGTTCATAACACATCTGGGTGGAGATAATTATTTCCTTTTCCTGAGGCACAGAAAGGTCACAGGTTCGGTGAAGGGCCCAGCAGGCCAGCCTCTGACTGGTGAGGGCTGGCATCCCTGGGAGAACGTCACAGACACCCCCGAAGTGTGTTTGCAGCCAGCACGCTGCGTGGCTTGGGTTTTCTTCACGGGTGGGTGTACTGTTTGTCTTAATGTTTCTAAACAACTACATCTGCAGTATAATTCACACGTGGAAAGAGGCACCCACATTAAACCCACAGCTGGATGAATGTTGAGAAACCTGTACACTCATGCGATCAGCTCCCCAGTCAACATGGAGGACTCCCACCCCCATCGCCCCAAAAGCCCTGTGCCTCGGCCTCAGCCCCCGCCACGGGCCGGATGACTCCAGTAATGGAGGTGCTAGGAGCTCACGCACGCGGACCCTATTCACCCCGCCGGCCCTGTCTCTGCTTACACGTATCACACGTCTCTTTTCCTTGCTTAGGAATTTTGTAAGAACTGTTGCACCCAAGCCCCCTGCCCGAGGGAGGTAGAGGGACCCCCGCCTTACCTCTGCCCACGGGGAAATTGGCCGCTGCACAGTCTGTCCTCTGCTGACCTCGTCCCTGATTCAGTCTTGGCTCAGAGAACCCACCCCCGGCATGGACGCTGGTCCCCGGCCTGAAGGCTGATCCCTGCTCTAGAGGATGGCGGACTTTTTCAGCTTTCCTTTTCCCATGTCTGCCCACCCCTGGAGCCTCCCTGGGGCTGCCGTCAGTGCCTCGCCTGCTTCACCCCTTCTGCTTCTGGAGACCGCGCCCTCTCTGTCGAGGGCCAGGCGTCTGGTGGGCGTGGGGCTCTGGCGCTGGGGGAGAACAGGGTGGCAGTGGCGGAGCGGGCGGCCTCTGCCCGGCGGCCTCACAGAGGGGTTAGGAAGCGGCCGCGGCGCGCCTGCTCTTCCCCGTGCCGTTCCTTGCGGCGTCTGCATACGCTTTCATCCGTCGCCACCAAGACCAGGGTCACGGGGTGGTGGGCTGGGACCAGGTGGGGAGGCAGGACGGGGGATCAGGCTGAGGGGTCAGGGGCAGCGAGAGGCCCAGAGGGCAGCCTTGCTCGAGTGGAACAAATGAAATTCTCCAAGTCAGCCAGCAGGGATGCAAAGGGCCGTACTCCTCCCTACCTGCTTCCACGCCACCGCCCCGCTCCTGGCTGCCGGCAGAGAAACTATAAAGCCACGCGCTGCAGCACCAACCGGCAGGAGTTCTGGGCGACCCGCCTACCGTGTTTCTCCTGACAATGCTGCCTCAGCCTCCCACGCCTTGCTCCGTGCGCCTCATGCCCCCCGTAACTTGAAAAGCTTTTGAGACCTAAAGACACCTTTTCAGACAGACCGTCTGCTGAAAGCAAGGAGCTCCGCCTTGGTTCACTTCACCTGAATTCAGTTTACATCAGAGCGCTTGGGCTCCAATGCCCCTCCCTCTGGGGCCTGAAGCTCCTAACACCTCACCGTGAGCATCGGGGGTCCTGGCTCTGCGGTTTGCTGACACCGTGGGAATCCCAGAGGACACGCCCCATGACACCGTGGCGGTGTTCCTGACATCGGGGACACAGCGCTGGGTCTTCTGTGCTGGAGGGTCAGCCGCAGGAGAGCTTGGGAACACTCGCTGGACAGAGAGACAAGTGGGGTTTGCTGGCCTGTCGTCCTGCCTGAGCCCAGACGGCAGTCAGATGGTAGTTCTGTCTTCTGGTCGCAGCTGGAGACAAGCTGGAGGCCAGAAGTCCTGCCCCTGCGGCGCTGGCCACCCGGTTACTCTTTCTGCAGCCCTCCCCGCCGGGGGAGAAGGGAGGCAGTGTCCCTGCAGCCAGGGCACGGGCCGGGCACCGAGCCCACAGCCCGAGGGCCCCAGCGGAGCGGTCGGGCGGGAGCTCGGGCCCACGTCGGCCACGGCGTCAGCTCCACGCGAGGTGGGATCTCTGTATCGCCACTCTGCAGGCAGGGACACAGGTCACTGTCACAGGAGGCCGGCTTGAGTTCCTGTATGCTGAACACCTGCCCCCAGGCTCTTGGCATCTGACACAGCGAGATGGCTTTGGAGCAACTCTCCACTCAACATTAGGGTTCAAGTGATCTGATCACACTGATTAAATCAGGCTGTCATCACAAACCACCTTCTGGCGCTGCGCTGCGGAGTCTGGCGTCGGTAAAGCGTTACTCTGCAAATATAGAAGATTCAGGAGCGAGACGCTGAAAATTGCACGGTACTCTAATTGTGAGTTGACGGGTGTCCGGGGCCAGAGGGAAACAGTTTCAGAACGACAGTGACGGCCAGCGTGTGGTCCCGCCAGGACCGGAAGTGAAAACGGCAGGCGTCAGTGCTGCCGAGGCGGCTTCCGTGCCCGCCGTGCCAGCCACTCGGATGGCTGCGCAGAGGGTGGTACCAGAGGGGCCCTGCCTGGGCCCAGATGCCGGCCAGAGGCCAGGCCTCCCTCCTGCCCTTTAGGGTCAAGCCTCTAATCTGCTCCTCAAACGTCCACCCAGAACCGGGGTCCCTGCTCTGCACCAAGTGCATTTCATTTAATCCTTATTTTCAGATGTGGAGGTCGAAGCTCAAGGTCACAGCACCAACAGAGAGACCAAATCCCAGAGGTTTCTGAGCTTCCCCCACCGCACGGCTTCCCGGTGGCCAGTGGCAACATTTAAACACTTTTTTTTTTTTTTTTTTGGGGGTACGCGGGCCTCTCACTGCTGTGGCCTCTCCCGTTGCGGAGCACAGGCTCCGGACGCGCAGGCTCAGCGGCCACGGCTCACGGGCCCAGCCACTCCGCGGCACGTGGGATCCTCCCGGACGGGGACACGAACCCGCGTCCCCCGCATCCACAGGCGGACTCTCAACCACTGCGCCACCAGGGAAGCCCTTAAACACCTTTTGAAAAGGATTTTTAACGTGCTGCCATAGTTCTCGGATTCTAAGTGGAGGCACAATTTCTACCCTATCAGCAGGGAACGGAGGCCGGGGCTGCCCGTCTCCGGTGCACAGGGCCTCTCCCCGCGTCCTCGTATGTTCCCACTCATCTGCAGACCCAGCCCTTCTGGGGGAGGTGCCGCGCTCTGCATCATGGCCCAGAAGGCCTGTTCATCTGTGTCTCATAAAGCTGGCATCCCCTCCCTATGCCTGGCCTCTCTGTGGATAAGGGCTCTCTGGTTGCTTTTGTATCTCTGGTGCCCATCATCTCCGAGGTCCCAGTAATCATGGAAGAGAGGAAGGAGAAGCCTGGGAATACGGCCAAGACACGGAGCTGATGGGGAACTCCTTTTCTCTCCTTGCGACACGGGGCCTCTGTGTGGCTTTATCAGTAGTGAGGAGTCACTGCTGGCCCTCTGCCTATCCACCCGTTAGGTGTGCTGAGCTCAGTGCCACCAGCTCCAAACACTTACAGGCTAATCTTCTCAGCAAGGTCTTCCTTCCAGCATCAAAGCCCCTCAGGTCCTGGATTAGCCTCCTGGAAATGACCAGAATTTACCTGGGATACTAATAGCCCTCACCCAGAGCTTGCTGGCACTCGGCCCCGGGTTAAGGACTTTGGAGATGGAAAAATGGAGGCAAACAGACGTTCAATCACTAGGTCCCACAGCTCGCAAGGGGTCAGGTGGCCGTGAGACCCAGGCCACCCAAGCTTGACTCAGAACAACAGACGTGGATGCTGAGACACTGTGATGATCCCAGTTTTCCTGGGTCGCCAGCTCTACTCAGTGCTGACAGCCTGCCCTCTCCGCAGGAAGTCTAAGGACCTTGAGAATTTCGGGAAGTTCTAGCAAGTAGGTCTTGACCTCTTGCTATACTTTCACTTTCTTTCTTTGGTCTACTGAGGAAGTGAAAGTTCCAAGTTAGCATGTGACGCTCATTCCCATCAATGGGATTTGTGTTGTTTGTGCATTTTCCCCACAGCTGGCAAGAAAGCACAACCGGAGGGAGCCTTTGTTGAGCCGGCTTTGCTTCCGGAGGACGGACATGCCCACCGGGAAGCCCTGTCCCTGCGGCTGGACTATACACAGCACGCGGGTCTCCCGATGGCCACTCGGGACTGTGTCCTGTCCACCTGCGGCCTCCTCGCGGCCCTGGTCACCCTGAGCCCGGCCTCTTCCACGGCAGGTGCTCATCCGCACTTGTTGAACCAATTATTGGCAGAAAGATGTAGGTGGAGGAACCCCTTCTCAGCTGTCCTTCTACATCCCAGCGTCCTAGAAACTGAACCCAGTGAATGGTTGGGTGAAGGGCGTCAGTGGCGTGGATGACAGAAACTGATCCAATTCAAAGAGGCCATCGAAAAACTACATGGATCAAGGATGTGGTGGACGGAAGGCCCAGAGCTGCCCACCTCCTGGGCTCCCAAGCCAGTGAATGTGTTGCGTCATGTGGCAACAGGACCTGCCTTGGTGATCAGTTAAGGCCGTGGGGACGGGAGGTTACGCTGGGTTACCGGGTGGCCGGACGTAATCGAAGGGTCCTCGTACAGGGAAGAGGGCGGCAGGAGGGTCAGGCAGGAAGGAGGGGTGATGGTGGAAGCAGAGGTTAGGACAAGAGAGATGGCAAGATGGAGGAAGGGGCCAGGGGCCAAGCCACGTGGTGTCCTCGAGCAGCTGGGTGAGGCAGGGAACGAAATCCACCTGGAGCCCCCAGAAGGGTCAGCCCTGCTGACACTTGTACTTAAGCCCGGTGGGGCCGTCTCAGACTTCTGCCCTTCAAAACTGTAAGATGATACACTTGTACTGGTTTTTGTTTGTTTTTTTGTTTTTTGCGGTACGCGGGCGTCTCACCTCTGCGGCCTCTCCCGCTGCGGAGCACAGGCTCCGGACGCGCAGGCGCAGCGGCCACGGCTCACGGGCCCAGCCGCTCCGCGGCACGTGGGATCTTCCCGGACCTGGGCACGAACCCGCGATCCCTGCATCGGCAGGCGGACCCTCAACCACTGCGCCACCAGGGAAGCCCACTTGTACTGTTTTGCGCCACCAAGTTTGTGGCCGTTTGTTACCGCAGCAAGAGGAAGCGAGTCTGCGTTTAGCTCCTCAGGGGGACTGCGGACTGATGCAGGGAGAAGTGAACCTGGCTCCAGCAGCGGCCGGTGTCTGAGGGTGGATCCTTAGAGCGTCTCCAGGGCCCTGAAGACCCTCGCTCCAGATATTTATTCTATGAGAGCGAAAACTACAGATAGTCCTTACAGAGACAGCCCAGGGAGGGGGCGGGGAAGCAGGGGAGGGGCCAGGAGGGCTGGGATGGCTCGGGGCCGCCCCTCTTGTGCGGCCTGGGGGAGGCTGCTTCTGCCTGCGGTGAACCTCATAGGCCCCCTGTCCCCACAGCAGTTGGGTGCAGTCAACTGTGTGCTCCAGAACCCGGGGCGTTTCTTCAGGGAAACACTCAGTTCCTTCCAAAATGCCATGAGAGCTGTAACGATGGGAATAAATAACAGGTGCTGGGGCAGCTGCTACTGGTTCCCGGCGTTTCTTCTTTAAATGTGTTTTCTGTGGGGGACCCAAGGGCTTGCAGAAGCATTTTGCTCTGAAATATTCCAGGAATGTTTCTTGCTTTTTCTTATTACAGCAACAGCTTTAGTATTTATAAGCTGATTCCTGAGAGCTGCAGCAGAGCTGGAGAAGTGACAGGTTGGGGAGAGTCTGAAGTGCAGCCCCCTGCAGTTGCTTTGAAATGGCATTTGGCTCTTCATGGAGTCGTTCTGAGATGATGGTTGTCTCCCAGGCTGAAACCGCCCCGCAGGGCTGTGCAGGCAGTCTGGGCGTGCGCACAGGCGCGGTGGGTGAGGCTCGCGGGCGGCGTGTCTGCTGCCTGGGCCGCCCCTCCAGCTCGCACATTTCTGGTGGGCTCTGTCCTGAAGGTGGGTGGGTCGCAGACAGCACCCTCCCCCTCACCACCAGCGGCAGCGCTTTGTGCTGGGCCCGCGTGAGCAGAGGAGCAAACTCCCGGGATCCTGGCGCTGCGGGCAGAGGGTTTACGGCCGTGAGACAGCTGCGAAGTGTCCTGCGCTCCATGCACAAAAGACAGAACAGGTCACAGCGTCTGCTGAGCTGGGTCTCTGTTATTAGCTGGGTTCTGGGCTCTTAGACTCTGAGATACCAAATGCCAAGAATTTCTGCGTGATTTTCTCACTCGGTCTTTTTTTTTTTTTTTTTGCAGTACGCGGGCCTCTCACTGCTGTGGCCTCTCCTGTTGCGGAGCACAGGCTCCGGACGCGCAGGCTCAGCGGCCATGGCTCACGGGCCCAGCCGCTCCGCGGCACGTGGGATCTTTCCAGACCGGGGCACGAACCCGCGTCCCCTGCATCGGCAGGCGGACTCTCAATCACTGCGCCACCAGGGAAGCCCTCTCACTCGCTTTTTGTGTGCCTCCTGGAAGTCACTTTAGCTGTTTCTTTGGCTTGATGACTGCGAACTCCCCTCCCGTCGCCTCGGCCCCGACGCCGGCTGCGCTCAGGGTGAGGGCCGCAAACACTCTTCCTGCCGACTTCTAGGGCTGCTCTCCAGTGTTTGCGATAACAGGGCTGCCTGTTTCCCGCGGGTTCTAACCTGTTCAGTGCCACGGGGTTGAATGTTTGAGAGGAAGAGCCAGGAGCGTGCTCTCCCTGTCAGAGTTCAAGTGCCAGGCAGCCCCGGGCGTCACATTCAGGGCAGGACTTGGGCTCCATGCTGTGTCGTGTGGATGATAACAAGCAGCCACATCCTTGACTTTGAGTTAAAATCTCTGGGCTTCTTTGGTGTGGGAGAGTGAGCGTCTAGTCTTTTGCCTTTGTCTGCTATCGATCAGCTCAAAATGAGATGGGAAAGTCGCCAATCAGTTCAAGCCACAAACTCCGAGGCTTCTACTGAGGACACGTCCCTTTGGGGTCCTGGGCAGTCCTGTGGCCTCCCCCCTCACTGAGCCTGCTGGGTGTGGTGCCTGAGTTCACCCCCCAGGGCAGCCCCCCAGGGCTGCACCGTCCTGGGGGTCCTTGTAGCTGCAGTGGTTCCTGAGGGGCGGGGGTGGCCGGAGGGCCGTTCTGGATGCGACTCTGAGTCACTGGTGGGTTTGCAGGCTCTTCCCTTGGGGGCAGCGGCTTCCCTTAGAACCAGCTGTAACTTGCTATGCTTCCTGGGTACCTGGTTAGCTCCTGGGGCTGCCATAACACGGTACCTCAAGCCGGGTGGGTTTAAACGACAGCAGTGTGGACTCCCCCAGTTCTGAGGCCAGAATCTGATGTGGGTGGGGCAGGTCCCCTCTGGAGGCTCGGGGGGGGGGGGGGGCGGCCACCTTGCTGTTCTTGGCTTGGGCGGCATCACCACAGTCTCCATCTTCTCGGGGCCATTCCCTGTGCATCTCTCCGCCTCTTATTATAAGGACACTAGTCACTGGATCTAGGGCCACCCCACTCCGGTATGAGCTCACCTCCATCCTGAGTTACCTGCAAAGACCCCATTTGCAAACAAGATCACGCTCTGAGGTGCTGGGTTTGGAGGGATATCATTTAACCTACTACAGAACAGTCATTATAATAGGTGAAATGGCTTCTAAAAAGGCGTTATCTGCTTTAAATTTTCCTCAGTGAGTATTTTCTGAGGACCTACTTGTTCAAAGCACCCAGGGAGTAGAAATGAAATAGAAAACACAAGAAAAGACAAGACGTAGAAGCTGTACATGAAACTAGGAGAACACCCCAAGACAGTCTATGTGAGTAGACGCATGATAGAATGTTCTAGACTGGACACCAACATACACCGCAGGAATGACCGGGAGCTTCTAAATTGTAAGGAGATTGGTCTTATGCCTACAAAATCCCGGGACAGAACAGGCTGCAACAGTGGCCCTCATTTCTGGTTCTGCTGAAAGACCTGCCGGCGGATGTGGGATTCACATCCAGGGGATGCTCCCGGGAGCAGGCGGGAGGCTGGAGCAGCCCACTGGTCTCTCGGGACCACGTCTAGGCAGCAGGGAAGAAAGTCACCTTTCTCTTGGCCTAGAAAAATCCATTCCACAGTTTTCACCATCCCTTACTGACAAATAGGATTTTAAATCCTTTTATCTGGAGACAGAAAGTGTGTGCTCGTGGCGAATAATTTGAGCTGATATTCTTGCCAGCTGTTAAGGGACACATGCAAAAAAAAAAAAAAAAAAACCAGTGACATCTGGTCAGCATTGATATTTTGTGACAGAAGTATTTTTTCCTGGGGGGTGTTTTCTAAGAAACCACATCTCAGAATCGGCAGTCTCTCCAGCCCTCAGCCCCTGACCTTTGACCTCTTTGAAAAACAAAGAAGAAAGTGATCATGTTGACGGAAGCCCCTGGGCCCAACCTGGGCGCTAGCTGGGGACACCGGGTCAGCGGAGAGCGGGCCCAGCACTTGCTTCCAGGTCCCGCTGCAGCCCTGCCCTGGGGGGCGGGAGGGGCAGGCAAAGCCCCCGTGTCCTGCCTGCTGGCGTTTCTCCCAACTCCAGAGGCCACTCCTCCTCCTCTGCCTTCCTAACCACTTGCGTTCTGGGGGATTTACACTTTAACTTCTTTAAGTAAATAATGTCCAGTAAACGCACTAATGAACACTGATTTTTTTTCCTGTGGAATCGTCAAGCCTTCTTTGCCTGATCTTCCCAAGAGTGCCGAGGAAACAGGCCAGTTTTGAAAGGGAAGCTGAAAAGAATGCGCTGTTTCCAGACTGGTGAGCCCCCTCCCCCAGGAGCTGGGGCTGCTGGGATGTCCCTCGGAGGGGCCCCTGGGGGTACGGGGTGTGAGCTTGGTGACCTGTTGAGGGCAGCTCTGGGCAGGGGCTGGGCCCACTCCCCGTGTGTTCAGAGAGCCGCCCCCACGCACGAGGACTGGGGGTCCCCTTGCGGGGGACCACACCCCCAAGCCTCCCATTTCACAGACGGGGAGACTGAGGCCAACTCCTGCCGCTCTGAGATCCTCTGTCAGCCCTGCAGCCCCACAGCCTCCAGGGCGAGCCCCAGGGCACAGCGTCAGGGGGTGATCTTGCACCCGCCCAGCTGGGTCTTTGCGCAGAAGTGCACACGGCCGGTTTGGCAGATGATAGAAGCCTCGGAATGGCAACGTGTGGGTGAGAAGCTCTTTTCTGGGGTCAGCACAGGACAGGAAAAGACGTGGCAATTACTTCAGCGACAGAGTTCAGAGACACACAAACCTCTGTACACAGCAAGTTTCCGAGTCCTGGTCTCGGGGGCCAGGGGAGAGTTAATAAACCCCCCAGCATCTTCTACCTTTGTCACCTGGGGGCGGCTGGGCTGCGGAGCGGCTGCTAACATGAGGTCGCTTAGAAGGCGGCAACGGCCCTGTAGCCCTGCCAGCTCTGCTGCAGGTGATGGGCCCCCTCCTCCGTCACCCGGCCGCCAGCTCTGTCCCCGGTGAGAGCGCGTCATCTTCTCCTTTTGAAATTGCACAGACGCCCGAGACGCCCCAACTGAGCTCAGAGAAGTGAAGCTTGTTCTGTGTGGGACACCCTAAGAACGGATGTTGCACGATGAGGTTCAGGTTACGGAAGAAGGCCCCACTCTTCCTCAGGATTGACTCCAGAGAACGGAGTCGACGGAGGGGCCTCGGCGCCCGTGGAGGAGCAGGCCCGGTGGGAGGTGACCGCTCAGGGCGTGAGGCAGTGGGTGCCGTGGCGGCTCGGACTCAGGTTTGTAACTGTCCGCCCAGTAAGCGTCCTCCGTGTTTTGAACGAACGGACGATACAGCTGATAAACAAGTTGGAATAAGAGCTCCCACTCCGTCGGGCACGGGTGCACCGGAGCGCCAGTCTGGGCTGATGAGGTCCCACCGCAGGGGCGTGGGGACCGTGTGTGCCAGGAGGGCTCTCGCGGCTGTGATGTGCCGTTGACTTAAAGCTTCTCGGAAGATGTGACTCCGTGTTGCTGGCACTGCAGTGCGGCCGACGGACGTGAGGGAGAGGGCGCAGGCCTCCACGGTAGACCGAGAACTTTCTTCCTTTTACGGAGATGCTCAGGCGAGACTCCACTCCGGCGCACGGAAGGTTCTGGACCCAGCCCACGGCCTCGTCCCTGAGAAGCTTTGTGTGACAGCGTGAGTTGGGGTCTTCAAGCGTCGTTCTGAGGGTTCACAGGGAGCGACGCTCGGTCTGGAGTTTCTAACCCACAACCCTCACTGCACGTGCTGCACAGCTGGACGCCAAGACTCGGACCGGCGACCGGGCGCCTCGAGGTCACGAAACCTCTCACGCGAGAGGCCGTGGCCGCTCACACGCGGGCAAGGGAAGCGCAAGTGTGGAATCCTCACCTGCCTCCCGGGCACGTCTGGGCGTGGGTGGGAATCCTCAGCACCAGCCCCTCTTCCTTCCTCGCCCAGATCTCGAGGATCCCACAGACCGGTGAGGCCCCTTCCCGGCTGAGAGCCGGCCACGCCTCCCCTCCCCTGGGGGCAAGTTTCCGATGTTTTCCAAGGAACAAGGAACGGCGTGTTTCCGCACTGATCTCTGGTCGTCCTTTAATTGGCTTTTCTCCAGGCTTTGCCCAGTCTTTAGCTGAGACAAGTGACTTATTCCTGCTTGTGGAGTCTCGTTCATCCTAGCCCCACAGCCTCCAGGACGCAGGCAGCTGGGCTGAGCACCTGTGGATCCCACGTGGGGTCTGTCTGTGGGGTTCAGGATGGCCCAGTATCCCTGGGACTTGACTGTCCAACCGTAGTGACAGAGGTACGCGTTATGATGGCCAGAGTCATAGCTTTGCCTTGTTTTACCTCTTACGAATCATTTATGCGTATTTTATCTCATTCATCTCAGGAAAAGCAGGGCCTTCGAGTTTGGAAAGAGCCACGTAGGGGAGGCAGAGGGATATATAAGCACGGAAAAAATATTTTTAAGGACATTTGAGTTGGTGAATTTTTGGAAGAAGGTACAGAAAAAGGTTTTTCCTTATTTTATGCTTGTAACTGTGAAAAGAAATGTTTTATGGAGTGAAATAGATGTGAAAAAATGGTTATGTTTAAGAAGATAAACACAGGTCCGAATTACACATCAAATGTTATTCTGCCTGGTGGACTGTGTGGGCAGTTTTCCAACAAGGTAATTTCAACCTTTAAGTTGTAGGTCAAATGAATCAATTTTATAATGGCTTTTGCTAGGTGCTGTGTTTGTATTATGCAATGTTTATTTTCTGTTGTCATGTTGTTTTTGAAAGTCTTGCTTGGGCTTCCCTGGTGGCACAGTGGTTAAGAATCCACCTGCCAATACAGGGGACTCGGGTTCAATCCCTGATCCGGGAAGATCTCACATGCCGCGGAGCAACAAAGCCCGTGCACCACAACTACTGAGCCCACGTTCCACATCTACTGAAGCCCGTGCACCTAGAGCCCGTGCTCCGCAACAAGAGAGGCCACCACAATGAGAGGCCCGCGCACCGCAACAAAGAGCAGCCCCCGCTGGCCGCAACTAGAGAAAGCCCGTGCGCAGCGACAAAGACCCAACGCAGCCAAAATTTAAAAACTGAAAAAAAAAGTCTTGCTTATTTCCGGTCCTCAAGCAGAGTAGGTGTCCTCTGCGGGGGGTTCCCAGTGTCTCCGAAGCTGCGCCTTGATGGGCTGCCCAGCACACCTGCCGTAGCACTCAACCGGGCGCCACCTGGAGTTCTCACCAGGCGCTGGTGTGGCTCCCCCATGAGCCTGTGTGCGGTTCTGGCTTGGAGCCATCTCTTAACACTACCAAAGGGAAAAACCCAAACTCTCTTTTGTTGGAAAAAGTAATTATAGTTTGAAATTCTAAATTGATTAAGCCGTGTTACAGAGAGTTTGGAAAAACATAACCGAATCCTAGCTTTCTTACCCTGGCGTTCATGTCATTTGCTATGTTTTCTTGCATCTCTCTCCTAGTGTACTTTATGTAAAGTTGTAATCATACTCTGTGAGCCATTTTATATCCTGCTATTTTTAAGCAGTATTATATTATCAGCAATTTCTGTGTCACTACATGGTCTTCAAAACCATCCTTTTAAAAGGATACTTAATACTCCATAAAGGGTTTATTTAGAAAATTCTCGCTACTGTAATGACACTGGCCAACAGCCCCTGCCACCTGCCACACCGATTACTGAGTCAAAGGACCTGAGCTGATTCTGTTCTCGGCACTCATCGCCAAATGTCAAATCTCTTCCCCCGCAGACGGAACCAACTTCTGTGCCCCTGACGTATGGGATGCCTGTTTTACGACAATATACGCATCAAGGACATTTTATACCGTAATGGGTAAGCAATCCTTTTAATTACACTACTTGATCATGAGCGAGTTGGGCTGTTCTCTCATTGAGTTATAATTTTCTTTCACCTTCATCTGGTAGAATAGTAATGGTTTTCCGATCAGTTTGGTTGACCTCGTTACGTGATGAGTGATCCCTTTTTCAATGTTGCTCTAACTCCTCAGCCTCTCTCGTGTTATCAGAACTTATCAAGGATGGTGATATTCTCAATCTTTTCATCATCAAACCCCCTCTTTATTGTCTTCCCCATAGAGCCTGTGTTCATTTTTATGTTTGTGTGTTTCACCATTTTGTCGATCAAAGGCATATTTCATGGCCAAAGAGAGCAGCTGGTGAGTGTTGGATGACCTGTGTACCAACCCGATTTGATGTAATTCCACCAAAAGTAAAGACGCTGTTTTAGCACATCTGAGCAGTTTGGGTGGTAGGTTGGGGTCCCCGTGACAACTCCCACCTCTCGGATGGTCAACTTGGGTGGGTGGAGCCTGTGCCACCCTCTTCTTGGATTCGTTGGGGGCTCAGTTCCTGCTGGTGTGTCAGCTTCCTGGGGGTTGGGGGTGTGCAAAGGAGGTGTCTGTTTGTCCATCCTGCCCCCTGGAGCCTCAGGCGCCCCAAATTCACCCACTTTTACAAAGTCACGTTAGGACTCAGAGCTTTGGGAAACTCACGGAAATTCCCCAAATAATGCTTCTGCCCCAACGTAGGACGAGATGGGTGTGGGATCACAGGCGGTTTCCTGTGGGTGGCGGCCAGTTCTCCACGTGGCGGGAGGTGCCTGGGAGCAAGAAAGCTCTTTGGTTTGTGATATTCACTGAGGCCCGGCTCTTGGCAGCTGTTTTATTTCCCTTAGGTCTTGGGCCTAGACCCACAAGAGCCAGCATTTAACGACAGCGGTAGCAGGTAGGCCCGACTGGCACGTGTGCCGACGGCCTGCCCGCAGCAGGGGCCCTGGACCAGGCAGACCTGCTCTGGGCATGGCCTCACCTCGGCCGGGGTGTTTGACTGCAGTTTCCCCATCTGAGGAAGAGGGTGAGAGTCCTCTCTTTAGAGTTGCTGTGAGGTTAAATGAATAAACACATATAAAATGCTCCATAGAAGCGTGCTGAGTATTAATTCTCATCACTTTCATTTCTGCCATCCAGAAAAAAGAGCTCTCTACTGAGTCCAATTTTATATATTTCTCAAGGCTCAGACCAAATCCCAAGTGGTAAAAAGCTTACAGGGAAGCTTGCTGACATCCCGGGTAGAAACCCTCTCTGACTAAAATCCTTCAGCAATTACATCCGGCCTCGTGCTGCCGTGTGCAGGTCTGCGTCTGCGCCTGCCAGCAATTCCAGGGCAGTGACTGAGTGTCAGCCGTCCGGGAGGTTCACGGCATTTGGCACAGGGGCTGGTCCTCTGTGCCGGTGCTTCAGGAGGTGGACCGACACACGTGCTGTCCCCCGTCCCACCTCAATTCTCAGGGGCGGGAACGGGGCAGGACCAGGTGTTCAAGCACTTGTGTCAGCTGATTCTGGAGATAGGTCTCGGTGTGGCAGCGGTGAACCAAGAAAAGAACTTCTATTTTGATTTGGCCACTTACTGTCACATGGGGTTTTATTTTTGCCGCGTTGTGGTGATCCAGACCACCCCTCTGTGCTCGCCAGGGGCACTGAAGCCCCACCATGGCCGGGATCCGGGACAGACGGGAGCAGCTGGCCGCGTGGAGCCCGGACCTGGTTTCCAGTTGGACGAGGTCACCACAAGCAAGCAGAGCATCGCCCACTGTTTGCACCGGACGTACAGTGGCGATAAGGGAAGGACAGAGGCAGCAGCGAGGGCCTGGCGGGCTGTGTCGGCACCTTGCGCACATCTTTACACGAAGAGAAACGAGGGAGAAGGAAGAAGCAAAAGGAGGAGGAGAGGGCTCAGGGATGAAGGAAGGAGTGGCGACCCTGCCTCTAATTTTCTCTTCTTCAAAACCAGTGCTCCCGGGGCTGCTGGCTCCTCGGGGGCCAGGGCTTTAGTGAGTGGGACCTAGCAGTTCTAGAATACAGTAGATTTCACGGGCATAACCTACCTCTGTCTCTCCTCCGACACGTCTGAAGTATGCAAAAGATTATATCCACCAACCTTCACACTGTTCAGGAGACACAGTCAGGAAATAGGTGCTCTTCTTCTCAGCGTCTTTGCGGGGGGTGAGTGTGGCCAGAGGGGGGACGCCCTGCAGGGACCGATCTTCGCACGGACTCTGGATCTGTGTCTCAGCAGCTCCCAAGGCTCCGGCCTCTTCCTGTCGGCGGGAGCCCCCTACTCTTCCTGCCGAGTCAGGGCAGGTGCCAGGGCAGCTGTCCTTACCTGACGAGCTAGAAGCGGGGCTTTCTGTCTCTCAGGAGGTCTGGGAACCTTGTCTCCTTGTAGCCTGTGGGTGGATTAAATTCAGGGCCAGAGCAGGGATCTTACCTGAGGTCGCGCTGTGCACTCTGGTGGCCTAGCTCAGCAGCTCCTGGGGCAGCAGATCTTCACCACCTCGGCCACCTGTCCCCGGCCCCACACTGGCGCCAGACATGTTGCCAGCGAGAGTGTCTGACGTAGACGAGCAAACCTTGTCTTGACGGGGACAGAGATGCCGTCTCCACCGCAGGGCAGGCGGGAGAGGAAGCCCCCAGCACCTGCCACGCTTGGCGTGTCCTCCGTGTGGAAGCGGTGGGGGGAGGGTTCTCAGCTGATCAGTGCAGGATTCAGGAAACGATGTTCTTTCTGTTGAAATTACCTTCTTCCTCTAATTATGCCAGAGCAGGCATCCTAGAATAGAATAGTGAAAGTGAAAAGGGTGGCGGTCACTCAGAGGGGCTTCCTGAGGTGACACTGCCCAGCAGACAGTCCTTGTGGGCCCTGGGGACAAAGGCCCAGCCCGCGTCTGGTTCACAGTCACTCCAGGGAAGCGCCCCCCCCCACGGACGCCGAGTCACCCCCTGCCCAACAGGGTCTGGTAAACAAGTGTCTTATCGGGCAGCAGTGGGGTCCACGCGTCACGGCACAGCGTGACCCAGGCAGACGCTGGATGGCGTGGCACACACACTGGCCTGGGGGCCCGGGGCGGTTCAGCCTGCAAACCCACGGCATTCCGCTGTGCTGGGAGGGAGGCCGACAGGCAGCCGGCTGGGCCCACAGAGGACAGGGCTGCAGGTGGGGAGCCCCTCTCCAGCCCCAAGGGCCTCTGCGGCAGGGTCCTCAGTGCTCTGTGGTCTCGGTTCCACTCCTGGAGCTGGCCTCCTCCAGTCCGGAAACAAAGTGCTGGGTGTGTGGCCTTTGCTCAGTCAGATGTCACTTGTTCAGTGGGCCACCCCACACCGGGACCTCACTTCCTGGCCTGTGTCACGCCAAATTAGACAACAGACCTTCCTGGCCTGAGCTGTGCTGTTCTCTACAAGCTGTGCAGTTTAATGTTTGCTAAAAGAAAAGGAACTGCAATGTCTTAGGGATCCGGGGGCCTCGTGAGATCATTACGTTCACCTCCACCTGGAGGTGGGACCCCACCAGACCGATGAGAATCTGTTTGTAAAGGCCTCATAGGGCAGGGCTGCCAGATAAAAATAGGAGGCTCAGTTAAACTTGAATTTCAGATGAACTAGAAATTTTTTTACTATTAAGTGTGACCCCAATATTGCATGGGACAAAGTTAAGCTAAAAAAAAATTGTTTATCCTAAACTCAAAATTTAATTGTATGTTCTGCATTTTTATTTGCTAAATCTGGCCATGATCCCGAGGACCTTCTCTGAAGCTTCATTTCGGGAGAAAATGGCCCAGAGCAGCAAGCTGACCCCCGTGGCCGCAGGGAGGGGTGACAGGTGACAGAAGTGGCGGGTGCAGCTCCAGCAGGGCTGAGGCACTGATTTATAGTAACACAAGGTGAGATATTTTAGGCGTCTGCTACTGGCTGGGCTTAACTTGGCCTTCAGAAGTTTCTCTCTGAAGCAGCTGGTCTATTTCTAGGGAGCGACTTTCCTGCACCGTGAGTCTGCCTGTTGCTTTTAAGGGGCATTTGGCAGACACAAGGGCCAGTGGTGGTCAGAATTCATTTCTGGCAAATAATTGAAAGAGAGGCGTCAGCTGTGCTGGGCAGCCCCGATCCCATTCGTGCTTAAGGTCGGCCTCTCCAGGGCACGGCTTTAATTAACCTGAAGAGCACCTTTTATTAGTCTTCCAGGATTAGAAGGCCGAGTGCTGTCACTTCTCGAGGTGATGGAGAGCCCTGCTGAGTTTTGGGAAACTTCCATTCTGACCCTATCCTACAAAGAGCAGCTTCAGAAGAGAGATGCTGAACAATAATGATGATCATAAATGCTACATTTGTTGGGCAAAGCATTTAAATATGCCGACGTATTCATCCTCAAAGCAGACTTACAAGGAAGGTAGGATTTCACAGATAAGAAAATAACAGGTCAAGGACTGCCCAGGACGCACGGCTGAGCCACGACAACTGCACAGGCTCCTCGCGCCCCTGTCGGGGGCCCTTCCCATCGCCCTCAGCTTGGAGCCACTGGGCTCGCTTCCCAAAACTTCGCAGGCGCAGACCTCCCCGGCCTTGTCTTTACAGCCCACTCCGCAGGGCCTCGGAGGCTCAACCCCCAGGAAGGCGCCCAGTTCAGACCACCACGAGCTCTTGGTCCATCTGTCCCGAGTGACTGGCGGGTCCACAGTCGCTTAGGCACCCTGTGGTCCACCCACCTCATCTTGAAGGACGAGGTTCTCCCGGCCCTGGAGTTGCTGCCCTGTGAGATGATGATTCCTTGGTGGGGGGCTTATTTTATTTCTTAACGTTTAATCTCGAGTGTTCACTGCAGTGCTGGCATATAGTAGGTGCTTAATAAATGCTGATGGACTGACTGCCCTCCTTGGAGAAAAGCATAGTGGTGGCACCCTCCTGCTAGGCTGTGTAAATGCGTAATTTAAAAATGTAACTGCTGTTTCTTTGTTTTTTTTTTTAAATTGGAATACAGTTGCTTTACAATGTCGTGTTAGTTTCTGCTGTACAGCAAAGTGAATCAGACACACATGTACATACATCCCTCCTTTTTGGATTTCCTTCCCATTTAGGTCACCAGAGAGCACTGAGTAGAGTTCCCTGTGCTGTACAGCGGGTTCTCATTCATTGTCTGTTTTATACATAGTAGCGTGTATATGTCAGTCCCAATCTCCCAATTCACCCCTCCCCCTTCCCCTCCTGAACACAGACACAGAGAGCAAATGCGTAAGTGCTGTCTCTGTGACGGCATATCTAGACGTCGTTTCTCCTGACGGGATTGCGGGGTGTTCTCACCTCTGCGGGAAGAGGCCAGCTCCTAGTGCCCAGGCACCGGCAGGTCTCAGGCGGAAGCCAGCGCTGAGCCGACAACAGCCTTAGGGAGCGAGAGGGCTGGAGCGACTTCCGCAGCTTTCCCAGAGCAGCTCTGGGAGGGAGGTGGTCCCTGGGCCTCTTGTGAGCAGCCGGGGGACCTCTACTTCTCTGCCACACATGCTCCCCTCCCATCCGGTGTCTGGGTCCCTGGCTGGGGGGGTGGACCTGCAGGTCTACCTCCACCACGTGGGCACGAAGGGTCCATTTTGAAGGGCGAATTTAGCCAAATCTCAGTGTTTCTGTTCAGTAGGAGGGAGGCTGTGGAAGTGAAAAGCTAAAAAGCTTTTGACATAAAATATACTTTAAAAAACGCAGTTTACTATTTTAGGTATAGTAGAAGGAAGGAAGAGAAAATTTTAAGAACATTAATGAGGTTTCGAAAGAAACAGCAGGTGATAATTAGAGTATCTCTTAGAGGCACATTGGTACTTCTGCAGCTGATTTTCCTGGAATGGTTACACCACTGCTGTGCTTTTCCTCGGGGAAATCCAAGTAAAGGTCAACCTGCCACTCTGGGCGGGTCATCTCCCGTCAGGTGCTTCAGTGATCTCATTGGCTGCAGGATAAAATCACGTTCACCTGGTCTGTCCCCTCCTCTCACTCTACCTGCAGTGATACTCAATGCAGCTCGCTCCTCATGGAAAACTCCTATTCATCCTTCAGGGCCCAGCTCACAGCACCTCCTCCTGGAAGATGTTACTCCATCCTCTGGTGTCAGTCTCCTCTCCAGTCTGCAAACTTCTCTGGGGTTGACGTGTCTTTCCTCTGCTTCTAGCACATTCCGGGCACATATTAGGCACTTACTGAATTTGTATGTGATCAATAAGTCTAGAAGGTGAAAAGTACTGAATTTGTATTTGTATCAGGTTTTCTCTGTATCAGATTAATAAGATTCATGACCTTGGCCATGCACAGCAAAAAAAATAACTTGCTTTGTAAGACATGCCCCAGGCTTGCTCAACTTGTGGTCTGCGAGGGGCCGTGTGGTCACGCTGTTTCCACCCGTGCTTCTTTCCCAGCGGCATCATCCTGGCTTCTCTGCTGCACCTGGCTGGCAGGGCATCTGTCCTCCACTACAGACGACGGCTGTCCCCGGCTGTCCTCACCACAGTCACAGTTCTGTGTCCCGGAGCTCAGGCTGAGCCCCAGGGTAGGGGAGGTTGGAAGCTGGCAGTTATGTGGTTTCCTTGCATAAGGATTTGGGTGCAGCAAACAGGTGAGATGACACTTTGGTTCTCTTGGAAATTGGAACGAAGAATCTGGCAGTGTCTTACAAGAACATACTGGGCAGAGGATTTAAATCTGCACTTTGGGTTTACATAACAGAGTGACACTTCTTAGGGTCACAAAGAGAACCTGAATTCCTGGTGCCTACTGTATCAAAGGCCACTAGCCACGTAGGTATCACCTCTGCATTTCCTCAGTGCCTTCATCACCTCCATGAGAACAGGAGATCAGAAGGTATCATGCCATCTCTGTGGATTGTCCTGTCAGTGTCAAGAGAGATTTATATCCTGATGGATCTTAGGATTGGGCTGACTTGTTTCTGTCCCTGTGTCGGGGCCTGTGGATCTGATTTCCAGAGAGCCAGGCTGAGGGTGCTCTGTGCAAGGTGAGGTCTCACTCAGCACTTAAACCTGGGGGAGGGGTGCATGTGAGTTTCAGCATCTGGGGTCTGATCCAAGGCTGGGTGTGAATCCACCCGACCTCCCTTCTCTCCTTTATCCAAATCTTCCTTCGTTGAAGCTTGAACTTGCCCCTCGACGAGCAGGTGGACCTGGGGCTGCGGATCCAGGTTTCCAGGAAGCTGGTTTAGGGTCAAGTGGCCATTTTAACAGAGACTCTGATACACACACTAAACTGATCAATGCAGCCGATGAATGATTAAGATGCCAACGCTGCCCTACTGGACAAAGGCTGGAGAAAGGCCATCTTAAAAATGTGTTTGTTCACCTGCTGTTATCGCCTGGGGGCTGGGCTGCAGCTCGGCACAGAGTGGACCCCAGCGCGGCTCTGCCTCTGCCAGGGCGTCCACTCTCCTGGTCTGAACGGGGACGGAGAGGCTCCTCGGATCAAAGGACAGGACGGGTGCTCATGAGGGCGGCAGTAGGTGCTCCTGGCTACGAACATCTGCCCCGCCAGTGGGATCCAGCTTCGGGGTGACCTTTGCTCTCCGAGGCCCCAGGGTCAGATCTGAAAGCCTGTTGGCTGCGACACAGACTCCCGACATGCAGAGGCTGCCTGGGGGCTGTCTCACGGTGAGGGGACGGCTCGGCCTGCTGTGGGCTGCCTCCAGCCTCTCCGAGGCTTCCTGAGCATCCGGCCCTGGGTTGGGGCCTTTCTCGCATGGTGGGCCGGCCCGTCCCTGGAGACACGCACGTCATTCCTCGGGGCTGTCCAGGCCACTGAGCTTGGGGCCGACACGCCACAGCACTGGGAGGCCTCACGCGTGGCAAGTAGCGCCGTGTGCTTGCCGAGGGCTTCCCCATACAGACGCGCTCAACGGACGACGGGGCGCGAGTTCCAAGTAGCACAGCAAGGACACTGGGCACGTCTCCGGGGAAGGCAGTGGCAGGGTGTCTGGTGTCTCCTGGTTCTTCGGGCTGCAGCCGTCCCGCCGCTGACCCAGCTTCCGACGCGCGAGTTCCCTGCGGCTCACACGCTCGCCCTCTGCCTGGAGGGTCACCTGGCGGGGACCAGAGCCAGAGCCGCGGGAGCTCTTGGGCTCTCTCGGATGTGGCCTAAACGGAGGGCCTGTGCGTCCTGTGGAGGGTGCAGGGAGCACGTCCCCTCCTGCGTGGATGGCAGTGGGGCCCTGGACTCGCGTGAAGTGATGCTCTCCTGCTGGACACTCGTCTTACCCACAAGGGCCACGGTTACACCGACCTGCGGAGGGCTGTGTGTCAGACAGGCGGTACTCATCGTGCTCTACCCCAGACACATAGTTGTATATCTTAGTTCCATCATGTTGTTTTCCAGGTGAAAGGCGTCCACAGTAACGCAGGAGCGACGCAGCCCCGCGTGCAGGAAGCCAGGGAAAGATACAGAAACAGCATCTGGACCTGCAGACCCCGGCTCCACTGTAGGAACGAGCTGTTATCTGGTCCCGATCCAGGTAGGGTCTGCTGGCTTCAGCGTCATCTTAATTTTATTCTAAACAAAGCGCAATCCTTGATGACTGTCAGCCTGAGAACCTCCCTCTGCGTCCCTTCCCTGGGGCCGTGCCTGCACCAGTACCCACCCGCTTCCTTTCTTTCCCCTTTCACCTCGGACGTCTGAACCTGGACATCTGCACAGCTCTTAGAAAGAGTGTCAGAGCACAGGCCTCACTGTCATGGGAGAAGCTATGAGGCTTTTAATTAAAAAAGAAATCGGACATAGAAAGGAAGGCCCCAGGGTCTCATGGAAACCAAAGGTTTTCTTCCAGACTCAGTTAAGTGGCTCTGAACACAGTCTGGGGAGATTTACCCATTCTCTGTGCCTCACTTTCTCCCGCTCAACATTGGTCTTATGAAATAATTCCCCTTCACACCTTGGAAGGCCCTGGGCTGGATGAAGCCATTTCTACACACAGTACAAAGTCCAGCCAAGAGTAGGAGGCTGATCTGTACACCCCTCAGGGGAGGCCACCTGGCCCTGCCCGGCGTCCTGGACCTTCCGCAGTTCAGGGCAGGCAGTGGGCCTGCCTTTTCTGCCCACCGCCTGACGGCCCCGCATTCCTGGGACTGGTCTCTGAGCCTTTGGAGTTAAGACTCTGAACTCTTTTCTCAAAAGTAAAGTGTGCCCAACAGGAACATTTAAAAAGTTAGGTAAACAAGAATTAGTTTTCTTCAGATAAGTTCTAAGAACCCTTAAGGAAAGTGGGAAAGCTCCGTGGCCCACAGACCAGGTCTCGGGGTGAATGGCTTTTCAGGGTCCTCTGTGGAGCCGTGTCCAGGCCCTTCCGCCTGTGGTGGGCAGGTGTGCTCCTGCCCAGGGGAGGGTGTGACACGGGCTGTGGGTTCTGCGTGGCTCGGGAATGTCTGTGGCAAAGCTGCTTCTCCATCACGAGATGGAGTCTTGGAAAAGCAAGGATGAGCAGAATCTGCCTTAACAAAAACCAGGATGGGTAGCTCTCAAAGTAGAAAAGTGAAGCAGCGAGAAGTGCACCAAAATTCCAAAGCAGAGAGCAAAGGGCACCTGCCACATCCTCCCCACAAACAGGCACCTCCAGGTCATCACAGGGCACCCACATCAGGCTGCCCCTGTGTGCGTGGACATCTGCGAGCGGCGTCCTCCACTGGGGGCTGTAAAGAGTGGCCCCTGCCTCAGTTTCCCCACCTGGTAGCCTCTTCAAGAGCCACCCCCATAGGCCACGCCCATGACTAAATCACTCCCAACTCTAAGGGATGGTTCTGTCTTTCAGGTGAGAAACAAAGCTTGAGTCAGAGGCCAGATTTTGGCCTGGGTTCTGGGTTTGGTCTGTATCTTCCTAGGCCCGAGCGTGAAAGGGCATCCGGATCTTGGGTCGGGGCAGTCGGCTTCCCACCCTGGCTCCAGCCGATGGTGTTCAATGGCCAGTGGAGGGTGGGAGACGAGCAGAGGCAGCCCAGGGCCTCTGGGTGGGCGGAGGGGTCCCTCTGGTCCCCCATTAGTGTGACAAGAGGCTATTTTACCGCGTCAGCTCTGAGCATCTCCTCCGCTCCCAGCGTAGAGGCTGACGGCCCAGGTCCCCAGCCTGTGTCCCCAGCCAACGTGCCCACCGCTAGGATGGACAGCAGGGGAGTGGGGACTCCTGAGGGGCTGTGCAGCTGAGCCCCTCCCTGTGCCAGGGTCACCTGCGCCGGCCTGGCTTTGGGGACGCTGGTGGCCAGAGTGGGCAGGTGGTGGAGTAGAACCTCCCGCTCTCTCTGTCTCATCCCCCGCCCCGAGCCGTTCCCTCGGGGGCAGAAGAGGGAGATACCTGTACCTGTGCAACGAGACGCGAGCAGGAGGGACGCTGGCAGCCTGCAGCCCAGCACCAACACTAGAGAACGGGTGCGTGCTAGTGCGCCTGCGTGTGCGTGCGAGTGCGCCTGCGTGTGCGTGCGAGTGCGCCTGCGTGTGCGTGGGGTGGGGCCCTGGGGGCGTCGAGAGCTGAGAAGTCTGGCAGAAATCTGTTCAGAGGGTTAAGAGCCCTGAGGGAGACCCCCGGCAGGCAGGGCCTCAGGGCCGGGCAGGGTAGGGTCTGACCCCTGAGGGGAGGGAGACAGCCCTCCCCTCCCAGCTCCCCATCCCCGTGGTTGTCTCGTTTGCTGTTGGCCGTGGGGACCTCGACTTGACTTGGGGTGAAACTTGTGCTCCCTGTTCTCCAGGGCTGCTGTGCACCTGCGTGTGCAGCCAGTATTCACAGAGAGGACTTTTGGCCCCTTCAGTCGGGGTTAAGGCAGCGTGGCCTTACAGACGGACCAGCAGCTATGTGCTGCCCTGCAGAGCCGCGACAGCCGCAGCACCGTCTCCTGGTCGGTCACCCAGACAAAGCCCGCGAGCCACACCCTGGCATCTGCTCCCATATTCTGCCGGCCTGGCCCCTCGATGCCTGCTGTGTGCCCAGGGCAGCTGGAGGCTTGCCGACGGCTCTCCCAGCGCCGCTGAGAGCGACTGAGCCGTCGTTTCTGCCCCGAGCTTACCGTCCAGGGTCAGGGGTGTCCCGTTGCTCCTGGGCGGCGACGAGACGAGGACTCAGGCGCACACACTGCCAACGAGTGACAGGCCGCGTGGCCTCAAGCACTGCCTTTCCTGCCGGCTCAGATACGCCGGGAAGGCCACGCCTTTCCTGTTCTTTTCTGTCCAGCAGACACGCGGTGTCATCCCAGACTGGAAAGAGGTTGACAGGGAGCATAGGGTCTGAGTGCCCGCAGGCCGCGGGGAGCTTCCTTCCCAAAGACGAAATGCTCCGGGCGAGAAAAGCCATCATCAGCATCGTGGGCAGAGATCCTGGGCGCTCCTCTGCCTTTTACGTGGTGATGAAATGCTGACTGGGACTGGACACTTTGTAATCAATAACGAGAATGGAGGATCACAGAATGGCTTTGTGAGGTAAGCGACCAACTTGTAAAAGGTGGCTTCCCAGGCTCTCATGTGGGGAGGGCACACCCGTCACGCAAACAGTTTCCTTTCGGCCTTCTGTGCACCCCAGGGGCAGGCTGGGGGCTCCCATGGAGCCTGGGCTGGGCCCACAGACAGCAGCCGCTCCTGGAAATGGAACCACGCAGGGCGACACAGCAAAGGCCGTGCGAGGGGCTGGGCTGTGTTACAAGTTGTGGTTCCCAGACCCTCGAACGGCACCTCTTCAGTCTAGCCTGTCTGTAAGAGCGCTTGAGGACATCCAAGTTGCTTTGTCAGAACCGAGTTACTTTCTTAATTACCTCTGAGTGTGACCTAACCTAGTGCAATTTCCCTGAATTTCGTGGGTTTATGTTTTTCATCCGTGTTCTCAATAACAAAGGAGGAGTGTGCTTGGGCCGGACGCGGTTCCGGACCACACTCCACCAGTAGGTGCCCACACTGGGCTTGCCCACAGCTCCTCCGGAGACATCTCTCACCCGCGGAGGGGGACACCCACGGTACCTCCTAGGGCTCAGCACCAGCAGAAACCCGATACTGCAGATGCACACAGTAGGCGCCCTACAGACGCGCCCCCTCTTTACAAATCGCCAATTATTTACAAATTTAGAATATCCAGAATCGCTGAGCTGACACTCCGCGTGGTAGTATGAATACTTAGGAACATTAAAAGTGCCTCAATTGAAGAAAATCTTTTCCGGCTCAGTACTTATTTTCCAAATCTGGCCGTACTCTGACCTCTTATGGGGCCCTGCAGCCTGAAAGAAAGCCCCACACGGACGGGAGCGAGAGGGCCTGTGTGGTGGCCGCGGCCTCTCCTGATGGACGGAGCGCACAGCTTGAGCAGCTCTCGCCATCCCGGGGAGGAGGGACAGAGCAGAGAGCCGCAGAGTGGAGGCCACCTGAAGCCACGCCCGTGGATGCCCAGCTCTCCTTCTGTCTTTCCCCTCTGCCTGGTACCCCAGGGAGAAATAGCTTCCGGAGGAAGGACCGTTCCCCATAGAAGCCCTTGACGTGCTCGGGTTTGACAGAAGGACACGAGGGATGACAGCGTGGGAGCTGCAAGATCAGGCTGCACCCCATTAACGGGAGGTGTTCAAAGAGCAGACACCTAAATACTAGCATCCGCACACACATTTTATTACAGGGCTTAACAGCTGCCTCAGAAATCCGGAGAAAAATGAAGCATCCTTTCACAGCATTTTCAATTAAAAAAAGTGAGAGAGGAGAAAGCTGCCTGTCAGCGCCTCTGGTTCTCTGCAAGGAAGTGCTGTTTTGACAGTGCTCGCTGGCTGCTGTCATCGTTACCCGTGTCAACTTTCTAGCTTCCCTCCCACCAGACGGCCCTCCCCCTCAATCTGCTCCTCCTGCCGGGCCTAATTGAATGTCCTGATGCGTACGAGAAGGGTTAATGGCATAACCCAATCACACAATATCTTGGATTACAGACAGCCAGCGAGCAAAGGCCGGCAGCACGGTAACGAGGCCGGCACCGTGGGAACGCGGGGCGGACAATGATGGGATTGACAGTGAGCGTGGAAAGGCCACCTTTGGGAGAAACCGTATCCCACAGCGATCGGGGAAAGTGAGAAATAGCAGATGCTGCGGGGCTATGAGCAACAGATGCCTTCTGGCCGGGGCTCCGCCCGCCAGCCAGCTCGCGCCGCCCCGAGCAGGGACCGGCCCTCCCGCCCCCGCCTTTGTCGGAAGAGGCAGCAAATACAAATATTGCGGAGGAATTAAAAACAGCAGATGGTGGCAGCAGGATTTGATGAGATCGGGGTCAGGTACGGGCATACATTTGGTGGCAGCATTAATCACCCGCCCCTCTGGGGAGCGGGAAGTTCAGGCCTCCAGCACCGCGTGAAGCCACCTTGGGCTGCGTTTACTCACTCGGCCCCTCCCCTTGCCTCCCCCCTTTCCGCAGGCTGACCCCGGATCGGCTCTGGATGTCCCATCAGATTTAGCAGAGTTTAAAGAGAACATATGTTGAATATTTTGTTAATTCAATTTGTGTTTAAATAATTAATGTCAGCCAATTCCAAACGTGGAAATTTAAAAGCCGCATGTGTTTGGTTTGATACATTATCTACCACCCTATTGTGTGAAGTCGGTTGTTTTCATTATAAGACAAATGTTTGCCCCTTTGTCCTCTGGCCACTGTGAGGGGCCTGCAGCTCTGCATCCCCGCACCTGCCTTCTCTCGGGCATCGGAGGAGGGTCTTGTGAGTCCTGGACCCCTCGCAGAAGGTCTAGGCAGGGGGAAGGTGTGGCTCTCAGGACCCGCGGGGTGGGCGCCCACCTTGGTGGCTTCCTCGGGGGCGCTGCTCTCACCCCATGAGGATGTGGCTTGGCAGGGGCACCGCAGCCACCCCAGAGGGACCCCGCTGGCGTGCCGGCCTGAGCTGCTGGCATGTGCGTGTGCCTTCCTTGCGTGAGGACGTGTGGACACGTCACGACGCGCCGCAGGAAGCCCAGGTTTGAAAAGCTTTCAGAGGTGAGTCGAAAGACCCTTTGAGGTTGACCTCATATCCAGGGCCCACACAGCCGGCGGTTCTCTCACGAGGTTTGTTCTAGTGTTTTCTTGCCACGGGGGACCCTGGTGGAGGCCGGTCCTTGGGCCTTCGTCCTCGATGGTGGAGAGGGTGGGCAGAGGCCGACGTCTTGGCTCATAGAGAAAACGTTCTCCCCTTGAGGAAGGGAATCTAGATGTGCTTTTTACACTTAAACATAAAATGTATCGTTTGTTCCAGTTCAAAAGTAATAGCTGCTCACTTAGAAACAGAGACAAGTAGAAAATAAAATCGTTGTTCACCATCCACAGGCAGTACTAGTCACACCCTGGCGTCTGTTCCTCCCTCCTTTTTTCCATGCACATTTATTGCTTATAGATTATGCATCACTTTTAGATATTTATCGGATTATGATTTTATATCTTGATATTTTGCTTTATATTACCATGTAAGCGCTTCTCTGCCCTTCGAGCATTATCTTGTCTATATAATACTCCATTGACTTGATAGATTCTTAAACATTTTCTTTTACAAAATATTGATTTGAATATTTGAAGTAGTAAAATTCTTTACTCTTATAGATAATGCTGGCATGAACTTGTTTTAAAAATAATCTTTTCTAGAGCTCAATTTATTTCCTTAGGCTAATTTTCCGGGAGTAGAAAAATGGGGGTAGAGGTAGGAACATGAAAAAACTAGTTTCCCTTTATTCCTGTTCATAAAGGCAACACATGTTCATGGGAAAGAAGAGAGGCTTTAGATCAATGGAAAAAGGAAAGTGCGAAGCAAGCGGGGCCCATTCATGTTACGTAAGCTTTCATCACAATAGGGGTTGTCCACCTTTGTGGCCAGCTTTTTAAAAAACTGTGGCAAAAAAACCCCCCACATAACATAAAATTCACCCTCCCAATAACTTCCAAGTTATGGTACAATATTGTCACCCTACACACTGCAATGCAGTGAGCCTTTTAAGTTACTGTAGGCACTTCCTATGTCATTAGCTCTTTCCTAAATTAGGATTTTATAATGTCTATATTCTTTATATAGATGTTCTAAAATCTATTTAACTAATCCCCTTTTGTTGGTTATTAATGTCAGGTCTATTTATTATTATTGCTAAATAAAACTGTAAAGAATGTCCTGGTATAAAAATTGTTGTGTAAACTTATTATTTCTTTAAGATAAATTTCAGGAAGCAGAATTAGTGGTTAAAATAGCATAAACCTTTTCAAGGTTCTTGGTTACATTGCTTCATTGTCCTCCAAAAATTTGAACTCGGGTGTCCCAGCAGCGTTTGACAATGTGTATGTCCTATATCCTTGCTAGCAATAAATATAGATACTTAAAATTTTTTGCAAATTTGATACATATTAATTTTTATTACTTGTGAAGTTGGACTAGGAAAATATATGTTTGTTATTCACTTACATTTCCTACTTGTGAACTGGCTGCTCTAGAACCCACTTAAGACTCTTAATCCCTAGTGATGCGGTGCCTTCTCCAGAGGGTGGCCTGTTGTGTCCCGACACGGTGTGCAGGTCTGGGGAGCAGGCTCTGCTTGGGTTGTGTCTCAGGTAGGACTGTCTTCTTCTAACGGCGCCAGGGGCTTCTTCCCGCGGACACAGGCCTGGACTCCCCGTGACACCACTCACTCCCCCGGGGCTGGAGTGGCTGTTCGTCTGCTCTTCACTTATTGGAAGAACTTGAGAGTCCAGTGGAAAATGCTTGTGGAGGGAAGGCTATCCTAGTTCTGGGGCCAGAGAATCAACGGGATGGACAGTTCTTCCTCCTGAGCCTAAGGGTCTGGTGGGACCTGAGTTCTGGGTTTGGGGGCTCCTCTTGTGTTGACATTAGCAGACGAGGGGATGGGGAAGCATGTGGGTCTGAACGGACTGGACACCCCTGGCTGACACCTGCGTGTCCCCACAGAGCCAGAGGCTGTGGGGACCCAGGGCTCGGGCTTCCCTGCTGCCGTGGAACTCTTCAAACCGTGGGCAAAGTAGCAGGTTCTTGCGAGTTTTTCTAGGGAGACAGTCGGTTTCTTTCCTCAGCTTGTCAAAGCAATCATGTCTCTCAAAAAATTAAGCTCTTTGGCCTAAAAGGGAGACTAGTCCGAGAGTTTAGAAGTGGTCCAGGCCCTCGGCCGGGCCAGGCACCAGGCTGGATGGCTGCTTATGCTGGTTTGGAATTTCCTTTGAACAGAGTCTTCTGTCACTCGGAAGTTCTACATTTATTTATCCAGTCCACTTTTGTTGGACATTTCTGTTCTAGGTCTATTTTGGTGTTGTAAGTACATTTGTTATGACTGAGTCCTCTTTCTGCTACCTGTGACTTTTGTCACTTTTCTCGTTAGGGAGCTTCCTCTGCTGTCGCACACCTGTCGCACACCAGTCTTTGCCCCCAGAGGCCCACGGACGCCTCCCCCCCAGGCCTCCGCCATACTCCTGCCACTGCGGTGGCCAAGGATGCTGTAGGCATTGGGGCTGGTGAAACCCCATGGGCCCGGGCAGGGCTCCCTAGAAACACATTCAGCCTAGAAGAAAACCGGCCAGTTCTGACTCTCTCGTCTTTAGCATCTGCTGTCCTATTTCCTTGCTGGAGGCCCCTGTCCTGGGGCTTCTTCAGAGGGATGTGCGTCACCGTAGAGCCTGTGCAGAGTTTGCTTCTCTGTTCTCCTTTGATTGTTTAACGATCCCAGTGAAGTGCAGACACATTAGAGCAGAAGGACCCCCCAGACCTGCCGGGTGCTGTCCCCTCAACGGGCCCTGCTTCTGTGAGATGCCGGGACAATGGGAACTCTGCTCCGAGTCCCTCGCGACCTGGGGCTTGGCGCTTTCGCTGTTACTAGTCAAGAGGCGAGCACGAGCTGGTCCTGGGGCCGCAGCCCTCCCTCCCAGAGCAGGACAGGCCAGGCAGTGGCCGTGAGCCTAGTCTGAGGTTGGGGCTGGTCATGGGCACGGCCCTGAGAGGATGATGCGTGGGCCAAGGCCTGAGGGGGGTGGAGCCGACCAACCAAGAGTCCGGAGCAGCCTTCCGGGCAATTTCCCCTCCAGGGCCAGGTGTGCTGTTTGAGCAGCTCTGAATTCCTGGTCTTCAGCCGGAGGCCACACCCACCCCTCAGCTGTCTCTAGCAGGACAGGAGGCCGATTCCTGGCAGTGCCCGCCCCTTAGGAGGGAGGCCTGGGGCTGCCTGTCTCTGGGGGTGGGTCTGAGCAGTCCCGTGGGTAAGCTGATCGCGTTCCCCGGATGGACGGAACCTAAGAGCCAGCAAACACGGTGTGGCACGAACTCGCCTGGGCCAGGCCCCAAGGCTGAGCTGCCGCGCTGGGCGCCGTCGCCATCCTGTGCTTGACAACGTGCAACGTGCAACGGGACCCACGCAAGCGCCCCTGTGTGTTCTCCCGCCCCTTTGAAGCGGACGAGACCTCTCCTGCGGTTCTTTCAGAGGCAAGGCAGGCTTGTCTGTCCTCCAGCAGCTCCTGATGACCTGCACACGGGGCTGCAGACCCCGCTCTCCACCCGCCATAGACGGGCTGTGCTGCCAGCCGCCTTTCCCACACCTGATCGAGCCCAGGCACTGTTTCCTTCTCACCGCTGCGTCTCATTGGGCCGAACTAGGTTCAGGCAACTGCATGGCGCCTGCACGTCACTCACTGAAGTCTGGGGGTTGGGGGAGGGGGCAGAACACACACTGGTTTCAACCGTCTTTCCTAGTTAGCAAGAAGTGAAAGATTTAAATTATTTAATTCAATTAATCTATTAATTGAATTCTGTAAACTCCCAAATGTACTCTTCATCTAATTTTAGCAGAACGCATGCTCCATGTTGAGAGGGCGTCTCTACTCGGTGGGGCGCGCGGTTAGGTTTCCGGCCCCGCGGCGAGGCTCTGACTGTGCCTGCATAGCTGGCGGTGCTCAGGGCGTGCATTTTGGCCGTCAGGATTTGACAGCCAGAACCTGAATCTGTGCTCCGTCTTCGGTCTGTCAGGCTGCTTTCCGTGCAGGGTGCTGAGTAACGGGAAGTGGTTATGGGCACGCTTGTGGGGGGGGCGGTCCACGGCTCTCGACGGCAGATGGGAGCTGCCCAGCTTCTCCTGCTGCCCCGGGTCCCGCGTTGCCCTCCTGGAGCCCTGTCATCTTCAGGGAACCCGACCTGCTCCTGCTTCCTGATGCCCTGCCGAGCCTGCCCGTGAACGTGGGAGCTGGGACGGTCCCAACTGCCAGTGCCAAGGCCCGGCTTGGGGCCGCATCAGCCACTTTGTTGGGTGGCTTTGCGGCTGAGGCAGAAGGAATGGATGTGTTTTCTTTCCATCAAGTCTGGCCCGTGGTGTGGACAGTGTGAGGGTCAGAGGAAGGGCAGGAGGGGCGCCGAGCCCCGGCCCGCGTGGACCGCAGGAGAGGGGGATCCGGGCTCTGGGGAAGAGCCTCTGTCCACCGGTCACTCCTGTGCCCCCAGGTCTCCTGGCTTGTCAGTCGCTCTTGGTTTCCTGTCTACACTCGATACTCCTCTTGTCGGGTACAGTGGGTTATGTGTAGATGCCCTGATGGGCTCAGAGTCGCTTTCCCGCATAAGGATCCCTGAGAACCTTTAAAGGTGGCAACGTGATTGTTTGTCTAAGGTCCTTAACTGACAGAAGAGAAGACGGCCATGCATTAATTATTTATGTAAATCATCAGGTTTAGTTCTCAGCATCCAATAGGAAGTTTCTTTGTTTTACTTTCCCCGTCAAGGGGCCAATTAATCCAGACCCCCGGAGCACGCAGATCCAGCTGTCATCAGCCCCATTGCTGAAAGGAGTCCTTTCCACCCGCCCAGGCTGCCGTGAATGGGAAATTAATCAGCAGCATCAGAGAGCAAACTCCCACTTGAACGGCTGGGTCCTTTCTTTCCTGACCTCTGATTGTGATTTCACACCTTTCTGTAAAGCAGCTTCAGAGCCTTCACCTATTTAAGGAATTTTTCAATTAACATTTCTTTTCCTTGAGAGAGACCAGAGCCTTTGGTTCTCCACAAAAGGTCGGCTTTACTTTTCCTACAACAAATGTGCTCGTTCAGTCTGTCAGGCCTATTATCTGGCATTGATGATTTAGGTCAGCAACCCTCCCCTAATCAATAGCCGATCAGGCACAGCAGGGAGGAATTTCTGCTTTAAATCCGCTCCTCCTCAAACTAAAATGGTCTCTTTTGAATAAAAAAAAATGCCTTGGTTGAATTTTAAATCCATCTAATTGGCTGTGTTTAAAAAGAAAACGAAAGAAAATATATAAGGAAAAGACAACAACAGAAATCTAGTGGGTTCTGAAGCTTCTTTTACTTTTGGTGGAATCTTACGTTTTCTTCAAAATATACTTTTTCTTTGGCCAAAATTTTTTCTTGAACGTTTTATTAATTGATTAAATATTTTAATGGAGTCGCCATCTCTGCAAATAAACCATCATCTGACGTCCTTTACAGATTTTAAAGTTTTCTATCAGAGTACATTGAAAGCAAAGGTTTAATAACAATAATATCTAGTCTGGATGAACAAAATTTACTGGAGAATTCAACTAATTTCACCGAAATTTTTATGTTTGGTGCTAAGGATCTTTGCAGACAGTCCTGTAATCTTTAAAACCCAGTTGGAAGTAGCAGAACAATGACGGGAAAACACAACACGGAGACGAATGATCTGGCTGACAGAGGTGGAAACCGAGAAAAGGGCTGTGACCCTCATAGCAGACGATGGCGTGGACTTGTGGGGCAAAGGTGCAGGAGCTGAGCTTCCCGAGCTTGGGGAAAGCAAGTCTGCAGTTAAGATGCAGGTATTTTCTTGCATTCATGACTTGGTCTTTGTTTTTTTTTTTTAAAAACCAAAAAGCCAACTTTATTTATGAATAATCTAATGAACAATAAGCTTCCTGCACTCGGAAACGTGATCAATTTTAGTGGCTCTTGTGTATAAGATTACCTCCTACGTTTGAAATAAATACATTATACGTTTGCTGTTAGTTGGAAGGGGCCTATTTTTTAAGTCACCTTGGAGTTCACTTACTATGAAGGGAAAAGTACTCTGCGAAGAGCCTTCTATCTCTCTTGTTCTGTTTCTACAGCGCATGTTGCTGTGACGCAAGTGTTTTTGTAAAGCTGCTATTTTTCAGCAGGACACAGTGAAAATGAGGGAAAACGATGCTCCTTGTGACAAAAGAAAATGCACAGAAAACCCCAAGTGGCTGATGAAATAAAGGACTTTAATTCATAAACTTGGCAGTGCTTCTGGAGCCTGATGCGACCCCTGGGGGCCCTTCCTGCACTGCACTGCGGACGGCCCCAAGTTCATCTCGGTGTAGCCCCGGAAGGTGGGCTCGCGGTAGCGAGCGCCCCAGCCGGCCTGTCGCTCTCCAGACGTCTGACTGTTGAACGTGGTGCCTCCCTTGCACAAAATACCGTTATCTGGGGGCTGGGACCTAATACTAAGCCCACAGATGGTGTTTGGAAAGAAACCAGGGTTTTCACGGTCACCTAAAAGCTGCATCTCCTGCGTGGCTGCGCCTCCCGGTACCCAGGGGGCCCCGCAAAGGGGGCCCCACGAGGGTGTCGACCGTCCTGGGTGGGGAGACGGTCAGGACGTTTGGGCTGAAGAGACTCCAGAAGGTGGTGAACACAAGAGCTGACTCATACGTTAGGGAGTCAGATATGTACACGTGGGTCAGAACCCTAAAGAAGCAGTAAATCAGCTGGCTAGGTGACCCAATTACTGTGCAGGACGGAGACTTTGCCTGTGTAGTAGGGACAACAGCACGGACCATGGGGCCTCCAGCCGCCGGCGACATCTCGGAAGCCGGGACCAGGCCTCGGTGCGGTGTGACTCCTGGGGCGGAAGGGCTGGCAACTGACCTGGCGTTTTTCTTCTCAGACGTGTTTTTTGTGACCGTGGCTTAATAACACCTTTGGGTGCTTCCTTCACGTGAGGATCTAAAGAACGCCTCTCCCGTGAACTGAGCAGTCCATCCTGCCTGGGCTTGACTCGTGGCCGCTACAAGCCACCAAGGGTTGAGCAGCCGGCTCCAGCACGGAGCCCGGCCTTGACACGGCCTTGCTGGGCAGGGCGTGCCCCTGGCTCCGCCTGCCTTTTTCTGCTGAGCTGGGGCCCCCATGGCCCGACTTCGGTCCCAGGGCCATCTCAGCATCCGAGCGTCCTCACAGGTTCAGCCAGCGCCCCCTCCAGAGGAAGGACGCCGCCAACCCGGGTGTCAAGCAGAACTGCTGAGCTTACCTGGCCTCAGCATTTCCTTGGTCTGCACGCTCACTTTCCAAACCCTACCCGCACATCTGGGTGTTTCAGCGTCTAGAAATGCAGAGGCCACCGGAGGAAAGTGATTCCAAGCAGACAGAGTCACCTGAGCTGTCCTCAGAGTCCTCAGGACCAGCCTTCACCACAGGTGCCGGGAGGCCGTGTGGGTGGCCATCGGCTCAGCGAGAGCCCCAGCCAGACCCACCCCACTCCTGTGGCTGAGAGCAGGGCGCTGGCTCCGGGGGCGGTGCCGCGGGGGTCACCGTGAGGGAGCGGCCCAGCAGGAAGCCGCTGCGGAGGCGAGGCGGGGCGTCCACTCACCAGGTGCGCTGGCCAGGTGGGTCCGAGTGCCTGGGGACATGCTGGATGGAGGGTTCGTGGCCAGACATTTGGCCTCGGTCGACATGGAGAGAAAACAGACGAGCAAAGGTGAGCGGGGGAGAGAGGCAGGCAGAGGGGCTGGCGCGGATGAGCTTGGCCTGAGTCGCAGCGTTCGCGGCTTCACATCAAACCTCTCCTCCAGGAGGAGGGAGCTCTGCCCTGGAACCCGGGCACCTCAGAGTGGAGCCCGAGAGCCTCTGGCAGATGGGCTGAGCCGGGAGGCCCCGCCGGCCCGCTCCTGACTGTCGCATCTCTGGGTGAGCAGGGACGAGGGCCCACGGCTGGTGTCCTGGGTTCAGACAACCGGGCAGCCCTGGGTCCACCAGATCCTGGGACCTGCAGTTTGCTCAGCACGTCAGAATCAGGTGGTTGGTGCAGCAGGTCTGTGTCTTCCCATAGCATCCGGTTTCTGACCCCTGATGTGTGTGGGGCTGCAAAGCCCCTGGCCAGGTACCGGAATATTCTGTCTTCTTGATTCATCTCAGGCTCTGGCTGTGGGAAAGCTCAGCCGGGCAGCGAAGGCGTGGAGCTGCGAAGCACTCACAGGCCTCTAGACCTAATCACAAATCAGCGTGGGTTTCTGACCCGCAATGAAGCGGCGTGTGACGTGGATGTGACGCGCCATCCGTCTGTCGCTTTGGCCTCCCTCATCTCACGTTAACTCCTTGAATCTTAGGACTTTGATTTAAAGACCATCGCGAGTAAACTCTGTGTCCTTGTGCTGATTCACCACCCATCTCAGCTCTCATGGCCCCTCGGCCTGTCCTCAGGGTGCAGCCCGTCTCCATCTCCCCTGCAGGGCTTTCTTGAACCCACCCGATCGATGTAGCACTTCGGCGGTGAGAGGGGGCCTGCGAACTGGGCCGACTCGCTGGGGCATGGGCGTCTGTAGGGTTGTAGGGCCCAGGTCGGAACCCCACGGGGGCCAGCAGTGAACAGCCGCTCTGCGGTTAGACGGCTCCCCAGACGCGGTGGCAGGCCGAGGTCAGGGGAGACCCGGGCCGAGCTCCACAGGCCGGCTCCCCGTCCTCCCAAAGGGAGGAGACCGGCGTCAGAATTACTCAGGGAGTCTCGTAGCTGCAGGAAAAAATAAAAAGGATTTACACCAACAGTCATAAGTATTTTCCCCTGAAAACTGTGCTCTTGGTGGTGGTTTCTGCTGTCAGACACGCAGGGCTGGACTTGCCTCGGGGAAGGCTCTGTGGTCTCGGTGGCCAGCAGCGGTGGATGGGTCATGGGATCCCAGGACTCGGACATGCGTGCCCTCCACCCTCTGCTCCTCTGTGAGGTCAGGGCGCTGCCAGCCTCAGGCTGGGGAGGAGCCGCGGCTTCCGTAAGTGTCCACACACTTGGTCCCCCACGTCCAGCCCGGGGGTTTGCAAACATCCCTGCCGCCCCAGCTCAGCTGTGTGATGGCCGGCCGGACGTTTGCGTCTCTGCTTCTCAGAAACACTCACGAGGTCACTCAGAACTCAAGGCTCTGCTGGGAAAACGTGTCTGAGAACCACGTGTGCAGTGCATCTCAGACACCCACCATCTTACTGCGGATAAAAGAGTTTTGACTCCTAGGCTGATTTGCAGGCCGATCAACAGTGCGGTCCCCAGGCAGGCCTGCCTCGGCCCTGCACTAGGATTTCAATTTTGAGGAGGGCTTGCCTGAGGCCAGTCTGCGCAAGCCTGTGTGGGATATCAGTTAGCCCCGAAGAAGCCGGTTTAGTGAGTCGGCTTTTCAGAAGTGCTTCATCTGTGCGCAGAGCCTCCCGTCCAGCCCCGGCGGCCCCGAAGCCCACGCGGCAGGTGCAGGGTCCCGTCTGGAGCTGAGACAGGATCTTGGCACCGAGAGCGCCTTGCTCTGCAGGATCCGCAGAGGCACACCCGTGCACACACTCGCACCACGCCCACCACAAAGCCGGGGGACTCCACACACCCCCAGCCATCGATCCTGCCGCCGCCAGGGACCACCGGCTCCAGGGCTCAAGTTACGTCCTCGTGTGGGGTGACTTTGCGTCAGATGCCACCTCACCCCCAAGATCACGTGCCTCCCTGCTGGACCCTGTGCCCCGGGTGCTTTAGCCACCTGAGCCTGGGGAGGGGCCTCCCTTTCTGTCCCTCTGCTGCCCGCAGAAGGGGGCAGGTGCCGGCACATCCCACCTCTCGTCACAGCAACGAGCAGCCCTGGACGGCTTTGCCGCCGCTGCCCTCGGCCTCTGAGAGCTTCCGGAAGGGACTCGGCAGGAGAGCGAGCAGGGCCCACGTTTCTGAGGAGCTGCAGCCAGGTATTTAGCCCCCAACCAGAACTCGTTGGAAGATGAGCAAGGCCAGCTGGAACTTCGTCTGTGTCTAGTTTCAAACCCTCCCCCGTTGTGAGAGCGATGACGTGGCGCGATGTGAAAGTGCAGAAACCTGTTCCCGCGAGAGCGCCGTGCGGTGACTGCGAGAGCGCGGCGGCCCTAGTTCCCGCGAGTCTGCGGGGCAGACCCAACGAGTCAAGAAGCCAGTAAAATGGGGTTTTCCTGCTTTTCTCTTTTTCAGTTCCCTCTGGACTAGAAGTTTTGAAAGGCAAAAGGTCCTCTTCTTGCAGGATTTCCAGCTTCTCCCTGACTGGGGTAAATTTTTCAGATTTGAGCCTGTTTGTGAGAATTTGAAGCCGTGTCAGGGCCGTTCCTGCTGAGGCTGGTTCCTGTGGCTCCTGTGACTTCTCTGTCCTCAGCCAGGAAAGTGGGGAGTCTGAGTGAGCAAACGGCCCAAGAGAACTATGTAAATGTTATACACACACACGTATGCACACACAGACACACAACACACGGGTATGCACATACACACGATGCACAGATGCATGCACACACACACCACACACGTACGCACACACAACACAGATACATGCACGCACACACAGACACACAACACACAGATGCATGTATGCCCATACATGCAGACATACAACACACACACATACATACATACACACACGCATACATAGACGTGCACACACACATACACACACGTATATAAATAAACAATTTCCAGAGAATTTACCCAGCAAACTCACTGCCCCTGACTAGGCTTTCTTCTGGTGAGTCATCGGATACCCAGGGATGCAAGTGGCCTCCTCACATCACAGGCATGAGGGTGGATGCTAAAAGGCCTTCTTAGAGGAGCTCGTTACGGTCATCTGGCACTCTGTGTTGTGATGTCACAGCTGTGGCATGGGCACCAGACGAGCAATGCAAGGACCGGGGGCGGGGTGGGGGGGTTGCTGCCATTTCTTTCCCTACTTCAACTGTCAAGGCTCTGCAATCAGACACTTTTATTTTTCATTTTTTTTTCCTGAAAAAGCATGGCAATGAGCGTTTGCTTTGAACTCTCTCTCCGCCTCTTGGGAGGGGTGTATTTTCCCCACACGGAGAGGGTGGCTTCATGGCATTTCTCTCTGTACAGCGCGGCCGGCACACTGTGTAAACCCCGCTGCGAGATGGTGGATCAGACAGGCCCACGTAGGCAGTGGCCAAGGCTGATGTGCTCCAGGCGGGGGCCCCTTGGGGACGGAGGGGCAGGACGGCTGCAAGTCAGAGGTCTCCCTGGGCAGAGGCGAGGGCGAGGGTCAGATAACGCAGGGCGCGTGCCTGCAGAATGGCGGCCGCTCGAGCCCTGTGTTGCGGCACCCATTTCAGAAAAGGCAACTTTCCCTCAACAGCTTCGTCCTTCCCGCTCTGGAGTGTGAGGCGACTTTGGCCCCGAGCTCTTGGCGAGTGCATGACACCAACATGTTGCAAACAAACGAGAGAACGCTCCAGAAGGGGCGCAGCACGGGGGAGCCTTGCGGTGGGTCCCGCCTGGCGCATGGGGCAGTGCAGGTGCGGGTCCGGCGCGGGGCTGCCCCATCCTTCCTGCCCGTCTCTCGTCCTCATTTGTCTGACCGCCTCCTCGCACCGTCCGCCCTTCTTTTTCCCTCCTCTTTGCACAGGTTTTCTTGGCTCTCGCCCTCGGAGACCTCGTCTTCCAACTCCTCTGGGCCATGCTCTTCGGGTGGAGCCGAAGTCATGTGCCCGTCTGCACGCCTCCTCGGACGGTCGGTGCCGTGTGTGAGAGTGGCACACGTGTGCACACGGATGCACGTGAGGACACTTTGCCTCGGTCTTTTCTGTCCCCTCTCTGTCCAAGGCCAGGGCAGACGTGGGAGTGAATTTGTGCCAGACCCTCCCTGGGGCTCTGCCCCAGGCCCCGGCTCCTGACAAGAGAGGACAGCAGCCACGTGGGCAACAGCTCGCCCAGCGGCCAGATGGCCGCGCTCCCTCGGGCAGCGCCAGGCGTGGCTGAGGTCCCACCCCGGAAACTGGCCCAGCACCCTCCGGGGAGGAAGCGACATGGCACCCTCGGTGTCCCCCTGCCCTCTGTGCTGCCGCTGGACCACCGGCCCTGCCGGTGGATTGGGGTGTAATCCAGCCCCAGGAAGGGCCTCGCATGGCTCTCCCGCACTGGGGAGTGGGCCAAAACCAAGGGCACTGCAGCCCCGGGAGGAGAGCTATAGGGTAACAAAGAGACAATTAGTGGTGATGTTTATGCATGAACAGGCGGCCGCCCCGTGACCTGCTGCCATTTCGCTGAGAAAGCCCGGATGATGCCCCGCTGGTTACATCATAGGCATCTGAGAAGGAGCAACCTGTTGGATCCTGGACTTTCTCTCCCTGATGAATGTGCAGCCACACTGAATGTAAATAAAAACAACAGCAGTTCTTGCAGAGGAAGGAGGAGCTTCAGAGCTTTTGCAGAAAAAGACCCTCGATTCCAATCCTCTCGCCACCGTTTCATCAGAGGTCGAGAGCACATTCCCCAGCTCTTCCCCCCATTTCCCCCATCACTACAAACTCCAACTGAGGGACCTCCCTGGCGGTGCAGTGGTTAGGACTCTGCCCTTCCAACGCGGGGGGTGCAGGTTTGATCCCTGGTCAGGGAACTAAGATCCCACATGCTGGGCAGCCAAAAAAGTAATAAAATAAAATAAAATAAAAATTCCACTTGAACTTTAAGAAAAAGTTTTTGGTGTAAAAATCTGCTTGACGTAAGACAAAGCAGCCCTGATTTTAGGCAGTCAGAGGGAGACCAGCATCCTGGGTTTCAGGGGCTAAGGCTTTTCCCAGGACATGGGACTTTCAGTGCTCAAAGCAGGACGGTTGGTGACCACAGATGCGGACGTAGTTCTGTTCTACCTGAGAGTTGGGTGGGAAACAACACGACAGGACGCACCGCGCACTCTGGGGCAGCGACGTTGGGCCTGTACCGAGGACCTTTAGAGAAGGTGCCCCTTACAAGTTGAAAACAAATGAAGCCCCCTTTGGGGATGTTCTTGAAAAACAAACTGCACGCTGAACGATGAAGGCAGTGGAACCCAGTACCCGGCACCGGTGGGCATGCGGTCAGAGAAAGGAACTGTGCCCAAGCGATCCCAGGACCCAGGTGTTGAACATGGCAACTCCGTCTTTCATGAATTTACCAAGCATGTCTTAGGCTTATTTGTATTTTTATCTGTGGCGATTAAAGACTGCAAATGTGTTTAGTGTGGTGCAGGCGTCTCTTGGAGAAGAGCTGCTCCTCCAAGCCCTTGGCCTGTGCCCCACGGAGAGCGGGGCTGGGGGTCGTGGGGATGTTGTGGACGCCGGAGCAGGGCAGGTCCAAGCGGGTTCAGGGCTCAGAAGCAAGCCCTACGAGATGGTCGTGACTCTTTCCGCGGTGTTACTGCTGGTGGGCGCTGGCTGCTCCTCGGACAACCCCCCAGGGGCTCAGCGCGGGGAGGGGAGCAAAGAGCACCGGATGGCTTGGACTCCAGGTGGCCGGCCTGCGGCTTGGGCAGGCCAGGAACACTCCTTGTTTCCTCACGTGCAAAAAGAGGGTGCTGGCCCCAGTGGTCCGAAAGATCCTGCGTTTCTAATGGGGGTTTGACAAGAGCCGCCCGTAGATATTTATCATGTGCCGATCCTGGGCCTGACTTTCTGGTAAAGGGCGGCTGGTTGGGAGAAATCTGACCTAGGACGGTTCTAGGAGACCCACCCCCCTATTTGTAAAAAACTGATAAGACTAAAATAAAACTGTTTCTAAAGTCCGTTCACTTAAGGAGACAAAAAACTGTGTACAAGATCCATTTAACCTCAGCAGTGTTCTCCGTGGGGTGAGCCCCGGGTGCCGCGAGGGCCCCCCGGCCCCGAGCAGCCTGGCTCGGGACGCCTCGCGGCAAGGCTCGGCTGGCCGGGGCCGGCCTCTCACCAGGGTACACGGGGCCTCTCGCGAACCAGGCCGCACCGTCCGTGAGCCTGAAGGGAGGGTGTGGCTGCGCGCTAAGGACCTGCTCGTGGCAACGGCTCTTGTTTTAGCTGCCGGTTCCTTCTGAACCAGTTAATTTTGGAGGTGGTTCTTCCGCATGGCCAGGTTGCTTCACGTAATCTTGAGCCCCTCCCAGCCGATAACATTCCTGAGGCCACCGGCAGGCACTCCTCAGCCTCTAGGCCCAAACACCTGGAGGAGGAGAGCTCCAGGCAGTGGACCCCCCCCCCACCACCACCCACACCGCAAATCAGTGTCCACGTCCCCCCAGCACCGTGGACCATCTCTCTTCAGAAGCCTGGCGTGCAGGAAACTCATTACCCCTGTCTGACGTCCACAGAGGGCTGCCACCGGCCTCCTGGGCGTGGGGCGTGGGGTCCAGGACCTCCCCTGCCCTGAGTCACCGCCTCCCAGCCTCCACGGGGGAGCAGACGGGACTTGTGTGAGCCCGCGGGCCAGGGGCTCAGGCCGTGACAGGCCAGGTGAGAGGGTGAATTCCTAAGCTAGGTACCTTCGCGGAGAACACCCCGCCTCCAGCACGGCAGGAATTTGGGGCTGCGGGCGGGCGAGGGCCAGGAATGCAGGGCAGAGGGCGGCAGGCAGGATCTGAGGTGGGGTGGACGCCTGCCCGGAAGCAGGCGCGGGCTTGTGTGAGCCCCGCGCCGGCACCCGGAGGGTGGAGCGGTCAGCACAGCGGCCCGAGAGACGAGCGTTGGCCTGCCCGCGCTCGTGCCGGGCAACAGTCCGGGGCAGAGCTGCCTGGGGTCCCTCTGCTTGGAGGCCTTCTCTGAGCGGGGGCAGCTGGCGGGAGGCCCGGAGCTGGGGGCGGGGAAGCTCTGCTGTTCCCGTACCCCACGCCACGCAGGGCAGCCCGAGACAGGCCCTGGGAGGACGAGTGGCCCACTGCTGACCCGAACCCTTGCACGGCTGCAGATGCCGGCCCTCCCCCGTCAGAAACCTCAGAGAGGACACAGGATACTGGCTGCATTGGAAAAAGACAAGTGGGTCAACATCACTCCACCCGAAGCCTGCCTTCCGCTCTTAACCTGGGTCCCTAAAAGTACCGAGGATGCCAGGTCCTGCCCTGGCCTCATGAAGGGCGTGGGCGGGTCAGGAGTGGCAGGCCCCCCGTCCTAGGGCACCTCACCCTCTGTGGCCCGCCCCACCCCGCCCTGTCTCTAGACGGACCACTTGCCCCGCCCTGTCTCTAGACGGACCACTTGGAGCCCTCACAGCCTTCGTCCGGGGCCCCTCCCAGGTGTGGTGGCAGCAGCAAAGGCCTGAGCAGGTGTGCAAGTGGTGACCCAAGACTGGGGCCACCTGAGACCCCACCTGGGAGGGAGGGTCTTCAAGGCCCCCCCCTCGTCCACTTTATCCAGACGGGGGCACCCCCCTCCCGGGGACGGCGTGAGAGGTCAGGTGGGCCCATCGGCCATCGGCACAGGGGCAGGTCGAGGTGGTGAAGGTGTGAGGAACGCCACCCGGCGTTACCTGCTGATGGCAGAGGCTGGGCCGGGTGGCAGCCGTCTCTGAAGGGCTGGTAAGGACGCAGGCACGGTGCCTCGAAGGACCCCAGCACGGCTCCATTAGGTACAGTTTCTGCCCCAGAACATTAATCCGTTTTAATTAGGGGCCCACAGTCCGAAGGGATTCCACAGGGAGGTCTGGGCAGGTGGGGCACAGGCAGGTGGCTGGGCTGGGCGGGGTGGCAGGAGGAGGGGAAGGGGCAGCCATGGTGCCGGGAGCCCCTCAGGTTCCAGTCCTCGTGCACCAGCGCTGGCGCCGGCAGCTGGGCGGGGGGTCCCGGCCCCCGGGGCTCAGAGCTGTGTTTGCAGCGAGCCCAGCCCGCTGCGGCCCCTCACTTGTGAGTCTGTGTTGATACAGAGACGAGGGTGGGTCAGAGGGCCTCAGCCTCTCTCCTGTGCCTTCGGGGGCCCCTGCCCGCCGAGCTCAGAGCCAGAGGGTCACAGAGGGTTTGCAGATCACGTTTCAGAGGCAGCCCAGGCACTGTTTCTCACGTCCCCACCATCCCTGCTCTTCTAACAAGTGTTCAGGCTGCCGGTTGGGGCCTCTGTTCACAGGACGGTCCAACGAACCCATCACCATGCGCTGCTCTGCAGGGTGTGACTGGCGAGTTTCAGGTGTAGACCCTGCCTGGTGGTCCTGGGCTGCATCCTCCTCAGGAGCGCCACCCACCCACTGGACTCCTTTCTGTTCCTGACCTGCAAGTCCAAATGCTACGATTCTCAAAGTTGTGTTTTTCTGAAAACCTACAGAGAATGCTTACAAGTGAGGAGGAGATTATTATACAGATTATTATACGGGAGGCATCTCGTTTTGAAACAAAATAACAAATCCTGTATGGGAGCTCAGGAGTGGGCTCCGCCCCATCCCGTGTCCTTGGATTTCTTGACGCTGAATATCCTGCTGTCTCCTGCCTCTGTGACATCCCTTCTGTCTCCCAGGGTCCAGCCATTCGACCCTCTGCCGGACTGGACTGCTGTGTCCTCCTCACCGGTGGCCCCCAGCCTGGCCTCTTCCCACCGGCCCCTCCCTTACGTGGCTGTGTCTCCAGTCTTCCCTCCTTTTGGGAGTCCACGTACAACCTCCATGGTGACGTCCCCCAGGGACGTCTCAGCTGCACCTCTTTCTTGAGCTTGTGCCGCTCGGAGGGCATTTTCACCTGTGTTGCCCCAGACCCAACTGGTCTGAAGCCAAGATCAGCCTCCTTCCCTCCCAAGCAGTGAGTTTCCAACCAACGGAGCCACCACTGCCTCCATCCCCTGAACCGCAAGGCCTTTATCTACAAGCGTTTATTAAGTACTTAACCCTGCGAGCCACTGCTGTGCAGGGGGCAGCAAACGCAGACACAGCCTCCGCTGAGTGGGGGCTATACTCTACCGGGAGAGGCAGATACCCGTCAAATAATCACTTAAGAATATGCAAAGTAAACTGTGGGAAATGCTCCAAAGAGAGGCTCGTGACCCTGCGATGACCCTGCTATGACCCTGCTAGGAGGCCAGTGAAGGCTTCCCCATGGAGGTGAGGCTGGAGCTGAGTGAAGGGTGAGGCCCGACCAGGCAGGAGGCGCTGGTGCACCCGGCGGCGGTGCACGCCCCGCAGAGGAAGGTAGGGCAGAGGACTGTGGCGGGGCGTGTGAAGGAGGGTCGGGGGGCGAGGTAGGAGCTGGGACCTCACTGACGCTCAATAGTCTGGCCGCAGAGAGGGCCCCGTTTGTGGCGTGCTAGGTGCGGCCCGGCACCAGGCTCTGCCGTGGTGCCAGGCAGCTTACATCCACCTCTGGTGTGTGCACCGACTCATCAAGCTCATCCTCCCTTCAGTCAAGATGCTCTTGGTTGGGCCCTTTCCCAACATGGAGCCGTGTGGTCAGCCGTGTGGGCAGAGCCACGCTGCAGGACCAGCTCACCTGTTCTGTTTATTGGCCTGGAGACTTTGGGCACACAGGTGCCAAGCTGCAGGCCTCAACAGCAGTAGAGGCAATATTGTTGACTCGTTGTGAGGTCGAAGGTCACAGCTCACATGAGCTCGGGGCGGTGATGGAGGCTCAGTGTCTGAGGGACCGTGGTGACTCGTACAAAGAGAGATTGGGTTTGTGTCTCGTCTTAGCCTTGCAAAGGAAATTTCACGTTGATTTTAAAACGTTAGCGCAGTCAGAAGCCCCTGAGGTGGGGGACAGAGGACACAGTCGTGGGAGGGCCGGAGGGCCACAGGGGAGGAGATGCCCCCGAGAGCCTGTGAATTCTATCCCCAGCAGCTCCCCGAGGGCCCTCCTGCCCGGGCCGGGCTGCCTGTTTCCAGAGTGCACGCCCTCAGCACAGGCCCGTCCAGCATCCAGCAAGTGCCAGGAACCGTCTGTCACAGCACCCCCCGGGGCTGCTGTCGCTCTGCTTCCAGGAACCGCTGGTTGTGCGACTGCAGACTGTGGTGTCGGCAAGCTGGCGTCCTCAGAAAGGCGAGCAGACGGACAACCCGTGCAGCCAGCCTCCTGCTGTCCGGGCCCGAGAGCGCTAACAGGAGCCTGACGCTCGCCCCGGGGCTCGGCGGTCCTGTGTGCCCTGTTCAGGAGTGCCGGGCCCTGAGGTCCCACCGAAAAGCCCTCGGGCTGAAACAACACAGCTGGCATCACAGCTTCCCACCTCTCCCCAAGCAGCCCCCAGATCGCTGCTGGAGCCTGTGGAAGATTTTAGGCCTCTGGAGGTTCACCCTCCCGCCCCCCAGGACCCTGCTCAGGGAGCCCGAGGGAGCCGTGATAAGGTGTCCCCGTCCGCCTGCAGGAACGCCACCTGCGCTGAGCCTCCCCAGCCACAGGGGTTGCCACACGGCCCCCCTTCCCTGCCCACACACCGCCCACAGCTAGCTCCCTAAGAGGAAGGGCCTCACAGCGTCTTGATTCAAAGGACGGAAATTCTAAGGGAGCCCGCGGGCGCCCGCTCATCCTTGGGGAGCACATGCCCCTCCAGGCCCTTTGCAGACAGCGCTCGTTCAGTCTTCACAGCAACTCCACGAAGGAGGAACCGATACATCCATCTGGAGAGGAGTAACCAAGGCTCGAAAAGGCTAAATAAATTCTCTCAGTCACCCAGCTTATGAGCAGCAGATCTGGGATTCAAACCCAGACGATCTGGCTCTAGAACCCGAGCACTGAGCCCTCCATGGTCCTCGTGGGCCCAGAGTCTGTTCTAAACATCATGCCCCGAGCTCTTTCCCTAAGATTACAGGCTTCAAGATTTCGTGAGAGCAAGAACATTTCAGTGAAAATCACTTTCTTTAGCACTGAGCCTCCTGGTAGAATGAAGACGATTACAGGCCTGAAACAAAGTAATGGCAGGACAGGTAACTGAGCCAGCGGCTAGGAGAACACAGCTCTGCTCCGTGTCCTGCATCCCTGGGCAGAATTGTCCCTGTTCCCCCGCCCACACCGGGCACCCAGGACACCTTGGCATCCTTGGCGAGTGGGTCACACACTTGGAGCTTTCCTGCTCAGGCGCAAATCTACCCTTAGGCTATAACACAGACCTGCGCGGTGCCTGAACCCTGAGGCCAGGACGCTGCAGGCCCTGCAGTGAGGAGTGGCTCTCACACAGGATTCGAAGGGCCATCCGATCCATGGAGTCTCTGAGGGGGCACAAGGTCAGGACTCTCCCCCAGGGTCCAGGCTCTTCACACCCACGACCCCGCGAGGGGTGTGCAGGAGCTCAGCCCCTTCCCTGGGTCACAGGGACCGGCTCTCGCCCGCCCTCTGGGGACCCGATGCCTGGAGTGGTCAGGTCGCTAGCGCTGGCCCCTCTCTCACTTTTCCCCAAACGCTAACGAAATCCCGCATCTCCAGGGGAGAGACCGAATTTCAGTGTTTCCACATTCCTACCATGAACAAAAGCCAAAGGAAACCCAGATGGAGGATGATGTGGGTTTATTTTGCTTTGTTTTCATTGGGGCCCAAGATTCTCTGGAAAAAGTGATCTGTCTGATTCCGATGTCGGTAACAACTGAGCTCCTGTTACAGAAGCGAGGACCAGATCTGCCACCAGGGACTGGTGTGTGGACCAGACATCCCCGGGGGAAGGGCGCACACGGGGAAAGCTGAACCCTCCCCTGCCCCGACACAAGAGAGGGAGGCCGGCAGATGAAACTGGAGAACGGGGTCTGGGAAGGAGACCGGGAGCTACCTCTATAGAGTCTACCTGAAAATATGTAGGTCAGGAACGCTAGTCTCCTGACCCCGGAGGGAATCAAGGGGAGACTTAGGGAGAGGCATGCATTAGGGGTTATCTGAGTCCATCTCCCAATTCCAAGCTCTCCCAGGAGAGCCGCTGCTCCCAAGAAGGGAGACTTGCCAACCTGTCTCATTAGCTGAGAGCTCGGCCACACAAAAAAGCCAAATAAATAGGCAGTGACTTTCTTTGGTTGAAATTTTAAAAATCCCAGATGAGTTTGTGTCTCAGAGCTGCCGGGTCACCAATTCTGACTCCACTGCCGGATGTTTACAGCCTGCGATGAGGATCTTCTCAACATCACGATTCACTTCCCTTGTTGTAGAATCAGGCTGCTGCCACCAGCGGTCCCAGAGCCAGCTCACAGAGCTGTGCTGCATGACACGCGGCCTACGCCACAGGTGCACGCTCGCAGGACGCGCTCCCGCCAGGTGCCCGCCGCCTCCGCAGTCTGTGAGTGCCCCCAACCCCCCGTGAGCCCAGCCCGGGCCTCAGCGCCCCGCAGGCAGCCTGGCCTCTATTCCTTGCACTTTGCCTCGTGAGGCCACTCAGCCCAGGGCTCCCCGGGCAGCCCCAGGCCAGGGGATGGGGTTTTCCTCTGGACCTGGGTGCAGGAAGGCAGGATGGGGAGCCCTGCCGTCCCATCAACTTATCTCCAAAATCATAAAACCCACAGCAAGTGCCGTCAGCCACCCGTGCAGAGGCCATGCGAATGGCATCGCTGCAGCCCTTCACCGGCCTCCCAGCTCTGGCCCTGGCCGCACGGCTGTTCACAGGGACAGTGCAGACCCAGACCTCAGGGTGGAAGAAGAAAAGACTGTTACCGCAGCCAGCGAAGGGGGCGGACAGAGGACCCACCTGGCACAATTAGGTCTCCCGTTAGAGCACACGCATGTCTCCTCACTCCCAACCTGCTCACACACAGGTGCTCACACACACACCCGCTCACACACGGAGACTTACGTGAGTTTAGGGCTAAATCGTCCGTATCTTCACTTTGTGATTTGTGGGGCGCCAGGCAGCTTCCAGCGGTTGGATTTTGCGGGTTGTGAAATCTAACCGCTGTGCAAGAAGTAAATCTTTACAAATGAGACTTAAAGAGAAACGGTTCCTTCTCTTGCTGCTTGACTGGTGCTAAGGGAAAATTTGTCAATCAAAAGATGGTGATTGTTAAAACTCTGATGGCATTTAAAAATGCAAAAGATTATACCTAAGAGTGTGACCTACTCATCCTGGGGCGTTTCTTCGAGTCGTCATCCCTGAATCCGAAGTAAAAGCGGGCGGGCTGCTGCCGGCCCTCCCCAGGCGGACTCTGCCTGCGGCCCTCTCATTTCCCCGGGCGGCCCGTTTCCCAGCGCTCCCTCCGCCTAGTGCCTCCAGTTGAGGGACCCTGCCCGCGCCTGAGAACGGCCCTCCGGCGCGTGGGGAGGAGCTGGTCTGAGCGCGACCGGACACCGAGTCACCGACTTCACGTTCTGTGGGACAACGTGAACCTATACCACCGCTTCCCCAGCGGTGGGGGAGGACTCGGGCGTGAGAGGCCTGCGTGCGTGCGCGGGAGCGTGCGTGCGCGGGAGCGTGCGTGCGCGGGAGCGTGCGTGCGCGCGCCTGTAAGGGCGAGGGAGGCCCTGGGCAGCCGACAACGTTGTGTTCTACCCCTGCTCGTGCTGAGGCTGGCCTTGTCCGGTAGAAATCTCTAGACTGTCCAACGCAGTAGCCACTGGTCGCCTGTGACACTGGGCATTTGAACTGTGGCTAGTGAGGATGGGGAACTGGTTTTTAAAATCTTATTTAATTTTAATGAATTCAAATGTGAACCCATATATGGCTAGTGGCTGCCATCTGAGATGACGCAAGTCTGCACAGCTGAGCCAAGTGGAGCTTAGAGTTGGTTTTGTCGTGCCCTAAGCTGGTGGAAAGAGCCATACATAGTTTAAACCATCTCCCCGGTCTCTTTCTTTGGTCTAAGAGACGGCTTTGAGAGACGCTTTTGCCCTTCCTCTGTTTGAGGACGCCTGCCTGCCGGTGCTTCATCCGTCTTCACAAGTAGGACAGTGCTCTTCTGAATTGGGGGCCTCCTGGCTTCAGGAGGCTCAGGCGGAGGCCGCCCTTCCGGGCGCTGCAGGAGGAAATTCGGCAACACTGTAACGTCTTTTAGAGAGATGCTGGCGAAGGAGAGCGCGCGGGTCAAAGAGGGCTTTGAAGGTGCCGGGAGAGAAGCTGCAGAGCCCAGGGAGAGAAGAGGTAAAGGATGCCTCCAGGACCAGGCGTCTTCCTTGTCCATAGCTCGGAAGAGGGCAGGGTGAGGTGAGCGGGGCCAGGGGTGGCTGAAGACCGGGTCATAGAACGGCCTGGGCTGAAGCCAGGAAAGGAGGTAGAGGAGGTCACTGCCCTGGGCCTCACGGGAGGGCTCAGCACACACTCCAGGCCCCCAGCCGCTCCCACAGGGGCTTCAGGAAGGCGATGGCCACGCCTATAACCCCTGCCGAGCAGCTTGGCTTGACCAGCCCACCCTTGCGATCTGTGTGGCTCCTCGTGAACTGGGTCTTGGGTTGTTCCGTCCTTTCGTTGGTACCATTGTCATCTGTCTCGGAGGTCACATTGGGTGAGTGTGATATTAGACTCTAGTGCACCAGGGAGAAAGCTTCGAAGTCCGTGAAGGACATTCCCATCCGCCAGATGTGTGTTCAGCAGTGTGTTGGTTCTGCTAGCCATCCGCGTGCCTGCGGCTCCACAGCAGGCTGAGCGAGCTTCTGGGTTCCAACCCGCTGCCGCTGGGACTTTCTCTGAGGTGGTGGCTGGTCATCCAGGCTCTACCCTAGCATGAGTCCACATCGGCAGCCCAAACCTTTCCCCCGGGAGCTGGCATCTGCTCTGTGCTTTGCCTTCGGGGGCACGGATGCCAGGAACACAGAGCAGTTACCACCGTGGCAGCAAAACCTGACTGAGGCTTTCTCCAAGTTTGCAGAAATACAGTTAGGTAATCAGCACCGTGAGCAGCCTGTGTGACGTGGCCCCAGGAGAGTGTGAAGGCTGTGAACAAAAAGATTCCCACGCTCCTGCCTTGTGTTCAGATCAGCCTGCATCAGACGGTGCATTCGGGGTCAGTGTTGATGGGCAAGACAGGGCCACTGAGGGTCTTTGCACGTGTGTTGTGGGTCGGGCACAGCTACAGGAAGATGATGGCCCCTTCGTCAGCTTCCATTCATGTAGTACATTTTCCAGTTGAAAACAGGGGAATGATAAGTGTCTTGGAAACTTCTGGCAAAGGTAGACTTTTGAATGAATTTTTATTTGGTTTAATGATTATAGGTTCACTTAGCTTTTGATTTCATCTTGGTTTAATTTTTGACAGTCTATATTGCTAAAATTACTATTGATTTTATAGAGGTTTTAAAATTTATCAGTATGCAGTTGTTCATAGGATTCTCTTACAATTTGAAAAGTGTCTTCTATATTATAATTATCCTCCCCTTTTCATTCCAAGTATGTAATCTGTGTCTTTTTTTTCTTGGCCTAGTCTTGCTAGGCTCTTATCTGTAGTTCTGCGAAGAACAACTTAATGTCTTTTTTGTCTTACCGATCACTTATTTTCAATTTTGTTACTTTATGTTCTTTAATATTTCCTTCCTTCTACTTTCTTTAGGTTCACTCTATTCTCTTTCTATCTTCTTAAATCAAAAACGTAACTAGTTCCTTTTAGCCTTTATCTTTCTGATGAATTTATTTATAGAAATTTATTCAGTATGTCTCTCCTTTTCTCCCAAATAACAAGTTGTAATTATCACTGATCCCTCCTTCCAAATTGTTATTATTTGGGCATTTATTTTTTGAAGCAAAAAAGATATTTTATAAAATATTTTTTAAAAACTTAAATAAATGACTTAAAAATCAATCTCTTGCACTTAGTTTTTTCTTAGATCCTGTGTGTTCCAAGTTTAGTTATCATTTGGCTGAGGAACTCCTTTAACTTCTTTTTAGTGAGGATCTGTGGTTGCTCAGTTCCTTGTCTTTGAAGGTCTAAAATGCCTTTATTTTGCCCTGATTCTTATGTGATAGGTATAAATCTTTTAGCCGACCGATATTTTCTCTAAGCATGTTTTAGATGTTATTCCATTACCATTTCTCATTTATTCTGGCTTATGAGAAGTCTGGTATAAGTAGTTCCTCTGTGGTAATATGCCTTTCTCTTTGGAAGATTTTAAGATGTTCTTTTTATCTTTGATGTTATAGTTACCTTATATTGTGTTTCGGTGTGGATTATCACTAATTACCCTGTTCAGTGTATGAAGTGCACATTTGTTCCGAGGACAAATATCTTTCTTCTGTTCTAGAAGATTCTTTTCAAATGCTGTCTCTCTGTTACTCTTATAACTTTTTTCCTTTAAAATGTCTATGAGACATTAAAATTTATCCTTATCTTTGAATTGTTTTTTTTTTTTTTTTTTTTTTTTTTTTTTTTTTTTTTTTTTTTTTGCGGTACGCGGGCCTCTCACTGTTGTGGCCTCTCCCGTTGCGGAGCACAGGCTCCGGACGCGCAGGCTCAGCGGCCATGGCTCACGGGCCCAGCCGCTCCGCTGCATGTGGGATCTTCCCAGACCGGGGCATGAACCCATATCCCCTGCATCGGCAGGCGGACTCTCTACCATTGCGCCACCAGGGAAGCCCTGAATTGTTCTTTTATATAAAAGACTGTCACTCAGTGTTGAGTTTTGGGTGAATGCTTCAATGATATCTTCCAAATATCAAATATTCTCTTTGACTGCATTCAAATTAGAGTTTTATTTGGTCTAGTGACTTTTTCAAAGATTGCATTTTTGAGTTATTAATTTTGATTTTTTCTTGTTTAACTAAATTTCACCATTAAGTAGATTTTTCAGTCTCCTGAAAATCTTCTGAATCCCCTGAATTAATACAGACTTGAGAATGTATGACCTTGCTGGGGCTAAGCCTATGGCATTAAACTTCACACTTTATTTCCCTCAGAATTTTAAGGCATTGCTCCACTGTGTGCTGCACTATTTCTTTTACTAAAACTTTCCTTGTGCGTTTTTTCTGTGTGTGTGGTAAGAACACTTAACATGAGATCTATCCTCTTAACATATTTTGAAGTGCACAAACTACATTATTAACTTAGATACTATGTTTAGAGCAGATCCCTAGAACATATTCATCTTGCATGACAGAGATGTTATACCCATTGAGCAACAGCAACAAAAATATTTTTCTAAGGGTGGTAGGACTTTATTGCACCTGGATGGTGTTATTTCACTGAAAGAATGTGTTCGCTACATGTGCTGTATTTAACGTTCTCTGTAAAAGAACAGGTGCAAAAGATGTTTCTAAGAATACTAGTTGTACATATGAGTAAATACAGTGTTATTTCACTAAAAGACTGTGTTTTCAGAGGATTCTGGGAAGATGGCAGAGTAGGACACAGCAGAAATCTTCTGTCTTCCCACCCGGGTAACAGTGGCACTGGCAGAGTCTGTCTGATGTAACCGTCTTGGAACTCTGGGGTCTGTTGAAAGCTTGGATCGTAAATTGTGGTCCATTTTGGTCAATGTCAGCTCTTACCACAGGAGCAGACACCTACCAGCCACCCCCAGCCCCTGACAGACACCTGTGCACATAGACTGTGGGAGCCGGGGTGGGCAAAAAGGACCCTGTCCTACAAATACTGGGATTTGTGCTCTGATCACTGATACTGCTTCTGGTCACAGAGGTGCAGACAAGGAGGAGCACATCTATGGTCGTAGCACCTCCCTCATTATTGCAACCCCTCCCCCTCAGGCTGAAGTGACTGCCAGGGGATTTAAAAGGCCCACTCCTGTTTTCCCCCTTTATTTTTTGCTTTTCCCTCTTTTCCCTAGTCATTAGGGACTAGGACATTAAAAAATGACTGCATATACAGGGAAAAATAGAAAGTGCCCATAAATACCTGGGGAAAGGTTCAGAAGAAACATAAGAAGGCATTAAGTTTATGCCTTAGGCTGGTTCTTAGCACAGAGACAGCATACAACAATCGGAGAAGCAAAAACAATAAACAAAAACAGTAACAAAATCCAGCAAACTTTGGGGAAAGGGGAAAGCCTGATTTCCAGAGTTACCACATTATTATTATTATTATTTTTGGCTGTGTTGGGTCTTTGTTGCTGTGCATGGGCTTTCTCTAGTTGCAGTGAGCGGTGGCTACTCTTCCTTGCTGTGTACAGGCTTCTCATTGCAGTGGCTTCTCTTGTTGCAGAGCACAGGCTCTAGGCATGTGGACTTCAGTGGTTGTGCTGTGTGGACTCAGTAGTTGTGGCTCACGGGCTCTAGAGCACAGGCTCAGTAGTTGTGGTGCATGGGCTTAGTTGCTCTGCGGCATGTGGGATCTTCCTGGACCAGGGCTCGAACCCGTGTCCCCTGCATTGGCAGGTGGATTCTTAACCACTGTGCCACCAGGGAAGCCCCAGAGTTACCACATTGTTAAATTGAAATGTCGTCCAGTGTTCAATTAAAAAACAAAAGGCATACAAATAAAAAGAAAACTATGGTCCATTCAAAGAAAAATAATTCAGCAGAAACTGTCCCTGAAAAAGACCTAATAGCAGATATATTAGACAAAGACTTTAAAACAACTGTTAAATATGCTCAAAGAACTAAAAAAAGATGTGGATAAAGTCAAGAAAACACTGTGTTAACAAAATGGAAATATCAATAAAGAGAGGAACAGAAAGAAAAAAGATGGAAGAAAAGCTAACAGGCCTAAGGGACTTGTGGGAGAAAGAAAGGGGCAGAGAGAAATAATGGCTAAGTTCCCAAATTTGATGAAAGACATGAATATAAGCATCCAAGAAGGTCAATGAATTTCAAGTAAGATGAACTCAAAGAGACCCACACTGAGACATCTTATAATGAAACTTTCAAAAGACAAAGACAAAGCCAGAATCTAGGAGACAGCAGGAGAGAAGTGAGTCATCACACACAAGGGATCCTCAATAAGATAATCCTTCCCAAAGTAAGGAAAAGGAAGGAAATAATCAGAAAGTAATAAAATTGAAAACAGAAAAACAATAGAGAAAATCAACAAAATTAAAAGTTGCTTTTATAGAAAGTTCAATAAAATTGGCAAACTGCTAGCAAGACTGAAAAAGAAAGAAGAATAGAAGACACAAATTATCAATATCTGTAATAAAATATCAGAGAGGATATCACTACATGATTTCAAATGAGAAATATGCTATTATTCCAACTTTTTTTCCCCTAAAGGTAGGATGTCAGTTTTTCTCTGGCAGACATCAGGACTTTTTTTCCCTGTGTCTTTAGTTTTCAGAAGTGTAATTATGAGGTGTTTTGATATGGATTTTAAATTTATCCTGTTTGGGTTTGCTCATCTTCAGAATCTGTAGGTTTATGTCTCTTGCTAAATTTGAGAGGTTTTCAACTCTCATTTCTTTGATTAGTGTTTCTTTTCCTCCTCTTTCTCCTCCTCTGCATTCCTGGTTTGTTCTCTCTGCAGAACACGGGCCAGCAGAGAGACGCTTCCCGCTCTGTGTTGTCTGTGAGGACACCCTAGAGAGATTCCTGACCACAGTGGGGCCGAGGCCCTAAAGAGGGACTTGAAGAGGCTTCTTGTGTGAAGGAGTTATGTAAATGCAGTTGAGAACAACCAAATCATCTACTAACAAGTTGTGTACAGATCACTCAATAACTGAAGCGCAGGTATACACACATCACACACTTGCAAGGAACGAGTCCATGTGTGGCTCTGTGTTAACACCATCTCTTTTCACCAGGGCCTGGGTGTGGCAAATGTCTGGCCAGGACTTGCCCAGGTCAGCTGGCTCTGTGATGTTGACCCCCAGCCCCATACGCCGGTTCATGGTCTACAATGGCCACTGACATCATAACTGATATTAAAATCCCGGAGACTGCAGTCCACACAGTTGCTGAGTTCAGGTAGGGCACACACGGCCTGTCAGCCTGGCTCTGCAGCTCCCTGCCCTGCTGCACAGCCGACGCGTGAACCTGTCGTGGGCCGGAACCTGGAGCAGCTGCCCGGAACACCTGCGCTGGGTCTCGCCGTGCCACGGTTGGGAAGAGGGGTGGGGTACAGCTCTCTGAGACTGTCGGTGAGAAAATGTCTGCAATCAGTGTCATTGGACATGACTTCCTCTTTCTTCACACTCACGGTTTGTGGGTGACTCCCTGTCCCCCGAGGGTCAGGCCACCCAGAGGCTTGCTACTTCATGCCTTTGTGTGTGACCTACAGACCCTTTTGTGAGCAGTGGGCTTGTGTGTTTGGAACAAGTGGTGACACCAGTGTGGAAGCTGGCCCTGTAGGGTGGGCGCAGTGAGGCACCTGTCGGGGAGTTTGTCCTGCTGACGGCCTCACGCAGGTCTGCAACATTGTTGACAAGATATTTTCTAGGCAAGAGGGACTTTTACAGAAGTCACAAAGTAGTTTATTTTTTTTTTTTTCTGCGGTACGCGGGCCTCTCACTGCCGTGGCCTCTCCCGCTGCGGAGCACAGGCTCTGGACGTGCAGGCTCAGTGGCCATGGCTCACGGGCCTAGCCGCTCCGTGGTATGTGGGATCTTCCCGGACCGGGGCACGAACCCGCGTCCCCTGCATCGGCAGGCGGACTCTCAACAATTGTGCCACCAGGGAAGCCCAGGATACTAATCTTTTGTGGCAAATGTCTTATCTCAGTTTTCAGCTTGTCTTTTCACTTTCATACTTGTGTCTTTTTTTTTTTTTTTTTTTTTTTGTGCTACGCGGGCCTCTCTCTGTTGTGGCCTCTCCCGTTGCGGAGCACAGGCTCCAGATGCGCAGGCTCAGCGGCCATGGCTCACAGGCCCAGCGGCCATGGCTCACGGGCCCAGCTGTTGTGCGGCACGTGGGATCTTCCCGGACCGGGGCGTGAACCCGTTTCCCCTGCATCGGCAGGCGGACTCCCAACCACTGTGCCACCAGGGAAGCCCTACAAAGTAGTATTTTTAAAAATCTTTTGCCTGTAAGAAAAAGGCAAGTTTGTAATGTTTTGGGGGGGGAGGGGTACGAAGAAACAGAACGTGAATGACAAAGAATTAACAAGTGAGAAATGATTTTCCTTCATCCTGAGCAGAATTTAGCAAAAGGCCCCAAACTGGAGCATTCTGCATGCGATTCCACTGGAATTGCATAAGGCTTGTGAGACATGGCAGCTGATTGGTTTTACGTAGCTTTCTCGCTTGTTTCCTAATAGGACAACACGGAGCTGTTATTCTTGTGCCGGTCTGCTCAGGGTGGTTGTGTACTGGAGGGGGCCCTTCAGAGAACGTGGTCAGTTTGCGGGAACAGGAGGGACCCCAAGGCTGTGGGCACACGCGGTAGGCGGAGAAGGGGTGTACCAAGGACGGAGAGTTAGGACTTAGTCCTCACGGTTCAGAGGGTGCTGAGATCTGCAGAGCTAAATCTATGGTTCTCAAGTTAAAATGGGAGAAGATAGAGTAAAATTATTGCCAGGCATGGTTTCTCTTTTTAATCTGTATTCTCAGCCCTGAGTCAACTTTGGAACTTTGCCTTCGGGGCCAAACACGTTTTGTGGTCGGTCCGCTTCTTCAGAGCTCTCTCAACAGCATCCGTGCATCTCTCTGGGGCCTGGTGGCAGGCGGGGACAGCTTGCATCTCTCCGCCCCACGGTCACCCGGGTCGGCCCCCACCCAGCAGTCTCCAGTCTCCCTGGAAACCCCCCGCCGGTGTCGTGGCCGCCGCTCCTGATTCTGTGTGACCCCCCGAAGTAAGTGTGCTTCCTGCTTACCTGGGGGCTCCCGGCCTCTCCAGACGGACCAAGTCCTGGAGGTCAGCGGGCTCCCACCACTACTTCTGGAACCTGTCTACATACGACGTATGTGCAAACACGCGGGAATTTTCTGGAATGTGGACCCGAGTGTTTGCTCACAGAGGCCAGGAAACCAGCCAGGGGTCCTGACTCACCTTCAGGGCTGGGCTGGAGGGTTAGGTTTCCTGCTCGCCCCACCTGGGGTGCAGGCCTCACCGTTCCCTGGGTGCGTCCGGGTGTGTTCTCTGGCTGGGAGGAGCTCAGGTTGTCTGCATCCTTTGTAAACGAGGCTGCCTGCCTGGAACTGCCTGGTGGTGGAGTGGCTGCTGTCCTGCCCGGTGTGGGGTGGGCGGTGTGCTCGGGTGCTGGCCTGGCTCCCGGGGCAACCTGGTTTTGGTTTTCCTTAGCGTTAATGCAGGAGAGATTTTCCAGCAGGCCGGCGGCTTAATGATAAAGCTGGGCCTTCACACTCAGGCCCGTGGTTGGGTTCAGCCCGAGGTCCCCAGTGAGCACACCGTGCGCTGCGGTCTGGGCGGC